>NC_135498.1:49397047-49713765 GCF_052857255.1 Amblyomma americanum
TGTTGGTCTCTTCGGTTTTTTCTCTTCTGTCGACTGGTCCGTCTTAAACGAAATCAGCGATGTTGACGAACAAGTCAGTCGCTTCACTGAAATAGTTCTCAATGGTATGCGCCAGTACATACCTGTGCACACTCCTACTCGCAGCAAGTTTCCGTTCTGGTTTTCCAAGGAACTTAGAACAGCGCTGAAACTTAAGGAGCGGGCCCACCATAATGCGAAACGCCCTGGGCTGGATACATGGGCAGATGAATTTCGCCGCTTGCGTTCCCTTTGCAAACGCCTGTACAAGCGTGATCATGAGTCCTATCTTGAATATTTAGAGAATAGTGCCTCTAATCGTCCTACTGAATTCTGGAGATACGTTCGCAAACGCTCGAATAAATCTGATAGTCATATTCACTTAGTTGACTCTCATGGGAATGAAATTCGGAACGTCGCTGACGGCTTTGCTCAACACTTTTCCTCCGTGTAGAAATCTCCACGTTGCGATTCCGTATGCCTTCCAGTTGGCGCACCTAATTCCGTTCTTCTTGACGAGAAGTTAGTAAGTGAGAGTCTTAAGTGTTTGAAACCATCTTTGTCCCCTGGACCTGATGGCATTCCAGCCGCCATAATAAAAGCCTTCAATAGTATCTTCGTCCCTGTTTTAACCACGATATTTTATAACTGTTTGAAAAATTCTGCCTTTCCCCGCGTGTGGAAAACGGCGCGTGTTTTCCCTGTCTTCAAATCAGGAAACAAATCTGATGTTTCGAACTACCGCCCCATTTCTCTTCTTTGTGCAACCTCTAAGCTTTTTGAATTAGCTTTGCACAAAGTACTTTCCTTCCACCTCAAACATGTAATCATACATAATCAGCATGGTTTCATAAAAGGTCGTTCTACTACAACTAACCTTGTGACTTTTATGACGTATACATCAGCTGAAGTCCTTCAGAGGAGTCAGGTAGACGCTGTGTACTGTGATTTGTGCAAAGCTTTCGACGTTGTTACTCACTCATTACTTCTTCAAAAACTTCTGCTGCTTGAGATCGACGTTTCAATTGTAGCCCTCTTACGCAACTATCTTCTTGATCGGTCCTGCTTTGTCAGTGTAAATGGACAGACCTCATTTGTTTACACTCCAACCAGCGGAGTTCCTCAGGGCTCGGTATTAGGCCCGCTTCTGTTCTCTGTTTTTATCAATGACGTTTCCTCCGTGGTCAAAAACTCCTCGTTTCTCCTTTATCCGGACGATATAAAAATGTTCAAGGCAATACATACTCTTCATGATTGCTTGTCATTGCAATCGGACATATCCGCCTTCTCTGATTGGTGCTTGAAGAATGGGCTCACTCTCAATTCATCTAAAAGCAAGGTTGTCTCATTTACGCGTAAAACGCACAGTCTTCTCTACTCTTACTCTGTGAATGGTAGGCCGCTGCCCAGGGTTGATGAAATTAATGACCTCGGCGTACTTTTCGACCGTAGCCTCAGCTTCTCCTCTCATACAAAACGCATTGCTCTACGGGCTATGCGTACACTCGGCTTCATCTGCAGGCTTTCGAGAGAGTTTCGATCCCAACTCCCTTTCTTAAAGCTCTACCTCTCCATATGCTTGCCGCTTTTGGAATATGCGTCTGTTGTTTGGAACGGCACTTGCCAGTCGAACTGTGAAAAAATCGACAGAGTTCAGCTAAAGTTTTTACGCATATTTCAACATCGGTTTTCTTGCAAAACTTCCAGCTCTCGTCCCAGGCGGAGTAACTCACTGCAGCTTCCTTCTCTTAGCTGCCGTCGCGTGAGGGCAGATATAATTTTCTTGTATAAACTTCTTCATGGTCACATTCTATGCCCTCAGCTCCTATCGCGTATCCTTTTGCGTGTACCGCGAAAGAGCATAAGGGAATTCAGACCATTCCAAGTTTCTGCGCTCCTGCACTCCCTCTCCCCTCTGGACAGAATGCAAAAGTTGTTTAATTCTCTTTGTCCTCACCTTGATATATTCGAAAATTCTCTCCCTTCCTTTATATTGAATGTCCGTGACGTTCCACTTTGAGCATTCTTTTTCTCATACATAACTTCCCCTGTCATGCATTTTGTCTTTACTACACTTGTGCGTTTGCACCGGTATTATATTGCTTTTTCTCTCCTTAATTGTACATCACGTATACTTGTTTTCATTAATATTATTTCTTTAATACTGTGTACTCACGCCTGATTGTCTGTAACGCGTTCACTAATTACATTTCTTATTGTGTATGATTGTATTTCTAGCTTGTATTTCAGAGATCTCTTATCCGTTCATATTAGTATTGGCTTTATTCTTGTTTGTATTTTGATATATGCTGTACTTAGCTGTTATCGGTCGTTCTTGTGTTCATTCTCTTTGTTTATTGTTTTATTAGATATTTATATGTCTGTTGCCTGTTCTAGCTGTTTTCATTTACCGCTGTTCTCGCTGTTTCCTTGTTTTCGCTTTTTTGCTTCATGCTTGCTGTCACGCCTAGTTTTTGTGTCTTTTTTTCTATCGCCTTTACTGCTGCATTACCTCCCCTGAGTGTCTTCCTTTGTAGTGAAATAAATGTAAATTTTGTGCGTGTGAATGGTGTACCAGCACCAAGACCTTTAGGTTGTTCCTGGGCACCGAAAAAATAAATATTGATTGATTGATTATTATTATTATTATTATTATTATTATTATTATTATTATTATTATTATTATTATTATTATTATTATTATTATTATTATTATTATTATTATTATTATTATTATTATTATTTGGGAGTATTTCGTTACGCAATTTACGGCGAAATTTCTCTTTTGCTGCATATGAAAAAACTGAGATGGCGTTATAAAGAATATATGAAAGCGAGTTTATTGATGCTGTGTTGCTGCTGCAGTATCCTAGGTTTTGTGCGCAGGTTTCTACCAGAACTTTATTATCTTTTTACAAAACTGACACTTTGAGGCATTGCAGTTCGTGCGGTCTAATTCGAGCCATTTCTGAACACTGCCATGATTTTCGCTCAAAATGCCCGAATCGCCAGCAACAGGAGTGGGATAATTACTCATTAGTGCCCACCTAGGTCCAGAAAACGAATGCTGAACAGTAACATAATAATTAGTTTCTAATTTCAATTCTACTAAAGCTTGGAGGATTACCCAGAACACACTGAACTAAGCAACACTAGTCTGATGACTACGATGACAGGAATTTGCTAGTTTGTTCTGCGTCTGTTTTTTGTAAGTCTCTACGTGTTGTAATACCTTGGCGCCATAATTTGCATTACACCACAATTATATGGCGTCCCCACCCCTTTAGCTGCCTTCGCCTGTTGCCCCAGTGAGGTCCAGCGGACGACTCTAGCGCTAGCAGGAGAAGCCGATCGTAAGGTTGTTTGCCTAGACCTTTTGATATCTTCTGTGAGACTTATTGCTTCCACTTTTCTCAAGCACACATTAATTCAGCTCTTAGACACCTCACTGCAACGGCGTCTGGGGCACTCATAACTTTTTAATTGTTTTACAAAACAGCTATGGGAAAAAAAAACTGTTTAGATTATAAAATGATGTAGAAATGCAAATGCATATGTCTCATGAGGAAAGGTAAGACACAGTGATTGTCCCGCTATCGGAGGACACCTCAGTGATTTGTTAACCGGAAATCAAAGACACGATAACTGTCTTGCTCGTCTACTGAGAGGCGGCCACCTTTCGATGGAGGCGGAACGTAAAAGGCGCCCGCGTGCTGTGCGATGTCAGTGGACGTTAAAGATCCCCAGGTGGTCGAATTATTCCGGAGCCCTTCACTACGGCACCTCTTTCCCCCTTTGTTCTTTCACTCCCAGGTTCCTTTTTTCCCTCACAGTGTGGTTTAGGTGTCCACCGAGATATGTGAGACAATTCAGTGCCTGAGGGGAGGTATCAAAGAAGGAGTGACAGGGAATGTAGAGAAAGAAACGCGAATGGGGAGGGCTCCGGGCGAATTCCTAACGCCTCGGCGTTTTTTTTGGAAAACATGCCAGCAGATTGCTTTTTCTTTTTTCAGCGAAAGCTGCTATAGATTTGGTTTAGCCATAAAGCTCTGCATTCTACCGTGGAATCTAGAGCGTCAGCCGTTAGAGATGGTTGTGAGGCGTGAACTGAAGCTAGTGAGGTTGCGAAAGAGGTGCTAGTGGTAGTGGGGTAGTAGGTAGTGAAGATAAGGTATAATTAACTAAATTAATTTAACTTAATTAATGAGATTCAATGCAGTTCAGTGATAATGGCGAGGGCGGACGAAAACGCTTCCTGATAGTGGTTCCACTGCTGAACTTAGGGTTATATGGATAAACCAAAGTTATAACAGCTTTAGCTGATTCATGCGCTAAGTCGACAAGCCTAGCTATATAATTTTTTAAAAAATAATCAGGGACTTTTTTTTCGGCTAAATTGTGCCGTCTGACGTCTGACGTTAGCTGTTAGCCCCGCCGCGCTGGCTCAGTGGTTAGGGCGCTCGACTACTGGTCCGGAGTTCCCGGGTTCGAACCCGACCGCGGCGGCTGCGTTTTTATGGAGGAAAAACGATAAGGCGCCCGTGTGCTGTGCGATGTCAGTGCACGTTAAAGATCCCCAGGTGGTCGAAATTATTCCGGAGCCCTCCACTACGGCACCTTTCTCTTGCTTTCTTCTTTCACTCCCTCCTTTATCCCTTCCCTTACGGCGCGGTTCAGGTGTCCAACGATATATGAGACAGATACTGCGCCATTTCCTTTCCCCAAAAACCAATTATTATTATTATTATTATTATTATTATTATTATTATTAGCTGTTAGCGTAGAATGTCGTAGGTGAGAACTGCAGCGTTCGCTAGCTGGTCAACAAAAATGCGATAAAGCAAGGGGAGAGAGGGGATGTGGTAATAGTATAACTGCAGGTGCCGCATGTTCGCACCTGGGCAGAGAGCCTGAAAAGATTTTATTGGTGCGATTATTTGCAAAGTTCAGGTGAATGTGAATAACGAATATAGACCCATGCCTATAGCAGACACAAGCTTATTACAGTAGAATCTTAATTGCAACTTTTGCGGTTTCAAGTCCAGCTTTCTTGGACATCAGCTTTAATTGTGAGGCAACTGTAGAATATTGTAAGATGCTGTTATGAATATGTTGATGAGAATGGTCTAACCTTGCGATGCACAGCAAAATCATGCTTTTAAAGGCTTTCCCACGCTCACACTGAGTAGTTAGGACTCCCACAGAAAATCAATGGAGTTCGTTTTGACAATAAATATCAGAAAGCTATAAGCGTTTCCAGGCGGTATTTGCCGATATATTACTTGTTATGGTGCAATCTTACGATACGAGAAAAAATTGTGTCCATGGAACAATATCCGGTTTTAAAAATGCGCTTGTCTAGAAATTTTGGGTATGATTCGAACTGACACTTCGGTCACGTCTACATCGCCTGTAGTGAGGAGATCCTGATCGCCCTTTCCTTAATTCGAACTCCACAAAATACGAAAAAAATTCCAGTCTCCTTCGAGTCCAAGCTTAGCCGACATAAAGAAAGAAGGAAAAAAAAAGCTAACAGCATAAAAGAAAGAAAAAGCAAACTGATAGATAGTAACAAAAATGACAACTGCTTAACCCGTTATATATACATCCAACAACAGTGCCCGAAATGGCACTTGAGTTTGATATTCAATAATTTTGTTTCGGGGCAGTTGATTGAATTGGTTGATGGTGCAAGAAAATTTTGGGTATGAGCCATGAAAAGGATTAGTTCGACAATTAATTTCATTAATTTTCAGTTGTCGATCACCTTTGTCATGCATAAAATAAGGAAGCAAGAAGTAAGTTTCCCTGTCTGCTTAATGCCGAAATAAATTCTGATGAGCATCTCTAACAGTATGTTTTTTTTTCTCCGCCTGCTTAATAGCTTTCGTCCCAACTTATCTTCAAGTAAAGTAGCACGAGAAGTTGTTACAGTTGATACTCTGACCGCGGTTTGTTAACCGCGATTCGCACAAAAAAAGAACATAGGCCAATAAAGAACGAGGCATTTCCCGGCACGTTTGACACACTCCGGCAAGGCCCATCGAAGCAGGAATATACCCCCCCCCCCCCCCCCTCACGTACCACACTCTCATTCTGCGGCCGTCCTTCGCGTAACGAATGAACCCCTGAATTCTTTGATACAACGCGCCTCTCCCCATGGGTTTTGTGGCAAGCTGAGGCGTCTATAGTGTGAGGAAAAGGGACAGGCGAGATCAGTAGCAGTACGCAGTGTTTAAGCCGCTAGTCCCTGAGGGACGACGTCGGTGGGCGAGGAGGATGGCGAGTTGGGAAAGCACGGGTGAGTTGCTGTGGATCTTCGGGATCTGGCGGCGTGAGTAGCCGTGTTTAATAGGCCGCGATAAATGCTTGATAAGAACCATGTGACTCACACCTTATTGGAGCCGTTGAGGGCTTGTGTTTTATTTATTGTTTCTTGTACTTTTCCATTTGGCTCTGTGCTCTTTATCTATAGCGGAATCTGCTTCACGCGGTCCTGTGGCTCAATGGCTTGGACGTTTTGTTGCCGAGTCCAATGCCGCTCGGGATCGACTTTCGGTCACCGCTGCTGCATTTCGATGGAGGCGAAATGCAGAAAGACCCATTTTCTCTGTGCGATGCAGGTGCACGTTAAAGAGCTTCACGTGATCGATATTAATCACGGTTTTTCCATGATTGCGCAATTAATATAGTTTACGCACACCTTCGGGTCATTGAATCTCACCCCAAATACCATACCATACCATACCATACCGCACCATGCCGTACCGTACCATATACTATGCCAAATACCATACCAGGCTCTGCTTTGGTGCAACATTTCGCTGTTTCAAGGATAAAAGGAGTGAAAAACCCTGACGGTCCATGTCGAAACTCCATTGAATGTTTTGCGTTGCGTTTCACAGTCCGTGTATTGGCTCATTATTTCGATGTGGTGGCGTTGCTTTAGTTTGAAGCCCTATTTTTGCCCCTACCTCTTCCAGTACCCTCTCCCTCCCCCAACCCCCCGTTGGCCAACTCTTTCACTTATGAATTATTCATTCATCTGGTTGTGTTCGCACTGTAATGTGTGCGGTCGACATAGGGGCCTGATGTGCACATTTGCGCCGCTTTTTCGTTAGCCAGCCACTGCACGTGTGCATGATGAAGGGCTATGTGATAACGTGACAGCGTTTTATCGATGTTGTTAAAGCGATAGCATTAAGAGCCTCATCACAAAAAAAACACGACATGGTTAGTCATTAAAAAAATGCTGTGGTTTGTCATCAAAATTCGCTGATTGGTCGAGGCAGTGAACACGTCACAGGCTTACGTGGCATGGCCCAGCGCTGATCGGTGGACGGGTTGTGTAAAGTCATGTGACCACGTGGCACAGCCGAGTTGGCAGGTATAGTCATAAGAACACGGCGTGGTGAGTCATAAAGTTCGCTGATTGGTCGAGAGAGTGATTGGAGTTCTGATTGGTTCTGGGCTGCGTGACGTCATGAGACCACGTGACAGGGCCGAGTTGGAAGGTGCGCTGGTCCCGTGACGTGGTCGAGCGTGGTGGCGGCATCGGCAGCAAAGCGCAACTGCGCTTTGGTTGTGCGCAAGCGTGGCTAGACAGCTCCACTTATCAGGTTTGAATGGAGCCAGAATCAACGCCTCATGTGTCTACCATAGTGGAAAATCCCCGCAAGTGGCGAAGGCGACCAGCGGGGGTGACGGAGGAGGAGAAGCAGGTCGAGCGGATTTTAGGCATTAATGCTATCGCATTTTCATCGTAATGTTATTAGGCATCCCCTACTTATTTTTCTGGCCAACTCGACACCTCTTAATTTGCCCTGCAGTAAGTTGTTCAAAATCGAACGCTAGTGCTCAAATTTATTGTTCGTTTCTTGTTTCTTTGTCTTTATTTTTGTAGTTTCAATTCTTAATTGTATACTTTAGGGTCAGGGTGCCTGGTGATAAAGTTTCTAGAGCGAAAGCTCTACTTCACGACTAAAGTTTCAAAAGCCGGGCCACCGCTGAAGTCCTATCCTTGACCTTGAATAAATAAACAACTAAAATAAATATTACCGCGACTGGGATTCGAACCCGCGGCGGCGCGAACAGATCAGCTTCGCTGGCCACTGCACAAGACCACCATGCTGTACCGTTGTTTCGGCAACGTTTTCTGGAGTTCCTTGACACCGGGGTTTTAAAACCTGTTAGGCGAATGTGCATTTCTTCTGCTGCAAAAACATTCTTCTTTAAACTGCACACATCCACGCTGCCTGTGAAGGCATGTGCTTATGCTAAGGAGATGCTTGCGCCATGGTCGGGGAACGGCCGCCTGTGCAACACACCATAGACAATTGATCATTGTTTTATTCTGTGCATTGATGCTGTGTTCTTCTGGGATATATTACAACGAACAATTAAGAAGGACATTGACATCACACCCTACTGTATCCGTTTTTTGCCTGTGGACAAAAACTGTGTCGTGCCATATTATCTATTTATGTTGCTGGGACTAATTAGCCTCTGGAAGAGCCGCATGATGGACCGCCACGCCGAATCACCACGGTCGTCGAAATCTGTTTCGTGAGCAATACGCTTTGGTGCGGGGAGTATATGCTGCCCTGCAAGAGCCGCCTAGCTGGCTTCCTTATCTGGATGCATGAGTGTGCCTCCCAGACTTTTGATGTTTTGGAAGGAGGGGTCGTGCAGGGGTGTGGTGGCCTAGCGTTTTGTGGCGTAAGCTTGCTTAGACTTCTTTATTTCAGCACTATTTCCATCTAATAAAGAAAAAAGCTATGCTATCGCCGCAGCCTATCAAGTCTCATGTTAAGCTGCGACACACTCTCGCGCTGTGCAAATGGGCCATCGCACTATGCGCTGTGCAACCACAGTGGAAACTTACGCTCCGCCTTTAGCATATATGCTGCGATTGCGTTATACTGCGTTGATGCCCACTTATGCGGAATTGGTCATTCCCTACTTTACATTCGTAGATCCCTGGGAATCCTCATACCACTACTGCCATATTGGTGTGGCGGTTAAGCGATGGGCCACTGCCTTGCGATGGAAGGTGCTGCCACCGGTGGGGCTTGTGAGACCCAGGGTTGCTTTCCTGAGCAACCTCTCGCGACCGCTCATTAACTTAACTGCCTCGATCCTGCCACGACGAGTAGTTTGCTCACAATTCGCTGTGCAGGTTGTGACGACGTCACAAGGTCACGTGACCTAGTTGGCCCAGCTGCCCCCTACATAGCTCCTCTGGAGATTTTTCGCTTACGGCCAATGGCGTCGGCTTTCCTGCGACACGAGGCCCTTAACGCTGTCGCGTTAAAATACAACGCATGAAATTCGCCTGATGTTGGTTATATATCTAAGTTCGAAAGCTTTGAGGGGAGTAGAAAATATTACTGAAGTATATTAATTTGTTGTCGCTTTGGCCCTCATGTAAGCGCTGGTCGAGCCGCACGCCTGTTGGGCTGCAATGACTCTAGTAAATTTTAAGTAAGCTGAATGTGATGCAGAGTTTTAAGTGTTTGTCATATCCAAAATATTCTTTGCATTCCAGATTGCATGTTGGTGCACCTATTTAGTGGGATCTACAAGTTCCCGCATTTCTCGCGTCGAAGTTGGTGTGGTCTTCATAACTTGAACATTGTAATTCTCTTGAATTTGTAGTACGGTACAACGTAATGCGCGCAAAGTGCTGGGAGTAGCAGCTATCCCAGGAGCGCTGCTGTCTTTTCTTTCATCTCGGTGACTAGCTAACCCTACATCGCTGTCAATTATATGTCAATGTATATATGCCAGAGCCCTCTCACTTAATTTGCACCAAAACCTACACAATATACATCTCCAGGGCGCCAGTGCTGACGAAAAGTCTAAACACCCCGATGGAACAGCAGCCGTTCTCCTCTCATGACGTCACGAAGCAACGCTGCAAACGGGCGACAGCCACGCTTCAGGAGTCGCAAATTGAATTGGGCACCATCCATCAACCAGGGGCGCGCTTTCCCGGCATAAATGCCGTGGCGTGGCCCCCTCTGGTGGCCGGTCCACGCACTTGTGTATACACTGCATGTATACGGGCGCCAGGCACGCAAACTCTGCTGGGCTTTTATTCTCGCAGAATGCGTGCCTTCGTGTTTCTCTCTCGCGAGAGTGCCCGCTATTGTTTACTGTCTGTGATTGTGTTTTTGTGTTTCAGTCTGGGCAGCGTCACTGGCGAGCGGCTTCTACCCCCCCCCCCCCCCCCCCCCCCTACGAACACTCAGTGTGGCTTTAGCTATAGAAGCTATAGGGGGCCGAATCCCGCCGAGAACTGAGAGGGCGTCGACACAGGAAATGAGGATTTGGCATGAAACTTTCTCCTCTCGTCTACACAATATTCGCAGTTGTAGACGCGACTGGGCGTCTATGCCGGCAAAAAAGGCACAAGGAAGGGGGGGGGGGGGGGGGGGCTGTTCAAGCAGGAAACCAGGTTAAGACAAACAAACGAGTTCAGTTTTCGCTTTAATTACAATATGACTTGAGTCGCAAAACGTTGTGGCACTCAAGTCCTCAGCGTTCGCTCGTTAAACGTCCTGCATACAAATAACACACTATCACTTGCACACGATTTCACTTAGTCAACTGCTCCCCATCTCTTTTGTAGACGCTCGCAGGATCGTGCATGCGCATGTTGGGCTCACTGCTTGGCGTGCCTAGCTACGTAGGAGAAAGGTATAGCAGGTGTGGAGAAGTGGAGGGGAGGGGGAGGAGGAAGGGGCCGTACTCGCAGCCTGTGATTATATGTCATGCAATAAAGAGAGAGGAGGCGGTGTCTTTTACACAGAATTGTCTCTCGATTACGCCCGCTGTCGTCGCGTGCGTGTTGTGTTTCAGCATGGCGCGTCACACAAGGAGAGCCGGTTGACGGGAGGCCTGTTGCAACGGATACCCCATTCCACTCTGACGACAGCTGGCTTTCGTGCGACGATTACAGAGGGAGGGAAAGAGTGTTACAGCCGGTACTTTGCGTTGAAAGCCCGGATTCCTGCATGGAAAGTGAAACGATGTGAACAGCTCGGACGTTCACTTCTGCGGAAGTTACCCACCTGGCGTTCCTTCAGTTCTTTCAAGATAGAGGCTCTGCGACCGTCTCTATTTAGTAAATGAAAAATGGATGCTTAATGGTGACACCGGACGCTGCTCCCACTTTACAAACGTCCAAATGTCTCTGAATGGCGCTTTTGCTTCAGCTACGTGTGCTTGTTCAACGTCAAGTTAGATACTCTACGTTCGTTTTAAGCTCCGTTTAAATTCCACTGAGGGTAAATGTACGCTGAGATATTTCAGTTCGTATTCAGATACTGCAGTCTTCTGTAGTTATTAATTTTGGTTGCGCCAATAGCATGTTTTAGTCTTTTTAAATCTGTAGCATAACCTTTTGGTGCCTTTACGCGACCACCGCTATTCCTCATTGCGTTCTGTTATTGCATGGGAAGATCCGTACTAAGATACAGTTGAAAAGCAAACGTAACGAATAAATTTGCATAAAAGCGATGCGTGCAAATATAGTACTAAAGGACACTTGAGAACTCTGTATTGTTCTGGCACTGAAAAGAAGATAGATTCAAAGCCGCACAACATGACAGGACAGAAGACGCGCACAATGAACGCAAATGTATAATGTAATGTTCAAGCAATACCGTGCACCATACAGCGGGCTAAAATAAATTCGATTTCGAGAAGCTTGCAGACAAAGCAACCTTTCCAGTGTACACTACTCGCCGAAATAGCCAAAAGTTGTTTGGCCACAGTGCAGAGGGCAACTGCATTTTTGAAATTCTAAAAGCTGATGTGGATGTTACAGTAGGCTTCACGCCTCTCAGTAAGTAAGGAGCCTAACGTTAAACGTTATCTATTCAGTATTAGTCAATAGGCCTGCTAGTTAGCACGTCTTAGCTGTGTTGCGACGTACTGCACGCTGACAATGTTATACACTGCAGCTCAAAAGCCTATTTTTAAAAATTGTGTGAAGTGTTTGGTGAAATACCCTGTGCGTGTGCGTGCGTGTGCGTGCGTGTGTGTGCGTGTGCGTGTGTGTGTATGTGCGTGCGTGCGCGTGCCCGTGTGTGTGCGCACGCGTGTGTGCGTGTGTGTGTGTGTGCGTGGGCGTGTGTGTGCGCGTGCGCGTGCGTGTGTGCGTGTGCGTGCGCGTGCGTGCGTGCGTCTGTGTGCGTGCGTGTGCGCGTGTGTGTGCGTGTGTGTGTGTATGTGCGTGCGTGCGCGTGCCCGTGTGTGTGCGTGCGTGTGTGTGTGCGTGCGTGTGTGCGTGCGTGTGTGTGTGTGCGCGCGCGTGTGTGTGTATGTGCGTGCGTGTGTGCGCGCGTACGTGTGTATGTGCGTGCGTGTGTGTGTGTGTGTGTGTGTGTGTGTGTGTGTGTGTGTGTGTGTGTGTGTGTGTGTGTGTGTGTGTGTGTGTGTGTGTGTGTGTGTGTGTGTGTGTGTGTGTGTGAGAGAGAGAGAGAGAGAGAGAGACAGAGAGAGCATATAAGCTATAATTTGGGGAGCAACATATTTTTAGTGGTGTAACTGTCCGCTCTCGTCTGGCCTTATTTCGTACGTACGGAGCTCTGTATATTGTTACGTGGCGGCCAGCCGAAAAAAGAGACGCTATGATCGATGGCAATGAGATGATTTAATGGCCGCTGGCCAAGCGCGAGCGCTCCTGCCCGCGCCACTGCACAGTTCGTCTTCTTCGTCACACTACCCGGGGCCACCGAGCGATCGTCTCGATCAGTGACAAAGAGACGCGCGAAGTGGTTACGGGCTTAAGAGGATGGTTGGACAGGAACGAGAAAGGGGTGAGGTGCTGGCCGCCACGATGAATAAGATGGCTGAATGATTCCTGGCCTTGAAGCTTCCGGGCCGCAGGTCGCCAAGAGCTGACGGTCGAGTTCCCAGGACGCGCCGAACGGCCTGGGCAGGGGATCGGTGTCTTCAGGTGTAAGCGCCATCTCGGGTCGGTGGGGTCGATAGGTCAGGTCCTTGCGTCGGGGTCCTTGCGTCGGGTATTCGACACAAAGCGTGCAGAAAACGACGAAGATGAGAAAAGATACGGCAAGCGCTTGTCTTACCAGCTCAAGGATTACCAACTGGTATAGCGCTTGTCTGTGTCTTTTTCTCGTATTCGTCGTTTTCTGCGCGCTTTGTGGCAAGAACGGATGAGCAACTAGCCCAAACCCACACCTTATTAAGTCCCTGTATATGCGCCGTGCCGGTACACTCTAAGTAGAATGGTGTGAAAAGGGAGTGAGTTGTCCTCTAGCGCACTCTCTTTTATAAAAGGGGGTGCGCAATAGGTCATCTTACTCCCTTTTTAATCCCATGTAGGCGTATTCGTGTTTAGAGTACGTTAACTGAACTATGCGTATTGCGATTTTCACAGTGCGACTGACTTTGGACGGTATACGCTGTAGTGGACATTGGAATCAGACTACAGCTAGAACTCTGTATACGCGACATTGTCAGGCCGGGTTTTCTTATGAAGGCTCGGTGCATAATTTTGTTAGAACGCAGCGCGCATAGCTGCGCGAGAGTTCGCATCAGGGGTGCCTGACCATTTCGATGCTCTATATACGCGCGGAATATCGACTCCTACATTCCCGCCAATGTAACTCTGGTTTGGTAGCTGTTTCGCATTATATCTGCATTGACCTTCTGAATTT
Source organism: Amblyomma americanum (assembly GCF_052857255.1). NCBI lineage: Eukaryota > Metazoa > Arthropoda > Arachnida > Ixodida > Ixodidae > Amblyomma > Amblyomma americanum. The sequence goes on from NC_135498.1 coordinate 49,410,757, forward strand.
CATGGTCAGCATGATGCTTTCTGCCACTAGACCAAGCACCCATGCGATTCGTTAAGATATTTAAATACATAAAACTCAAGGCAGGCAAAATTGCGAGCAGCTCTGCCGTGCATTGCGGGCGACGTGACGAGAGAGACATAATAATAATAATTGTTTTTTGGGGGAAAGGAAATGGCGCAGTATCTGTCTCATATATCGTTGGACACCTGAACCGCGCCGTAAGGGAAGGGTAAAGGAGGGAGTGAAAGGAGAAAGGAAGAGAGAGGTGCCGTAGTGGAGGGCTCCGGAATAATTTCGACCACCTGGGGATCTTCAACGTGCACTGACATCGCACAGCACACGGGCGCCTTAGCGTTTTTCCTCCATAAAAACGCAGCCGCCGCGGTCGGGTTCGAACCCGGGAACTCCGGATCAGCAGTCGAGCGCCCTAACCACTGAGCCACCGCGGCGGGGTCGAGAGAGACAGCATGTTTGTTTTTTGTTTTTTTACGTAAAACGCTCCATTAACGGCCGCTTCCTGTATATTCTTGACCAGTTGAAGCGATAGTGATCGAATTCTCCTCTCCAACCAATGCCGTAGTTACAGCCGCGGTGCTTCTCAGGCGCTGGTGTTGAACCCTTGCTAATTGTCCTCTGCGAGCACGAGATCTCGTTCCGCTATCGACAGAATCGTCGAAGACAAAGAACGAAGAAAACGCGAAGGCACGTTGCATGTAACGACGGTGTATGCAAGGACAAAGGGTAGTAGATGACTTTTTGCGGTGTCGCGTGCCATGCAGCCATTAAGCTGCTCGGCAACTCGAGTTCCTCGGAGGCTTGTGCCTGTGTGCCTGCACAAGAGACATCCCGGGCCAGTAAAGTACCCTTTGGCTCGCAACCACGAAAAAGACTGCCGTGTTCGTTGGACCACTTTTCGATGAGTTCAAAACGGCTCTCCTGAATTTCAGTGTGCCTATACGGTTGTGTGGGTATCTAAATTTTAAAGGGCAAATTTTGAGACTGGAGCATCTTTTGTTATGCACAGTTTATTCAGGCCTTACAGAAGGGGCAGCAGGTTTACACCTACCGGTCTCTAGGTTACTTCCATTGGACTCCAGGATTTTATCCGGAATACTTCGACGCCCGCTTGCAGTTCCTCCTTTTACCTGAAGGAAATTCAGAAACAAAGAAATGCTACATTATTTTAGACCCAGTCCTTAGAAGCTCCGGACATATTTGAATATATTGCGAAGCAAACTTTATCGCATGACTCGCTATATAGTTTCCGCCTTGTTCTCGAAAAGCAGTTAGTCTGAGAAAAAAACTTCTGTAGCTTAACATTAAAGAGCTGTGCGCAAAAACCATACATCAGGACGATTTAGCTGTGAATAAAGGCAGCAGGATTTCTGGATTAGTTCTTATAGAGTAGGAAAACGCTTTAGGTAACCGTTCTCTCTCACCGTCGTTTTCACTGTAATTAACGATCGAACGAGCGAGGACTAATCTAGTCAGTTTGGCATAGGTGCTTCTGGATGTCAATCTGGTAAGGCAATTTCATTCATTCATTCATTCATTCATTTATTTATTTATTCATTCATTCATTCATTGTTTTTTTTTTTCATTTTTACACAGGGCAGAGCGTTAATCAGTGTGCGGTGGTGTGAAGAACATAGATATGAATATAGAACACTGGGGTTCTGCGGTAGCGCGTCTCACCAGGATAATAATCCTGTTACGTGACGGCAAGCCGAAGAGCTAGACGTGATGACAGATGGCGATGATATGATTTAATGGCTGCGGGCCTTTGCACGAAGCGCTCCTGCCCTCGCAACTGCCCGATTCGTCGTCTTCTAGTCCGTCACATGACTCGGGGCCACCGAGCGATCGTCCCGATCGCGCGAACTACAAGAATGACATTGACGACGAAACGGAGGACTCGACGATGGGCGTCGCAGAAGTGATGAACAGAGAAGAGCTTGAAGACGAAGGGTTTGCCGTCACGATGAAAGAAATTAGCAAGTGGTGAGCGGGTGAAGCCAGGTCCACGAAGACTGAGGAGCCACCGGTCTCCGGATGACAACGCCGAGGCCCGTGGACGCACCCAACACCAGGGGCTGGGGTACTTACTGTGTTCTCATGTGTGGGTGGGCGGTCAGTGGGGTCTCTGGTCGGTGGCGGCGGTCTTGGTTCAGTGGGGTCGTAGGTCGTCGTGTCTTCTAGGTTCTCATGTATGGGCGGTCAGTGGTGGTGGTCGTCGTGTCATCGTGTCTTCTGGTCGGGGCTTGGAGCGAGGGAGCGGCGGCGTCGGGGCATACCTGGCAGGTTGTGCAAGCGCCGTGAGTGCGAAGCCACGAGAACTCCACAGAAGACCTCGGTGGACAGCAGGCTCCTGAACTCTGGGACCGGGATAATGAAAGAACCCAGCACCTTACATCGAATGTTGCGTGAAGGCAAGCCGAAGAACTTGACGTGATGACAGATGGCGATGATATTTAATGTCTGCGGGCCTAGCAATTAATAGCGCTCATGTTCATGCCACTGCCCGCTTAATCGTCTTCTAGTCCATCACAACACTCTTCTAAGGGTATAAACTGCGCGAACAAGACGGGACGAGAGGCACACAAATCGGCAGACAAAGCGCAGTGTCTGTCGATTTGTCTGCCGATTTGTGTGCCTCTCGTCCCGTCTTGCTCGCGCAGTTTATACCCTTTCTGTTCATCATGAACCAACTAGCCCGTCAGAACGTCACTCCTCTAAGCACGTGCAACAGAGGAGCGTCCATGTATCTATAAGCACATACAGTGCATGGCCGCGCAGGTGGGAGGCTGTTCTGTACGCTATTCTGTAGGCTATGCTATCCTGTGGAGTATGGAAGGGCACGAAAAGAGGAAGTAATACGTTAGTTGATGAAAGCTTCAGAGAATACATAGGTCCCTATGGCAGCTATGCTCCGTATTTCTCCCTATTTCTCTCCACCCGCCACACGAAGCGATTGCGGTCCTTCCAGTAACCCAAGACAGCACGTCCGTCTCTCCGTTCTGGGCAAAGCTCGAGGAATTTGTGGCAGAAGGACCGAGTACGAAGCTTTATGTCAGTCGGCGACGAGCGAATCAGCATCCGCCTCGGCCGCAGGCACAACTGTGGAGCCAAATGCCCGCACAGATGCCTAGAACAATGTGCCCGTGAGGACTTCTAATAAACAACGTGTTTCACTCAATCGCACAATCCGTGGGAACTCCGGTAAGGGAACTCGTATACAGCACAAAGAATTCCCTCCTGCCTTTCACGCAGTCCTGGTTTAGCACGGATTTACCGGCAGGCTCTTTTTCCCTTCCTAATCAATAAATGTTTATCACACATTAACCCGACAAGTTTTTCTGTGCGAGAAACGTTTAAAGGGACGCCATGAACTGAGGACTACGACATCCCATTTTCGTTCTTATTGCAAATAGGTTCGGTGGATCTCATAGTGGCTACTTTGTTGTTTATCCGGCATCGGAAGACCCATTTATTGCTGAGAAAGTCACATTTAAAATTTTTTCTTCCATTCGATTGAAACTCGTGACTCCGAAACAGAAAATGATTCAGTGGCCACCGTTTGAAAGTGAATAGCAGACTAGTTACAAGCTCAGAAATCCGCGCGCTAAACATTATCTCGACGCACAGCAGTTTGCTCGCAAAACATGACCGCTATTTCATTTTAGGACGTTTTCCAGCCTATGCACCTATAAAGAAAATTTCATCAGACAGTCAATAGACTGTCTATAGACTTGTGTCAATAAATTAGGTAGACTTTCTGTGGACAAATCCATAAGACTGGTCTACAGACAATACATCCTACAGACAGTCTACAAACAATGTGCAGATTTGTGGCCACACACTGCTAGTAGACTTTTGTCTACTAGCTGATATCTACAGAAAAGCAGTAGAGTCTATAAGAAGTCTATATACAGTCTATAGACCGTTTTATTCGGGCAAGCTTCGTTTTGAGTGAAAGCAGCGATATTGTGATAAAAATTCGGCAATCTATCGACATGGGGCAATTTCATTTTGTTTGGAAGTGTCACTCTAAATACATACCTCGGTGGTTTTTGGTGGCCCGCACAGCATCATAGGCTATAGGCGAAGAAACGATTGCACAAAGATTGTTTTTCTAGACGTAGAAAAAGCTTCAACGAGGCCTTTGGGGCTGCCCCACTCCAATCGACTTCTACTGGATCTCTGAAAACGCTTGTGTACAGCTTGTGTTTTAGGCGAACAGCCTCTAAGAGCAAGACAGAATACACATATAGATACAGGACTTTCGCTGCTTTTCTAACCGTTGCTTGTATTGCTGTGAAATCATCCTATCATGCGTGAAGTAACCCGCCGCGGTGGCTCAGTGGTTAAGGCGCTCGTCTACTGATCCGGAGTTCCCGGGTTCGAACCCGACCGCGGCGGCTGGGTTTTTATGGAGGCAACACGCTAAGGCGCCCGTGTGCTGTGCGATGTCAGTGCACGTTAAAGATCCCCAGGTGGTCGAAATTATTCCGGAGCCCTCCACTACGGCACCTCTTTCTTCCTTTCTTCTTTCACTCCCTCCTTTATCCCTTCCCTTCAGGTGCCCAACGATATATGAGACAGATACTGCGCCAATTCCTTTCCCCCAGTACCGATTATTATTATTATTATTATTATTATTATTATTATTATTATTATTATTATTATTATTATTATTATTATTATTATTATTATTATTATTATTATTATTATTATTATTATTATTATTATTATGCGTGAAATAACACGCGAACATAGAACAGCGCAATAGCTCTGTAAATCCATGTTTCGTATGTCGCATTCGGGGCTCCACAACTTTCGGAAACGAAATCCTCCGCCTTTCTCACAGCAACTAGGACAAAACAGCGTTTTTTTTTTCTCTCTCTCTCTACGCACTGCATCTCTTCCTCTGCTTGCTTGTCTTCCTCGCTTCCCGACATTGGTATGCGAGGCCGGCGACAAGTTCTCGGCACTGGCGCCGCGACCCTGTATAGTACACAGCAGCTCTGCATGGCCCCGGGAAAGTGTGGTGACCCAGCTTCTCCGCAGTACTCGCTTATGCATGCACCGTAGCCGCGAAGCTAAACCGCCGCCTCTGTGCCACGCACGTATGACTCCTCGATTCTCGCTGCGGCTAGAAAAGTGATGGATAGCGCTTCCGAGTTCCGAAAAGGAAGGAAAATAAAGCAAAAAGAAAAAATATGATAGAGTCACCAACAAAAGGCCCTGTACGCGGTGTGACACGGCGCCCTTTTCGCGGAGGAAATCAAGAAGTTCATGCCGCTGCCGTCTTTCCGTTGTTCCTTCTCTCTTTCTTTCTCGCATGCCTTCGTTTCTTGAGCGAGCGGTTCATTTGCATGAAGCCAAGTGCAGCGTCACTGCGCTTGGCCCGGTTGCTTCATTTTACGGTCTATGTCCGCATTAGAGAAAATTCAATATGAGGAGTTTTTTGTCGAAGCGACGGCCGGAATGCAAGATGACACATTGTGTGATTCTTTCTTGTTCGGTCGTTTAGTGCGCTAATTTTTTGTTGCTGTGTTTGTTTTTATCAAACTACAGGTCAGTAACGCCGAGATTCCTAATAGGCAACAGTTAAGACTGCATTTCAGTGCGCAGAAGATGGAAAGAACAAACGTGGACAGCACAAATCTCACTTCTCTCTCATGGGTATTAGCTTTTGTAGTTAACATTAACGTCTTTCATTCCGTACCTTACTTTCCATTTTTTTCCTTGAAATACAATGAGAAATTCTGCCGGTGATCGGGGCCATACTTGATTATTCTTTTCTTATCCGAATTTAGTGACGCATGTTTCTAAGCGCTATACAGAAATAAACAGACGGGGAGGAAAATTTATTTCATGACCGAGGTCCGGGTCGCTGTTTCAAGTTTGCGGGTATAGAGTCTCCAGTTCAGTCGGATCCGGTGCTTTCCCAACAGGCTCGCAAACAACCAAGGAAATAAAATAAAGTTACGGAAACTCATTATCGAAGCCGAACAACGCCATTTTGATAGCCTTTGCGTTGTCCTTCGCCGACGTGCCGTCGACATTTGGTTAGCCTGCAGGATTAGCTAGGTCAGGATTATGCGAACTGAAAGCTTCATAGCAGGCTATCTCAAGTAGTAACACAGATTTATATCAGCGCCCACAAGTAAAACGGACTCGCCAGAATTGCGAAGTTTTTGCGAGCCGATCGGCCGAAACGCGAACGCATCTTCCAACGCCGTTCACAGATGGCGCGAGCCACCTGTGAGCGGCTGTAGTGTGCCTCGACGGGCCAGCGCGTCTACCGTTTTTCGTAATACGCTCTCTGTCGGACGGCTGCTGACGGTGAGGACCGCAAAAATGGGCGGAGCTTTCAGTGACATCGGACAGAGTTTCGCCTATCTCGTCGTACGTTGTATAGATAGACCGAAATAGCGAAGAACAGAGGCTCCCCAGAAGGAGACAGTCTTTGTTCCTTTCGAAACATTCGATTGCCACTGTGATGAAGTTGTAAAAAGGGAAGGGCGTATCTTAGACAAGCTTCTATTAAGTTCCGGGATTGGACAATTGGAGGCAACAAGTTTAAGAAAGTCATTCTTGGAATTTTTAGTTGAAGAAAGATGTGTAGATATAACATTGAAGTTACTGCTCCTCCAAAATTAAAAACCGAAAACTGGAGTTCCCGGGTTCGAACCCGACCGCGGCGGCTGCGTTTTTATGGAGGCAAAACGCTAAGGCGCCCGTGGCCTGTGCGATGTCAGTGCACGTTAAAGATCCCCAGGCGGTCGAAATTATTCCGGAGCCCTCCACTACGGCACCTCTTCCTTCCTTTCTTTCACTCCCTCCTTTATCCCTTCCCTTACGGCGCGGTTCAGGTGTCCAACGATATATGAGACAGACACTGCGCCATTTCCTTTCCCCAAAAAACCAATTATTATTATTAAAACTCTCGGCAGGTACGAATTTATAGGCAACCCCTGGATGGTGTTTCTTTTCTTTTGGCGGTGAGGGGATATAAACATTAAATAAAACGAGGAGGAGGAGGAGGAGGAAAAACATTTATTCAGAGCACAAAAACTGGGTGGGTTCAGTACGAGAACCCATTGGTCGCCATCATAATCCGGCCCCTCTCAACCAGCAATTTCTAGTCGAGTGGGCTGTGGCTATGAAGGGTTGCCTCCCAGCGCTCATGAGTCGGATCGGGATTGCTGTCCAAGTCTGGGTTTTTTTGACATTCCCAAACCGCGTGAAAGAGTGTGCCAACTGCTCTACAGAAGGGGCAGGACGAATTGTAGGTTTCTGGGTACCATTTACTCATTAAGTAAGGATTGTGCAGAGTATTAGTTTGTAGTCGCCTGATTATGTGCTCTTCATATTTGCTTAGGGTTTTGTGAAGAAGAGGATATTCCCTTCTTGTGATCTTATAGTACTCCGTAATTTCTGCGTAGCTAAGTAAGGGTGAGGGGTTGTCAACTATGTCAGAGAGAGGCTGCGTGCCAGATGCTCGGAGGAGGAGAGCTCGAGCAGCTGTGTTGGCCGCCTCATTGCCCGTCGTTGAGAGGTGCCCTGGCGTCCAGAAGATCTGGATGTTGGAAGGATTAGACCTTTCCAAAATTTCCCAACACGGAGCGCCAACGCGGCCTCTGAGGTAATTGCGTACCGCTGCTTGTGAGTCGGACATAACCGTTGCCTCGCTGTTCTCAAAGAAAATGGAGGCTAAGGCAGTTTTTCGATTCGAATTTTCTTCAAAGCTCACCCCGTCCCCTGCCCTCCCCTTCCCGTCTCCTTAGATTTGTTCCCGACTCTCAGTCGTTGTTCAGAACGGTTGATAGTTGATGATGATAGCTTTTTGTTTGCCAAGGAAGCCTGGCAAAGGCCGTGGATGACCTCAGTGGGGAAGGCGAGATCGGGTCAAAAGACACATTACAGAAATGATGAAAGAGATGCCGTGCCAGAAATGTAGACACATGCGACCCAGCTGCCTCCCGCACCACAACAATTACAGCTAGCTGAAAAAAAGGAAATGAAATCCAAAGCAAAAATGAAGCGCCATTTTGGATGGTCTGTGTAAAATGACGGGCACTTTTCACGGTTGTCGATGTGCTATAGATGCTCAAAACTCGTTTTACAGCCTGACGGGACATAACAACAAGGATAGGAAATAAACCACAGCACAACATTCCCTATTTCGTAACTTGTTCTTCAAAAATTTGTCCATATACGCAGGAACGAGCTTCAATACTAATTATCCAAGACATATATACGCAACCTCTGAAAATATATGCTGCACAGAATCCGGCCAGGCAACATCGAACGAAAAAAAAAAATAGGAGAAATTTTACCCACTATTGAAAGACAACCGGGAACAACTCCCGGGAGCACTTACGTCTGCTTACGTGCTATGAATACGAAAGCATTGTGCACTACTGTTATTTCCGCTGGGGTGTTTGTGTAACTTAGTTCGCGTTGGTCATCAAACCGTGCACCATTCGGAGCTCCGTGGGTTAATGCCCATATATGCAGAATTGAGGACAGGGTTAATTGGAGAGACATGGGAGAGGCCTTTGCCCTGCAGTGGGTGTAGTAAGGCTGATGAAGTTATTTCATCATCATGATGATGATGCAGAATTGGTCATTCTCTGCTTAAAATTCATAGATGGCTGCGAATCCTCACACCACTGTCAAGCGCAATGGCGGCACAATCTAAACAAAATGAGTAAAAAGGGAGTAAAACTGTCCTGTGGCGCAAACCCTGTTATCCTTTTATAAAAGGGTGTGCGCTAGAGAAGAGTTTACTCTCTTTTTACCCCCATATAGGTGTATTTGTGTTTAGAATGCACTGCACTGGCAGGTGGCTGTTCCTATCACATCCACCGGTAGGGATTGTGCGACCCATGTTGCTTTTGCCGAGCAACTTCTTACCCAACCTCTTCCCATTGGATGGAGCTTGCGCTGCGATCCTGCGAACTTACGCGAGTTACTGCCGATTAACCGAGTAAACTCAGATAAGTGTCTACAAATCTTGTTTACACTCTCGCCATTCACTTTCCGTGGACGCCGTGCATGAGCGGAGTAACGCTTACATTTCAAAAGAAGGAGAAAACAAACCTCTTTTCGAAGTGTCAAACGTCTCAGTTTCTCCTTTTGAGACCAGTTTTTCGACGGTTGCCCAAAAGCTCTCCTTTGTGTGATAGAATCCACAACATGCAATTCAAAGCTAGTCACGGTGAGGCATTGAGATGCCCCAAGAGTATTGCGTAATGTGAGCCACACAGGATTAGTCTCTATAATTCGAATAAACCCGAAGTTCGAATTAAGCGAGTCCGAATCACTGAGGTTCCCCTGTACACCCGAGCTGCTCACCACAGTGTTCCGTTATCCCGCACCACAGACTCGGGCACGAACAGCCTAGGCCAAAATTCTTCATACCACATGGTTCGCTTTCTCGTTCCTTAGTGGGGCACACTTTGGTATATCCCCTAAGCTCTCAAACTCTGCAGGGTAAAAATGCCATCGACCTCCCATGTGGAGGCATTCTACTCTTTAGGCCTACCGCAAGTGCTCCATTACAGTATATGCTGCTCAAAACCAAACCATGCTGCCTGAAAACTTTCGATCAAGGCTGTACACATAGACCGGTGCATAGACCGCATAGACCGGCGCCGCTCACGCTCCCTTGTGCGCGGATTCATGAAGAGCATTAGCAGATAGTTTCGCGGTGGCAGCGCAGACCCGCAGGAAGACAGCAATATGGCTCCACCCAGCAGCAGACATCATCGGCCATCACAGATGCAACTCACGGCCGCAGTATTTATGGTGTTGCTGTCAGGTCAATTTCGCCACGTGACGACGCTTTCGAAAAAAATCGTGCGCGCCACGTTCGCACGGGGGCGTCTCGGGCGTCTTCGGGAGCACACGCCCCGATAAGCTCGACGCGCAGCCCCCACATTTTTTTCCTCGCCTACTGATACAGGCGAGCAATATCGAAAACCGTTTATACGCGAGAGGTGCGTAGGATTCCTCAAAGAAGACGTGACTTGGGGGCGTCGCCGCATATAGGGCCCCGCAGAAATATAGACAACCGCGCAGGAAAGCCACAGCAGGTGGGAGGGAAAAAGCAAGAAACACTGAAAGAAACGAATGGCAGATAAGAAAAGGTGCTCACTTATCAGGTGTGATATCACTTATACTACTTGGGACGGAGCAAGCGTTATCGAGCCCCCAAAGTGGCTGCATCATCGTCGACGTCGTCCTTCGCAGTCCTGCAACCTTGTCCCCCCCATTCCACCCTCCATACATTACCGGCCGCCGATGCATAACAACCAACGCCACCTCACGGGGAGCCCCAAATGCGTTTTCCCAACTTATCGCCTCGGCGTCACTTCTGACGCGAGACTTCTTTTCCTTTCTTTTTTCCTTTCTGTATGCTCGTGCGCTTGCGGTCATGACTGCCTGCCTTTCTTTTTCTCTTTCTTTCATTCTCCTGATTTGCCACTCTGGTTTCGCCGAGCTAAATGCCGCCGCTTCGTTCTCCATCGGCTGTCTTTTCAGTCTTATCGTTGCTCCGCGGTGGATCCGGGCGGTAAAGAACAGAAAAAAAAAGCAAAATTTGTTTGCCTTTCCACGTCCTTCGCATCGGCTCTCCACTTCCAAATTCCACATCCCCAAGTCCCCCCCTCGCGACGTCGTGTGCGTCGAACGGCGGCGTGAGTATATGAAGCTCGTATAACTACCACACAGGTCCTGCACCAGCGGCGGCGAGCACCGTCAGCAACAGTACGAATACCGCCTGCAACAAAAACAAGACGCCAGCAGCAAGAGCGGCACTATAAAACGCTCGCACAAAACCGCGAGCGCGAGTGGCATATCCGTCCCGATCAACTCGTATCAGTCGGCGGCGCTGCACTTGAGTTGTCTTTTTTATTTCTTTTTTTTTATTGCGGAACGGTGTACGAAAAGAGGCAAGACGACTCGCCGATGCATCGATGGCGTCAGCGGCGCACATCCAGCAGCGTTTCGTGCATGTGGTCCTATACTACCAGCGGCACTATACTACCAGCACCACCACCAATGCCGTATAACCTCCGCCGCCGCCAAATGACCACCGGCGCCTCATCGGATAAGTGCTTTCCTGTCGGCAACAACGCGGGTTCAGACTGTCTATGCGTGCGCCTGCTGCGTTTGTGTTGCTTTTCGGCGCGCTGTGTCTCGGCGGCAAGATTCGTGTTTGGTCAGGAAAAGGCAGAAGGAAAGAGGGGGAGGGGCGGGGGGGGGGAGGGGTGGGGGGTGACGCTGCGCGGTCAGGCTTTCGAAGTCGATGGACCGCTGTCTTCGAGTCGGCCAGGTGAGCCGATAACCGCGCGCGCTGTTCGGCTTCCCCTTCGCTTCGCCTCTTTCTTGCTCCTCCTCCTCTCTTCTGTTCATTTCTTCGTGAGTTTCAGAGCCCCTCCTTTGAGGCGCGCGCCGTTCATAGACGAGCTGCGTTGTTGGTCTCGTCGTGTAGACCTTCGGCCATATACTCTAGCGGAATATAAAGCACGGTTGACGCGGCGAAAGCGGCTCTTCTTGGCTGTCGATAAAGAGTCATAAAGGGCCGACCGCTTCGTGTTTGGACTTTATTTTAGTTGGGTGTTTTTGCGAGTGTGTGCGTGTGTGGGTTGGTTGTTGTTGCATTCGTACCGACGTACCCAGCTTCCATCCCTTTCCCGCCTCTCTTTCGCTCTCTCTTTTCATCATTTCAACGGATCGCCTTATATCCACCGAACTGCGTCGCTGCGACCACGTGACTTGACGCGCCGTGGGGGCTAATGTCGTTTGCAAGCGATATGGGCAGCACTTAAGATGGCGTGTAGGAAGAGCATACCCCAGGTGCCTTTTCATTTATTTTTCTTCTTTATTCTTTTCGCAGGGGCGAAAGACGGAGCTCGCGTGGCGACGCTTTCTGTGCAGCGCCGTCATTTCTCCCGAGTATTGACAGGAGATTAGTTCTCCTCGGAGTTCTTATTCCGTAGATTTTCGCTTTGTTGTTTGCTTTCAGCCTGGTTCGCGAAAGTTTGCGGATTACCCGAGCCCCAAGAGAAAGCCGATACACGTGCTCTTTACTCCGGCACGTTTTATGCTCCTTTTGTTTATGCGTAAAATGGTTGTGATGCCGTTTTGCGTTGCTAGACATTCAGTAAAAACACTCTACAATAGCTAGTTGAATATAAACGCCTGATTTCCCATGGACTGGGGGAGGGCCGGCTGGCAATATTAAACATTTTAGACATGCCAACGTTATAAAGGGGCATTTCTTTTTTGTGTTACTAATTTGTCGTGCGGGTGCTGGAAGGACGGTTCTCTCGTCCAAGAACAGAAGCATGAAGGCGAAGGTAGTGTCGGATTAGCTCCCATTGTGTAAGCAAAGAAGGTGGACTAAGCGTGGCCTTCCATACCCTAGAAGTTTGAGTACAGGAAGAAGTTCGTCCGCGTGATATCAATAATATCAGGGTAATATCAATTCATAATCACACTCTGGTGGATTGACGCAGTCGTGAAGTCGGCTTCCCTGCACAGTGAGTACGGAAGTGGTGCGGCTGTTCTTCAAACGCAGAACAGGCCGTGCACTCTTGAGCTAGCACAGCAGATATGCAGGTCATGACTTGCATACACATGCACGCTCCTCGATCATCCGTCGCTGGAAAACACCAGTGTAACGCTTAAATTCTAGAGAATATACCCGACCACACTGAGGCACCGGAAGAGATAGGAAGATGCAGGGAAGCCGACTCGGGGAGTTTTGCAAGAGATGCAGTTCTAGTGCGCAGATTATGTTTGTATCTGTTTCTTGTCAAGGTAAAACAAAAAGGTTTTGAGCAACAACACTTTTGTTTCTACACGAGGTGTTTGCAGGGTTAACAGCGTCACTGACGAGCGCTGCAGGAAAGATGACGTCATCACAGTCTCATGTCTTCGGGATACCACCTCGCATTTGCAAATCTGCCGGTCAGTGGCGGTGGCTACAGGAGGGCGCGATGTCACGTGTACGAAGACATCAATATATAGAAGGCATTTAAGCTGCTACTCTCTGCCTCATATGCGGTGCACAGCCATCTTGTAATTTCTTACAATTCGCGACTGCATACTTAGAAGTGTTGATCACAGCGACGATATATGAGCCTGACTGACTTCCTTTCAATGCTGTTACTGACGTTAAGGTCACAATATCCACAAGGGTTCCAGACAGCAGATGAATAATCTAGTGCGGGACGATTTAAATCTATATACATTAATAGCTTAGTCCCTTTGGAGCATTTGTGAAATCGCGCTTCAAGTACACAAGTTTTTTAAGTGTTTTAGTGCGAATTAAATTAATCCATTTCGACCAGCGCATGCTAGTTGTATACATGATGACAATGTACTTATATTTTAAAACCCTGTGCAAGGATGAGTCATTGAAAGGGTAACTGAAAAGTAAATTATGTGTTCTCATCTGTAATTGAAAAATAAATGCTGCAGATCCTGGACATACCATATTTCAGAACTTCGTGACAACGTATCCGCGCACGTTCGATTTTGAGGCCTCTAATAAAATGCAGAGTTTATCTCTGACTCGAACGCTTCAGTGTTTTTCAGTCATAATAAGTACGTGTGCCTGCAAGGAAACGTTTGTAAACAGTAGACGGTTTTAGCGCAGTAGGACAACCGTCCAGTAAATGCGACAACGCGCGGCTGGTGCTGCCGTTGCCAAGATTTCCCAGCCACATTCGTCGTACGGTACCAGGTGTCGTATGTGTTTACCAGGGCTTAAACTTTCTAGTAACTGCAGCTGTAATTATGACAGCTTTTTATTTCGCTATTTTTTATCATGGGCCTAAAAATGCAGTCTAAAGAGTTCAAGTGACTAACATATTACTAATTCTTTTTAGCCTAATCTATTTAATTGCTCATTTTCTGTCTTCTGGATGAATGGTCGGAAATAATGTTTTGGATTCCTTTCCTTCTTCCTTTCTTCTTTCACTCCCTCCTTTATCCCTTCCCTTACGGCGCGGTTCAGGTGTCCAACGATATATGAGACAGATACTGCGCCATTTCTTTTCCCGAAAAACCAATTAATAATTAATTAATTAATATTTTCTTTAGTTCCCTTTGTATCGTAAATTTATGCTAATCCACCACTATGACGTTGACTCTGGCATAGCCACACTGGACAGCTACGCGGACTTCAGGAATTGGGTATACCACCACACGCGTTGCTGCTTTTTTTTTTTCATTCCATGCATTTCATAGACATTCAGTCTGTATGTACTTGGCATATTACTGCTGTCTTCCCAACTGCAGGCACAAATAAAGTTTGCTCCAATCCAATCCAATCCCAGCTGACTCCATTCCAAGCCTCTCGGCTTACCAGTAATACAGTTTTATTGGCCGCCAGCCAGTATGCATACTGCCCTGGTGGCCGGGAGGATACAAGCATGCTTGACTTGCGTGACATTCAAAATCACCAGCACATCAGGCACGTGTCAACAGGTAAGAGTCATACGGGGGAAAAATCACCGCTACAGCAGGCACAAGTTTGCATTCACCATCAAGGTAACAGTTGTCCTTATCTGACAGTGCTACAGAGGGAGTACTGATACATTGGTCTGAGGTCCTAGCTATCAGGTGGGCTTCTATTATTTCTCCAGCTAGCGAGTCGCGGTTCTTTGCTATCACAGAGCATTTATTGTAGAGTGGAATACAGGCTTTTGAGTCGTGATTGTCTTCCTCGACTTCGTCATCTTTGCAGTGTCTGCAATGTTTTGCTACGTGGCCTGTGATGGCGACACGAGAGACATTATATTCGTGCTCCGCTTCGTATCACTCTCTTGCACCTTATCTTCTATGAACCTAGCCCCTCTACCCATGCGCCGTAACATCCAGTCTCTGAAGTTTCTGCATGCATTGCATCGTCGATTCTTCTTATCGTGTGTCACATACATCCTGTATATTTTTCCAGATACTCCCACATCAAGCCAGAGTCATCATAACCTTAACATTAGGCCATGTATACTTTGCCCGCACTAACACTTTAAAGTAGTTTTTTTTCGCGCGCAACTGAGCAATGGAACTTAACCTCTGGAAATTAATATCTCTCCAATTAAACTTCTTCCTAATAGAAATTAATGCCATATTATTTTATGTACCTTAATGGAACTTAACCTCTGGAATTTAAGATCTATCCCATTAAGCATCTTCCTAATAGAAATTAATGCCATATTATTTTATGTACCTTGTGTGTTTACAGTGTCGTCCTTCAATTCCTTTCATGTCACTGCATCTTTGACATGTTGTGTTCATCTCTTGTGCTCTGTCATGTTTCATGCCAATTCCTTTTCATTGTTTGTTATTTTGTGCATTAAGTTCATTGATGACTTGTTTACCGCATTCCTGCAATAGCCACATGTAGGAGCTGCAGCATGTATCAATAAATAAAATAAATTTATCTAGGCCCACTTCTCGCTCATCATAACCCCGCCACGTTTCGTCACGTAGAAAGTTGTAAGTTCTCCTTTGAGAACGAGTCTCCACTTAAGCGGCAGCAACCATATATATCGCATGCCTTTGACCACCTGGCTCTACCCTTCTCTTTATTCTTTTTATTTTTATTTTATTTTTTTTCGTATAAGCGGATTGGCGCGTGCTCAGGCAGAGCCCAATCAGCGGTCACCGCTTTGTGCTATCCCCGCCATGAGATGCCCGAGGCTCCCACGGCCTTATCCCTTTCCGTTTTATGTGCTTCCTCGTTTTATGCGCTTTATATATATATATATATATATATATATATATATATATATATATATATATATATATATATATATATATATATATATATATATATATATATATATATATATATATATATATATATATATATATATATATATATATATATATATATATATATATATATATATATATATATATATATATATAGCTCCGAGGGCCGGTTCATTGTCTCACCCTAAAAGCTTCCCCGCGATTAGAGCTATACTCTTAAATGAGCCTGGCTGATGATGCGTGTAGCCTGAGCTCCATAGCAGCCTGAAAAGACACCGATTCCGGCTGTGAAGGAAGGCAGCGCCGCTATAAATCGGCGTTGGCGGCAAACTGCCGAATGCTGCTATCAGGCGAATTCGAACTCCCATATACCTCCTCCCTCCCCGCCACCCACCAATTCACCGCCCTGTAGTCAGTGGGAGGACCGCAGATTGGGAAGAGCAGAGCAGTGATAGACCCGACAGAAAGGGACTGGCCCTATGCAAGGGGGAAGCTCTCTCTCTGGTCGTCGTCGTCTACGAATGCGGTATACACTGGCGTCCCGCGAGGGTCACCTCATATCTCTCCCAGCGATGGCGTCCCCTGTGTTGCGACGCGCCCGGATTGCCCCTATAACTCACCGCGCTTTATCGAACGCCGGTGCAAGTTATCGACCGCGCTTTTAAACGGGGTGTGATAAGGAGCCCCGGCTGCGAAATGCAAACTCCTTCGCGGATTGCTTGAAGGCCTTTCACATACAGTATACGAGCAAGGTGCGTGGGTCGCAGTCCACACGGCAGTGACGTCCAGTCGTGCGCGGCACTGAATAAAACTGGCTGCTGGCTTGAAAATTTAACTTAACCCTAATTTTTTTTCTTCACGGCTTTAGCAACTTGCTGCTAGATCTTGTACTCGGGGAATAGTTAAGTATTGAAAATTAGTAATTGCAGAAGCAATGAGTTGGACTATAATCCGTTTCGTTAATTCTCACATGTGTGGAGGCTTTTTGTGCATGGACCACATATGTGGATGACGCCTTAGTTATTCACGATATGTGTATATATAGTACAGGTAATACATGACGGACTGTGTCCGACGCTGTGTTGAACACTCTCAAGGTTAGGTTACACGCAAAAGAAGCAATACGTAAATACCCCGAAAGCAGAAGATTGGAAAGCCGTCAACGTAGCTAAGTTGGCAGAGTACAGGACGCGTAATTCGGAGGTCGTGAGCTCGGATCCCACAAGCGGCATGTGGTTGTTTTTCACTCTGCTTTCTAACCAATTATTTTAAAGAAATGGCTACCCTACTAGTCTCCCATTGATGAACACCAGAAACTAAAAAAAAAGAAAACATCCCCTAAGCTACTTGGATTCGATGACTGTTCGCTTCCGTACATTCGCAAAGGCGGTACAGGAAGTGTGGGTGTTTTATTAGTCCTCGTTTATTTACAGACGTCAAATATACCACGGCCTGTGCTCAAAACCTACAGGTATACAGGGTGTTGAACGTAACTTGAACCAAGGTTTATAAAAAAGTGGCGCACCGGAGCTCGGTGAAACCAGCGACATTGTTTCCCGTCTAGTGGATCTCCTCGGATTATTTTTAAAATTCCGCTTATTTAGTGACTTAGGTAAGATAAATTATGTAAATGTTGTAATATTCACTTTAGGGCCACGTGCGTTTCGTTAAGTTGTTGAGGGCGTTAAGGAAGAACCGACCCAGTTTTTCGTAACAGCGTATTCCCTCTATACGAGGCACTTTTTTTTCCGGCATTTAAAGAAAGCACGCGAACTATTAAAAAAAAAAAGACACTGGACTGCGCTCCTATAGTGTTGTCTTGTAAAATGTACATTTCTCTCCGCTAAAAGCTATTGTATTAGTCTTTCGGAATATATAAACATCGTCTTGTTGTTGTTGCTACATAACACGCCTACGTCTCATTCGCTACGTTTCCTTACCGGCTACGCCGGACATCGAATGCCTGCCCTCGTATTGTTATGTCTCGGTGATGACCTCGCGGAATGACTGAAAGCGTGAAAGTTACATATATGAAATTATTCTGAATGCTACATAATATTCTCAATTGGTGCCGATGGCGGATTTTGAATTTGGACAATTTGCTCCAAAAAGAGGCAATTCTGGGCCTCCCTACACTGAAATTGAACTCTCAACTTCCACACACGCTTTCGCTGTGCAAATCAATACTTACCAGAACGTCACGTAATTTTTTCCGTCTACACTAAGTGTGTTATTTCTTAAAATACCTAGACTTATCTACTTGAAGACCAGCGGAACCTGGGCAGCCGTGGCTAGAAAAGGGTTATGCATTCCGGGATGGGCCCGGAGGCATGAACAAGGATATGGCCGTTCGGTCTAAATTTCTGAATGAACCAAACCTTATAATTTGTGCGTTCATGTAATCCGCTTATCGCTATCAGCTCTCACGTGCACTGCGCAAGCTATGCATTGCGCCACTACCAAACCACCCGTGACGTCACGCGCGTCTTTAAGGAGTATGCACTGACGTCAAAGTGGGTGTCATTTTATGTTGCATGTAGAACCGTGGAAGGCTTTAGGCATATCTAGTTGGCTTATCGACACCTGCTCCGGCTTGCACTGCTGAAGCTGCGCGCTGTACCATATAATGGCGCCCGTGACGTCACATGAATACCTCCTCCAGCGTTGCTCATCTACGCGGGGCTATTTTCTCACTCCTTGCGCACAATAGACAGTTTTAGCTGTGCGTACGCAAGTGCTTGCGTACGCAAAGACCTACGGCGCTGCGTGCGTTACGCTGTCCGCTCCGAAGTATAGTTTTAGCTGACCGTGCCGTAGCGTCCCTCAGGCGAACGTGGCGCCATCTAGTGACAAGAAGTCAAACCACATCAACGCTCGGTTGAAGAAAATTTCGTCCGTGATTACTGATAACTACTGTGAGTGCATTGGGAGCCTTTTTTGTTCCAAGAAGAAAAACTATGCAAACCGAAGAAAATGCAAGATCTGGCTAAAAGTTAGAAAACTGCTTCGCCAGGTGTCGTTGCTACGAGGAAAACACACTGAATATAGTTAGGCCTAGGAGCTTGAAGATCGCCAAATTATCTGAAAAACAGGGGCTAGTTATCGCTTATACCGCTACGTGTGGGCAAGATTAGGCGAAATAAAAGCGAACCGCTACCATTTTAGCGAGCTATTGCGTCGGAGAATCCAGCGGCGACATGTATTTATTCCGAAGCGGGCGAGCAGGGCGCCGCCATCTTGTCAAAGTTAGCGTACGCAAGCCACGCAAGCGCCGCAACGCAAACTCCGCTGGCTAGCGTACGCAAGGCTACCGTACGCAAGACGCAAGGCTTGCGCTTGCGTTCTGCGCATGCGCACTACCGTCCCCGCAAACTCCTCGCGTACGCTAACTCTTTGCGTACGCACAGCTAAAACTGTCTAATACCTCTCATCGAAAGGCAACTCTGAAGCTTCAAGCAACCCCAGTCCCTCTATACCGAGCACAAGCAGTCTCAATTTCTAACTGAAACTACCTACACACTAAGGTCCATAAACTTTATTGGACCCATGCAAACGGGCTTGCATGCCTCATCGCACTCCAAGCCTCCGCCGCGCTGCATGTAATTATATATAAGCGTACGGTGCAGAATCACCCTTCCCTTCCGGCTCCGCGTGCTCCCTGTCCGAGAGGGTCGCACGCATACGACGGGCGGGGAGGGGGGGGGGGGGGATGCACGTCTGCGGCTGCTCTAATTGCGATTCATATTTCACCCCCCCCCCCCCCCCTTCACCGAGCGTCTTTCACTCTCCGTCCATCGGCGCTGGCGCCCTCGTGCGATGGCGAGAGTAGAAAAGAGTGGACGAAGAGAAATGAGAGAATGAAGGAAGGTAAGAAAGGAATTAAGAAGAAAATGAACAGAACAATTGAAAAAAGAAAGGGAGAGAGATAAAGAAAGAATGACAGAGAGATGGCTTTTTCAGATAGCGAATTTTGTGTCATAAAAAGATCTGCACTGCGCTTTCCCTATTTCCTGGGAACTGGGACGGAGTGAAATTCACGATTTTTACGAATGCGTCCTTATTCATTCGAAACGTTTATATCTGTGCAGCTGATAGCACGCGTTCTGCCAATACCCTTGGTAACCTCAGAAAAGGCGTGGATATATAGAGGCGTGTGTATAATTTTGTCACTCGTGCACTATAGTGCTCTTGGCGCATGTTGCAAAACATGCGTATTGACTGCACCATAATGCTGAAAAGTTGAATCGAATATCGCTTGTTTCACTGCACCATCGCTTCAGTTGCGAATGAGCGCTCGTCTAGGTGTGTTTTTTAAACGTATTCTATTCTGGTTCGTGTAATATAATATCACCATGATTTGGTTAACTATGAATAACCAAGCCAACTGGTTTATTTTCCCCCAACATTGATACAAAAAGCGTGTTTACCAAAAAATGAGGTCAGGAATTTGAAGAAGAAAAACGTTAGGCCATAACTATTGACCCCACCAATCGTGGTGTAAGAGTTGTGGAAGTCGTCTGAATTACTTTCGAAAATATAAAAATAACTTTTTTTTGCATGTGTGTACGATGAATTTTGCATGCCTGTTGATGTGCAAAACGGGCAGAAAATACAGTGAAAGAGGAGGGCAGTTTAGTTTCCCCCAGTTATGTTTAAACTGATTCTCTTGCAAGGCATGTGATCTTGTGAAGCTACAGGAAGTGGGAGGGGTGGTAACGTTAGTATTGGCGGTGGTGGCGGCTGCGCTAAAAACCAAGCGATTTAATTGAACATTGCACTTATGATACTGACAATAACGTCAAAGGGCGGCGGGGGGGGGGGGGGAGGGGGGGGGAGTCACTCGTTCCAGCGCAAATTTGAAATGAACTGACAAACGTTTTGCTAAAAAGCTTATGAGAGAACGCTTGCCAATATTTCACCGCGATTATGCGCACAGAAGCCTCGATGTCGACAAGCGTGTTTTCGAATAGGCTTGTTGGTAAGTCGTGACGAGGGTGTAAAAGCGCAAATACTCAAGGACGAATAAAGAGAAGTGGACGAAATTAAAGAGCAAAGGAACAAGGACGACAGTGGACGTCCACTTCTCCACTGTAGTCCTCGTGTCTTTGCTTTCTTAGATCCTCATCAGGCGCTTTCGTGCGCGACGCAGGGTCACCGTCCAGATATTCAGGTTCTTCTTTCGGAGAGCAGGCTAGAGGCACAGTAAGCTGGGAGATATAGCATCGTGGCCGCAGGGCGCTCGACAAGTCGTTGGATCGTTATCGTGCCCATCTCTGGCGCGTTGGCTGGGATTCGCGAAATGCTTTTATGCCCACTTTGTCACTTTCCTCTAACGCGCGTAGACTGTCTATACATCGCGACGCCGCCTGCCTGCGTGAATAGCCTGTCGCGGACAACTTTTCTCGAGGCTGCATGCAACACGCAGATTTGAGAAAGTGGCCTTGGATAAAGTATTACTTTTTTTTTTTCGGATGGGTCGTTGTAACGGGAGCGGGTCTAAACTTTGTTCGCTGGATATAAAGGTGGAAGCTGTTTCATAGCACCCGGCAAAAAAAAAAAGGAAATTTCTCAAAATAATGAAGGAAAAAAGATAGGTGGCTACGAGCAAAAACATTTGGCATCTACTACTCTGTTGGCATCTTTGGAATTCTCATCATTATGTTCGATACTCTGTAGAAACTTTCAACAAATCGATCGATTCTCTGCCCCATGGTATGCAATTGCGGGCGTTATCAGTGATGTTTTTCCCATTTTCTTTTTCTTTAAACAGCATAAACTATTATTGTTTCTCTTTATACATCTCCCCTTTTTTTTCACAGCCTTGCTTACAGGTGTCATAAACTAAGTTTTGAAGCTCAAATAAGAAACATTTGCCTCTTTCCTGCATACATTGACGTATGCCACAGCGGCTTCTCCCCATGGAGAGCGAAAAATGGAGGCATTACTGGCAAAGGAAAAAATGAATGGCTCGAAAATATAATTGTTGCCTTGGCATTACCCTCTGTAAAATAGATGTGATTACGGCTATTTTTCTGCTACTAAGCTGAGCATATATTTAAAGAGCGCGCTTCGGCAACGAAATCGATTCAGATTATCCCACATTTGTCCGTACGTATTGTTACGACTCGGGTAGCAGCATACCACCGCTGCCACCAGTTGTTGGGACGCCCAGGATTCGGATCTCACCGCTGATCACCAGTTGTTATGGCGCCCAGGCTTCGGATCCCACCGATGCCACCTCCTTTTCTCGCGGTGCGCCCACCCTTCGCATCTGTTCTTTGACTCAGCACCGAGCCGAATTTTCCACTTGATTTAAACTATCGGCTCGTGTTTTCAATGAGTTACTGCTGTTCGTAGCCCCAAATTGTTCAGGCTGTCCTTTACTTTCCGCTGAGCCTAGCACCTTGTTCTCCCGAGGCCCGCTGTCCAACCCTACAACGCTAACTGTCTGGCCCGCAACTCTACCTGAACCACACTCTCTGGTTAACGTTGCGTTCTGGCCTGGGGTTTCAGCGGCGCACTCAGGTGACTCGCGGTCAGTCTCATTATACAGTAAAGCGTCTCCACTACTTGGCTACTATTGCTCGCCAGCCGCATCGAAGGAATGTCTTCCTTGATTTCTTCACTGCGCTGGCCCGTGAGCTCACTATTCTCCTCTTGAGAGAGAGCCTCAGCCTCTGAATCGACAATTGCTGTCCCCTGCAGCTGCCGAACTGGCGTTCGTTTCTGGGCTTAATTCTGCTGTCTCGTTACTCACCTGAGCAGCGGCTGTGTGCCTAGCTGACCAAGCAGGGTTCCTATATAGCTGGTCGCTGGCACACTGATGGGAGCGCTGCCCGCGTCCATTACTTCGTACTTCGGAGTCCGATTCCACACGAATGCCAAAGTACCTGTACAGAGCGCTCTTCGCTGTCTCATATAGTTGTCGTCCTCCTCGTTGGACAGGCGCGCTAGTACGCCGCCGACATCACATGGGAGGATGGCCGCTAACAGTATTCATATCTGCATGCTCTCAACAAATTACAAGCCACATGTGCACAATGAATATCCTTGAAATATTTTCATTTCCGTTCCTGTTCTCAGTTAACTGTGTTATCAGTTCGCATCCTGATAGGAAAGCTTTTGTCATTGCTATAGTATACTTTTTCGTGGCAGTAATATTGCCAATCAGCTTTTTTTTTTTTTGCCTGTATAATGCAAAGCGTATTGATCTTTTAGAGAGGCAAACACACCGGGTCACAACATCGTCACTATTTCTCACACTATTTTCCTTTCTTTTTTTCTATCGCAATACCTCGGGACGATGCGTCGAATCCGCACTCGAATCGCAAGTGCGCCGTCCCCGGCAGGAGTTTCTGACTACTTGGCCGCGCTGTTCTAATGTGTGTTGATCGGTATTTGTGCCTCGGAACTTCCGCTGGTGGACTAATGCGGAATTCTAACTTTGTTTTGATTTCTTTTTTTCGTTTCCCGAAGTTGGGACCCGACCTGCACGACTCATCAATCAATACGCGAGTAATTTACGCGACTGGTTTTTTTTTTTCATTTTACGCACACTGACACGCCATTTTGCGCCATTTTTTCGAGGCCAGTAGAGCCGCAGCGCATATTAGAGGGGCGAGAAAATGACTGAATTGAAAATTCAAACAATATTTCGGACGTTTAGAGCAACTTCTGCCTCTCATTGTATGATATGTTGATGACCGTGGTGCGAAGCGCCTTTTGTGCTTTCTTTTTTTTAAGCGAAGATCGCTATTTTTAACACTTTACTGTGATCCGGGCAACCTGTCTCTGTTTCGCAATATTTGAATTTGCAGAACCTTCACGAAGCCGCATTACGGGGTTAGATGCGGTGTCAGCCTAACGACATTGAAGCTTTTCCGCCAGTGTTGTTTTCCGCAAAGTTCTGCTATATCACTGGATTTAGTGCGACGTGGTGCATTCAGGCCTCAGATAACGTCACCAGGTCGCTTGAACCGCTGCCAAGTGAATTCAGTATCGCGAAACTAAAAAAAAAAGAGAGCAAACAAGCCGTCGGTGTTTAGTATTTCGGCCTTCGAAGCGGATTAGTTGTCAGTCGTGAACAGTAGATTCAATCTATCTCGAAACGGCAGCACATTTAATTTAGACATTTACAGGAGCGTTTTTTCCCCCGTCCCTATGAAATTTGTTCTCCTATAAACACTTCCGCGTTAAGAGTTTAGAGAGATGGTCGAATGTAACAATCCACGTTTGAAGAAGTGTTGCTCGCTTTAAAGCGCTTTATCAGTCTTGGAAATGATGTTTTTGTTTTGAGGTTATGACCTCCTTTTTTTTTTAATCTGTACTTCTTATAGCAACAAAACACAATGTATCTGGTCATCCTAATTTTATTCTGATTCACTTAGCTCATACTGAGTTTTCCCCTGTGTGGTCCTCAGCTTTGGGTTGAGTGCAGCACAAGAATATTTGATCACTTGCTGGTGTTTTAACCTGCAGTGTTATTCACGTTTGCCGTATAGAAAATCAATCAGATATATTATTTTCATGTAAGATGGCCCAATGGGTTAGAAAACTTGATGTGTCCACGCTTATTTGACCGAGGTGATCCCAGCCAAGGGAAAAGATTGCCTCACGGACAAAGTAGTTGTAATATAGTTGAGCCCTGCCCAACGGTCACCATCATCATCAGCCTTACTACGGCCATTGCAGGGAAAATGCCTCTCTCATATTCCTCCAATGAACCCGGTCCTGTGCCAGCTCAGGTCACCGTATCCCTGCATACTTCTCAACCTCATCCGCCAGCCTAACATTCTGACACACCCTGCTACGCTTACCTTCTGTTGAAATACTGTTCGTTACCCATCCATAACGAACATATGCCTTCGCATTACACGCCCTGCCTCTGTCCATTTCTTCTTATTTCTACTGGGATGTCATTTACTCGCATTTGTTCTCTGACCCACTGTGCTCACTTTCTGTCTCTTAACGTTACACGTATATACCATTTTCTTTTCCATAGCTCGCTGCGTTGTTTTCACTTACCGGTAAGATGCATCTCTCACATAATTTTCCCTTGAGGGATACTCTTATAAACAGCCAGTCATGATCTGAGCGCATCTGCCAAATGCGCTGCTCCCGTATATTCCAGTTATTTCACTCTCATGACCTGGATTCGCGGTCACTACCTGCCCTGTCCTTAATTAGAAGCATTCCTTTACAATTTCCTGTGCCTGGCAACCTATCGTAAACTCTTGTTCCCTTCCGAGACTGCCCTCTGAGTTATACTTAGCAAGGCAATATCGTCAACGAATTGGTTCACAATTAACTCTCATCTCCAAGTGTTCCCAGTCCAGGTCGCTGAATAGCTTCTGCAAAGAAGCGGTGAATAGCACTAGAAAGACCGTGTCTCTCTGCCGAGCAGCCTGTCTCATTGGGATTTTATTACTTTCTCTGTGGAGGAAAATGGTGGCTGTGCAGCTGCTATATATATCTTCCAGTATTTTTACACACGGCTGTTCTGCCTGTTGGTTCCCCGATATCTGCATGACTGCTGAGGTTTAATTTGACTGAGTCAAATGCTTTCTTGTAATCTATGAAGGCTATTCTTTGTAGATGTAAGCTATATCCTGCACATTTCTCTACCGCCTCATCGATTGTGTGAGTATGGTCTTGTGGAGTGCACTTAGCCTGTCTGGTCATTTGGTTCATTAAAGTTTTAGGTTGTCCTGATTCTATTGGTCATTACCTTTGTAAATACTTTCTAGGAAATGGACAGTAAGCTGATCGAGAAGTGGTAATTGTATACGCGTGCACAAATAGATGAGTTCTTTTTCGGAGAGGGCAATAGAGGCAGAGCTTACGCAGGCCTTCCCCAGACTACATATCAGTTCTAATTCCATAATTTCACGTGTGATGCGATCTTTGCTTTTCTTGGTAGCAGCAGTGCGTTCAAGCCCAGGGGAACAATCATTGCAAGTCAGACAATGACTTGCGAGATGACCTTCAAAATCTTTTCCCTTACGCGCATTTTTTACGTTGATGGCGTGCTTTTTTAACCTGTCGTTCAAGCATCTCCCAGTCTGACCAACATACATTTTTCCGCAACTCAAGGGAATTTGATAAAATACGCGTTCTGTGCATTCAACGAAAGGTCGCCTGTGCTTCTTGCCGACTCCATGATCGCATATCATGATCTCACCAATCTTTTTAAACTAGAGAGGAGAACTTCCCCTTTCCAGACAAAAGCCTGACTAAAGAACAAGAGGTTACGTGGCGTCGTCTACAGACGAGATGGATACGCACTCCATCACTCCTCGCGCACATTTATCCGGATCTATACAACCCGAACTGTAAACACTGTGGCCAACGAGCCAACTACGATCACATCCTGTGGGATTGTAAAATAGAGTCACCACCGGGTGATCTAGTTACCGCTCCTTCTCTCGAGCGTGGGAGGCCGTGCTGGCTAGCTCTGACCTCAGAACGCAAGTTCTGGCGGTGGAGTGGGCTAAAAAAGTCGTCGAGGGCTATGTACTCTCGACCACTTAACGCGACCTCTTACCAAGCTCTTTGCAGCGAATAAATTGTTTTACAATCAATGTCACAGTCACGTTGCTGGGTTGCCTCCGGATCAGTCATTCTGCAGAGCTTTGACAGCTTGTTATGTGCAGTAAACACTACTTTCACGTCGTAACGCTGGGCCACCTTATATAGAAGGCAGAAGGTAGCTGCTATACCTTATATTCATACACGGTCACATGAAAAAGGTCCTTCAGCTTGTCATCACGTTTTTTTTTTTCCTTTTAACGCAAAGCACGGTGGCTGCATTCTCTGATGTACGGTATCACGCAACTGCAACTGCCCATGCATTGTTCACCGATTCGGCAATGTTTGATGTATGGCAAGACGGACTCAGTGCCACCGAGGCAATGAGTAGTACCGGTGGATACAACTCGCCCTTTTGTCGCGTTCACATATTTCATAGAGGAACTTGAGACTGCCGGGCCCGTGATCTGTCTGCGCATGGTCTGGGCTCGGAATTCAGTGAGGCACAGTTAAAAAGAAGTACTCGAGTGATTCCCAATGTCCTTCAGGAGTTCGCAGTTTGCAGAAGCCCTATTCTGAGCATTTGAACACTGTTGGGGGCTACCAAAGAGGCAGACATTTGTCTATTCCAGTTTCGTTCAACATTTCCGTTTTAATTTTTTTTTTTTCATTGATTCGAAAGAGCCACATAACGACGTACAAGCCGGTACTGACGAAAACTTTGGGTCCTCTTGTTATGTGCGGTACTAGTGTTGCCCAACAGCTGAGTATGTTTTTCGGCTGTCGCTTTTCATCCAAACATGAAGCGTGGACTTGCTGTCCACAACAGCCGCGGTCGCAGGCTATCAGGGCATCGTCTATCCTCACGTGTGCCGAGTTGTTATTACACGTGCGCCGCATTGCCCTTCGGGCACTGCCTACTTGAACAGGTGCCGGAAAGTGGCGCCCTCTCGCGCTAGCCCGCCTCCCTGTGAGGAACACGGGCGACTGATTGCGTATGCGCCCAGGCCCTACACAAGAGACGATCGCCGAGGACGCGGCGAAGTGTATATGATATGCAGAGGGAGTCGGAGGTGTGTAGGAAGGCGCGCGTACATACACACCCCCTCTCTAGGGTTATGCGAAGGATGGCACGAGAGGCGGCAGGACCTTGCGCGCGGGTGGAGCTTGCGATGCGTCTCCCTCCGGCTTGGAGGGGGCATCGGCTCAAGGCGTCTGGCCGAGCACTTGGCGTGACGCGAACAGAGCGTGCAAGGGGGAAGGGAGGCTTGGCCCACGTCGAGTGGCGAACCGGTTGGGGCGCCAATCGCGCTCGCAGCCAAGACGGCCGGAGGTGGAGCCATCCGTGAAGAGCCCACCGAAGGATCTCCGCCACGCCGTTGTCGCCCTCGCCACGCCAGGGCATCCTGGAACGACGGAGAAGAATGGCGATCCGTCGTCGCTGGCGGCCCCGGAGCTGTTATCCACTCTGCCTTCACCCCCCCACGTTCTCTCGCTCTTCGCAACCGGCAGCAGAAACGGAGGCGAGAGGGGGTAATGGAGTGACCGGTGCCGGACGTCGTCTTGCAACCCGATTCACGACGCCGCCGCCGCCGCCTCTCCAGCGTGTACTGCGTCTTTCTGCTGTTGCCGCGCTGCTACCACGAAAGCTGTAAAGTCAAGGCAGTTGTGTGCTGCGAGGTCATCGCTGAGAGCAACTGGTCTCTCTTGATATTGTGCCGATCGAAAGACGGCGCACCGACACCACATGTGCCTGACTCCTGGGCCCTTCTTAGTTGCAAGCAGCATACGAAAGAAGCCCCGTGGCATGCAGTCGGTCAAGTCCCCAGGGAACTCGGAAGCAGACGGCCCCAATAATTAACGCGCCTCTCAGTCATATCAACCTGTGTCCTGCACTAGCGTCGAATGCCTTCCTCTAGAAAGTTCCAGACTCTCTCAATGCTTAGCGCAGGGACGCCAGTGGGCCTGGAGCGGTACTGATTACGCGTTGTTACGAGGGTAGTCCTGCAGCCGTTGCGCTGCATGCAACTGTGGCCGGACGGGGTACGCATATACGCGGGCGAATACTTGCCGCGCAGGCGCCGCCGTGTCGGCGAGGTCGATGATCCCATGCGGCGCGCGTGTGCCGTCGGACGCCTCGCAGGCGCCTTCTCCGCGGGTGCAAAATGAATGGACTGCGGCGGACGGCGGCGCTCGTATTATGCGACGACGAGAGGAGAGACCGGCGCGCGAGGTTATGGACACGCGAAAGAAGCGACCTGTTCCTTGAAGACGGCTCTGCCGGTATTGGATTTTGCTAATGGCGGACAAGCGGAAAACCATCGCTGGTGTGAAAATGAGGAATGTTGAGTTATTGAAGGCTCACTTGACGCGATACCGAAGTTTATTTTGCGAGAAATGCCAACAAAGTGCACTATCACATCTGTAACTGTAACTGTAAGACAAACACAAGTCTTATACAAAAACATTAGCTGATGGGGAAGAAATACAAATAGGGTGT
The DNA here is from genome assembly GCF_052857255.1 of Amblyomma americanum. Taxonomy (NCBI): domain Eukaryota; kingdom Metazoa; phylum Arthropoda; class Arachnida; order Ixodida; family Ixodidae; genus Amblyomma; species Amblyomma americanum. Next base: position 49,439,585 of record NC_135498.1, read on the forward strand.
AATGAAAATTCCAGGGAATGATCTGGGTCCCATGGATGCAAAAATCATCTGAGATATTGAATTCTGTTCAAGATCTCTGCATTAAGACTCTCCCTTTTCTGTTCCGCTAACAGTTGTCATGTTCGCGTTGCATTTAAAGCTCACAGTATTCCTTCATACCGGCAAATGGTTACTGGTTTGGGTCGGTTGATTCAAAGCTAATCATCTTCCAATCAATTGCCACTCTATGTTGAATACCGGCAATGCGAACAACGAAGCACCGTGGTTTGTATATACTGTACGTTCGCTAGCATTCATACCGGCAACAACGTTAGGGTTAGTTAGCATTCAACTGCGCTGGGCGCCACTGCATGCATGGCCCGTCACCATGGTTCATCGCCAGGTTTCACTGCCTGCGTAGTAAAACTCATTGGCTCCATGGCTTACACCTTGCGCATCTTGAAAGGACGTACCGTCGTCGAATGAGCGCTCAATTTTAAAACAGCAGCGCTTATTATAAAGTGGAAGCATCTACCTTCAGCTGCTCCTTTTTCTGTCGACTAAAGCGGTCATTACCACAACTGGGACCAAAGGACCGAAGTGTTAAGTTTTCCGGGCGTGAATTTTGTCCTGCTAAGTGCCAGGTGCTGGGGACAGCACTACGTGATGAGTCGATGTATTCAAGGTTATGTGGCTTGATAATGTGTAAGGCGTGATCCATCCAAGCTCACATAACGCTCGAGATTGCTATAGGAGGCCTTTCGTGGAATTAATTGATCGCGCTGATAAGCAAGAGCGTTTTTGGTGAGGTAACAGCGTGAAGATAAGAAGTGAATAATAAGGTAGATAGCGAACTAATGAATCCCGCGTGATACCATCTTCCTGATTTTATTGTGCTGCATAATTCATTTCGCCTACCGAGGTATACGCGCTCGGAAACCTTTAGGAAAGCCGCCTCCTTTGGTTATTTTAAACAGGGCTGTCTCTTCAACAAAACATTCCATGTTCGTGGATTTTTCTTGGCTTTTGCAACTATTATGGTATGGTATGGTATGGTATGGTATGGTATGGTATGGTATGGTATGGTATGGTATGGTATGGTATGGTATGGTATGGTATGGTATGGTATGGTATGGTATGGTATGGCGTATAAGATTTAACGTCCCAAAGCGGAAGACTCCGCGTCCAATTTCCACCAGCTGAGGTTATTTAACGTGTATCTATAGAAAATTCAACGCAACAAACAGACAAGTACAAAGGGATCCGGGCGGTTTTTATTCTCTATACTCGGGCTCTGCAGCCGAGCTTACTCAAATAGCACCCAAGCTTTTTCGAATAGCAGCCGAGCTTACTCGAATAGCCGCTGAACTTACTCGAACAGCGCCCAGCGTTGGTTAAAGGTGCTTCAACGAACGTGTCGCACAACGTTCGCTATACTACAAAGCGTACTTTATTTTCAGCTAAAATCTTTCATCCGACTTGGGGGCAGTGGGGATAGCTCCCACAACTTTGGGTTTGGGAAGTTGGAAATTTGTTTTTCCTATGCGCATCGCAAGTGCATGCTGCATTGGTGACTATATATCAGCACACATTCATGACAGTATACGGGAGATATTTCTTAATAGTGTTTGACTATGCATCGAATCGGAATCTTCAGTGTGCCTTCTTTTGTACTTGGCACATTTACCCGATGAATCAAGTTCTTTCAAGAGAGGAATTAGCCGGACAAGTTGGAGCATATGACACAAAATTAGCGTGCAACAAACTGGGCAAAGTATAAAAAGACACACAGTAGAAGAAGAAGTCGGCGCTGGTGTTCGCGTTTTCTACTCTGTATCATTTGCGGTGCTCCTAATTTTGTGTCAAGATCCTTCCTTGAACACATCTGTGTTTTTGCGTAACTTATTGACGGCGCATAGGAGCGGGTGCGCAGCGTCTGCAGGTCACATGCACCTGGATGTTTGTTGAAGCTCTTTTGTGTACGAAATGCATGACTGGATCCCACATTATATCTAAGAAAAAAAAAATTGCTTCCCGCATACATGTAACATGACTGCGATTTGGCGCATTCTTAGCGCTGAATTTTTAACTTGACGCAGTCAACCTGTCCCTGACCTTAGCAAAGTCAACACTTCCTCTGCCCTCTTGCTTAACCATACACAGCCGATAATAGCACGCGCAGCGAAAACTGCTCTGCCCTTATAAAACTTGAGATGTCTTCACCTGAAACCCGATTGCGAATTGCAGATATGTTTTGCGGCAGGGTAGCTAAAAACATATTGCTGTTGTTTCCAAGTGTTCTCCGAAATAAAAAAAAAGCCTTCGGTAAAATTGCACAAAACCTGCTCTACAGAAGAGCGCGCAGATATATGTTTTTTTATTAAATTATTCAGGACAGGATCTCGTCCATTTTGGCGGTAAATTCAGCGCGGAGGCACGAAGGGCACAGAAAGGGGACAAAACAAGCACTGTCTCGCAACTAATAGTTTAGTTTATGGGGGTTTAACGTCCCAAAGCAACTCGGGCTATGAGGGACACCGTATAGTGAAAGTCTCAGGAAATTTCGACCACCTGGGCTTCTTTAACGCGCACTGACATCGCACAGTACACGGGCCTCTAGAATTTTGCCTTCATCGAAATTTGACCGCCGCAGCCGGGATCGAACCCGCGTCTTTCGTGTCAGCATCCGAGCGCCATAACCACTGAGCCACCGCGGCGGCCCGTCTCGCAACTAAGTTTTACCGCCAAAATGAACTACATCCAACTCGCCCAACTCACCATTCTTCTGCAGCAGGATCTCGTGTTGTTGTGATGGGATGGACAGCAAAATAATTTAAGGAAAAATCTTCAGAGGAAGGGGCCTTGTAACAAGAAGTTGTGTAGTTTAAGCAGCGAAGCAGGTGGAATCGCGTTACTGCTATATGCAGCTGCGCAGCGACGTATGAGGGAGAAGCTATCACGTTTTCATTATGTCTCTCTCCAGAGCAGCTGAAGCACCGCCTGTTAATACTTTTTATGTTACTTTTGACTCTACCCGCGTACAAATGTAAAATGTATTAACGCATGTCTAACTACCTTTTTTCATTGCATTTTTTTTTTGCAAAGAATGAAATTGCTTATCCCGCATGTCTTGAGAGGCCACATGGTTATGTGGAGATAATTTTTTATAGAGAGATGTCAACGAGGAGTCACGGGGAGACCTTGCCGTTATCTGTCCATGCGTGTCCAAGCGGCGGAAAGTAGGTCACCTTAGATTTTCCGCCGTGATTTTCTATAGCTGGCAGTGCAGGCCAGAGTAAAGCGCTGCAGGACTGTCGGACCATGCGTCCTTTATCGCTCCTTTCCATCTGTGGAGCTGCGTGGAGCCACATTTCTTAGGCATGTCGACCCGCCGCGGTGGTTCAGTGGTTGGGGCGCTCGACTACTGATCCGGAGTTCCCGGGTGCGAACCCGACCGCGGCGGCTGCGTTTTTATGGAGGCAAAACGCTAAGGCGCCCGTGTGCTGCGCGATGTCAGTGCACGTTAAGGATCCCCAGGTGGTCGAAATTATTCCGGAGCCCTCCACTACGGTACCTCTCTCTTCCTTTCTTCAATCACTCCCTCCTTTATCCCTTCCCTTACGGCGCGGTTCAGGTGTCCAACGATATATGAGACAGATACTGCGCCATTTCCTTCCCCCCAAAACCAATTATTATTATTGTCGGGCGCGCTGTTGCGCATGCCTTCACAAGGGGCCCATGGCAGAACCTTGCTGTTGATTTCACCACATTGTTATTTTTAACGTAGAGACATCGGGACGCTAACCTAATTAAAAACCGGCTTCCGTCCACGACACAGCCGTGCGTCCTGTGCAACAGGCAGTGACAGCCTATATTGCAATGTCAGAAGTATCAATACAAGCTGGCACCGTGCTACAATCGTTTAACGAGTGGCATGTGCTGCACTCTTTCACGACACTCACTTCTTCGTTATTTGTGTTCCCGAAGTTGTTGCGATAATCATTTCCTCCTTTTATAATGCCAACAATGAACAGACGCGGCGAGTTGAAGATCCCTCAGCCTTCCACGATGCACACTGTACCAAGCACATGCAGCATTAGCGCTGTTTGGTGTTGATCTAGTTGTCTGATGACAGCGATGTTCCCGTCTGTATATATACGGCTTCTCATCGCGAAGTTAGTTTGCACTTAAATCAGTCATTATGTTTTGGTCTGTAAATCACGAAGTGTCTCATCCTTTTCTTTGGTTTCACTATGTCTGTATGTATGTTTTTGGTGTATCATATGCATTGCACCTACAAGCGTTTTAATACTTACCCCCCCCCTCCTCCCCCGCTGTAACTAACGCCACGAAGGCAATGCAGGTATTCGATAAATCGTTTAGGACTGATGCTTTTTGTCATTCATTTTTTGTGCGAACAATTCACCAGTGGAATGAGCTATCGCATAAAATCGTTACGCTCTCATCAAACGAAGCAATTTAGCACTCCTTGAGTGCTTTACTCCTTTTACTCGAATTCATGTCCATTCTTTTTTTTTATTATTCTATGTTGTTTCTCGCCAAGGAGCTCTCATTATGTCGTTTTATTTGCCGTTTTCAAATATGCCCTTTGAAAGAGAGAGAGAGAGAGTGACTATAAGTTTTGCCGAAAATAATCTTGTAAAGCAGTCGTTAATGCTGTGAACTCAAGCCTTTAGTAACCTTCTTTCAGCGAGACGATTAAATTTCACCGAAAATATATACGAGGGACGTCGCCAGACTCGCCACAGAACTAAGCGCCATCATAACATCACTTCTGCAAAGATCCTTGAGGTTTGTGGCTCGAATTTTCGTGTGATATCAAAAGAAATTTGTTAAGTGGCAACGCGCCGAAACTTAACGTTGCGGCTGAGTCGGGAAGTGAGTTATGTTATTCACTCTGCGGGTTGCCGCAGGCAGCGGAGATTGTATTCAGTCTTATCTTGATGTTTCGTGATGGACGATACTCAGGTGGGTAGATAGTATGCATTTTCAGTCGTGTTGTCACTTCTAACTCGCACGCACAAAATCTAATAATTCTGCTCAGAAACAGTCCGCTTCGCAGGGATGTTCTGCCGGTCAATATCCGCCACCGCCACAGGACGACCCCTGTATGCGGCATGAACTTCGCTGCATGCCACTTGTGTATTGCAGAAAAAGACACTAATGAGAACTTTTGAGAACTTGGTAAAGTACTTGAGAACTTCGATCATGCAGTGCATATGAGGATACGTTTGGAAGAAAATGATGGATTTCGGCAAGAAAATACAAACTCAAAAGGAGGCGAAAAGAATGACGGGAAAAGTAAAGGTAGGTTGTTGTTTGGCCATAAAATCACTGTAAGGCGTGGAGGGGAAAACGCCAACAGGAAATTTACGCTGAAATGTTGTAACGTCTATTTTAGCTTAGATATATCTGTCTCACTTCAGAACGCCACAGTACTGCGGGAATGTATTTAAATGGTAGCGCCATTATTGTATTGTCTTGGCAAGTGCTTTAAAGCGCAGGGAAATAACACGTTAAATACTGACTCGCACGAGCTTTGATAAATTAACCGAAATACGTTTTTATGTGCCAGATAGCATAAACCATGAAAGAATTTTTTTTCTGTTAGCCCAGCGACTCAGTTGAGCTCACAACGATAATTTGTTGACGTAACTGGCGCAGCACCACGCTGGCGACAATAATAATAATAATTGGTTTTTGGTGGAAAGGAAATGGCGCAGTATCTGTCTCATATATCGTTGGACACCTGAACCGCGCCGTATGGGAAGGGATAAGGGAGGGAGTCAAAGAAGAAAGGAAGAAGAGGTGCCGTAGTGGAGGGCTCCGGAATAATTTCGGCCACCTGGGGATCTTTAACCTGCACAGACATCGCACAGCACACGGGCGCCTTAGCGTTTTTCCTCCATAAAAACGCAGCCGCCGCGGTCGGGTTCGAACCCGGGAACTCCGGATCAGTAGTCGAGCGCCCTAACCACTGAGCCACCGCGGCGGGGCGCGCTGGCGACAACAAAACCGTATTTGTGGGGGGCACTTCATGGCCGGAAGGAAGGATTAAGAGCGCATTGGAAATGAAACTGTACTCTAGCCATACAGCTAATGCTTGATATTGACCGCATAGTTTTCTCTGCACTGTAGCACCCGAAGGCGGTATCAATATAAGCACGAGAGTGTGCTAAGCGCCGGCACAATTAACGTGAATGTCAAACTAAACGTCATGATTAACGCGTCAATTTTATCCCTTTGATAAGGCAAATAATTCCTGCATTACAACCGCACTGTGGAAGTGTGCTCTGTTTCTTTAGCGCCCGAAAGGCAGTACATCATGGCTACATGCAGGCGCCTGCCGCGGCTCCGCAGTCCCCCAAGAAACGCCCGCAACGCGGCGGGCCACTCGGCGGAAAATGGCCGCGCCAGAGAGCGGCTCTGGAGTCTGGTCTATAGTATAGGCCTATGCCATGTCTTACGCTATGCCTAAGCCATTGAGGCATGTTTGTTCGACTTGGTTGTGTCTTGAGGTGTGCCACGTAGTCTGCATGCCTACTGATGTATGCCAATGAGTGTGTGTAATTAGAAAGAGGTATTAATTAAGCAAAAGGGCGGCGGAAAAAGCCAATGGTCTCCTAGAATGAGGGCCCACCCAACTAACCTCGATTTATTCTGTTCATTAACTGTTTCTCTCTCACACACCCACACGCAATAAATGACCATTAACGCTGTCGCTTCATACCCTTAAGGCGGAGCTTAAGCGCGTCCCTAACTTTATGAGTGATATTTGTTCTGGTATGTCTTCTTCCATCAGGCTGTTAATCGATGACTGCGCTCAATGTCCAACTGTATCTAATAGTGCTTAGTGTGATGCTTTGCGGTGTGACATAAACAAAGTAATTAGTTGACTGGTGTAGAAAATGGGGCATATAGACTATAGGGTTCTCTATCTCTATAGAGAACTTCTCACATGCGTTTCACTAAGAACGCCTAGTTCATATACTGAATTTATTGTCCTTTCATAATGCAAAAATTTCGTTGTGTGCATAAGCAATGAACTGTCTTAACACAGACATATCAATTACATCACTCCTTAAGGGGAGCTGGTCCTCTTTTAGGTATTCTGTGCAGGAAGGCTAAGCTTTTTTTTTTTTCTAAGCCAAAGAAGTATGATTTCACTCGGACATGAGGTCCATGCTCGTGTCACCTCACGTATAGCATAATGCACATTTGTCTTTTTCGGAATTGAAAACAAACGCATTATTTCGTCAGCCTAAGTGAGAGTATTCACTGCGTTCCTAGGTAGTCGACTTTTGAATAGGGCCGTGGCCTCGTGGTAGAGCGCCCGCCTCGGCCTCGGGAGGTGGTGGGCTCGACTCCCACTGCCGCCGGTTACCCACCGGTCATACTGTAATGGCTGCAAGCCATTCCCCGGCCTGATGCTCGGCTTTCTAGGGTGCATGGCCTGGGAAAGGAGCCGGCGCCTTCAAATCCCAACACTGTGTGAGCCTTGAATGGGCACAATGCATCCACATCCGTCTGTCCTTAGGGGCGTTAAAAGCAGCCTTTCAAGTTGGTTGTTTTGTCTAAATCAGCTTTCTGCTCCCAGCGGCCAAAAAGCACTCAAATTCCTCGTGCTTTTCCGCACGATTACTTAGTGTTTAATTTAATGTGCATTCTGTACATATGTATTTCATTATATATTCGTCGCAACACGTTATTTCAGCTTCTTTTAAGCTCAGAGGCCCGTAGCAGAAGGTATAGAGAAAACACATAGAGGAAGAATCTGTTGGACCTAGGCAGCCAAATTTTTATGCATATAGATTTATGGAACGCTCGGACTTGAAAAGTGTAATTAGATTAACGTTGACAAGCAGAACTTTTGCACAGGCCTGATGAGGGTATGGCAGAGTATATATCCCTTACAAAATCGCACATTGGGTTTCAATTGAACATTTTTGAGTCCTTGTAAGTTCTTTAACGTTTCAGGGGAAACTCAAATTTTATTGAGCTCGTTTATTCAGATGTCGAAACATTCTCTACTGATGAGTGGAGAGAGAAAGCTCATCGCCAACAGGTTGAGTTCATCGTAATTTGGGTCGACAAGAAGCCAATTGCCTACGAGCCAAGTGAATTTTAATCAATTTAGCTCGCCAATAATTTCCCTGGAGCTTAATTATCAGGAACGCTCAATAAAAAGCTGATCAGTTGTGCTAGAGGAAGAAAATTTCTGGAATGTTTATGAAATATTGACTTCAAGCTTAAAACATTGCTGGAACGCGAAAAAAAAAAATCAGCTCTAGGCAACCAGAAGTTTTCATGAAGCTTAGATTTGAAGAACTGCATTGCACATCTATTTCACAGTTCGTGCATGAACGACTTACTTCAGTTAACATAACTCTGCAGTTAAACCTCTCTGTTTGTGGCGCGGTCTGCCAGCCATAAATTGCGTCAATGTCTCCGAATTTTTTTTCTAAATTTGTGGCTATTAGCAACTCAGCGCAGATGATAGACGGCGCACCCTTCCTTATGAGTAGATAAACAAGTGCACGTAGGTTTGAGGTAGGTGAATGTATTGGTATAGCATGTTCATGTGTTGTGCTGCCGCCTCAGCGACCTTGTTACTTTTTTTATAGAGTGCTGGCAGTGGAAGTCTGCTCTAACATTTTGCGGCCCTGGCAATCAAATTTTATTTCAGTGTTTGAGCTAAAGAAAGTGGCGCATACGTTGTTGATTTTATGGAAGCTTGAAAGCATAACATTGAAGTCTATGCGTGATGTTTCAGAAAGGTTACAATATATGGATGACTGCTTTATTGCCTTTTGCCCAAAAGGAATAATTTTTTTAACGTCTGGCAATTTTTTTGCAGGATGTGTTGAGTTGGGCGAATTAAATTTCAGCGGAAACGGGGTGGCGAATTTCGTATCTAAACTCAATAAAAATAGTCATTTATGACTGAATTTGTTCTCACTGTGCTTTACTGTAGGCATTCAACAGCTTCTTAATTTAAACACAACAGTAATGTTTCATACGTGTACAGTATGCACCTGACACCTAGAACCGATTAGAAATGGTCCAAATTTTAAATGTTTATTTTTTTCGAATAATATCCCAAAATTTTTATTGAGGAATTAGACAAGCGTTCGTAAGGTTGGGGAGAAACTTCGGAGAAGAAATTACATACTTACGACGAAACTTTTTTCATAATGTATTTCATTGAAAAAGTGTTTTTGATCGCAACCAGTGTGTTTTGCGAATCCCATGGGACTCGAAAAAAAATACTGGTTGTGATCAAAATCATATCAGAGAAAACTAATCGCTCAATGGAAGGTAAAGAAATAAAATGCGCAATGATGTCCTTAGATGTTTCCCGTACACTATAAGTCAATGAAATAGGCTGCTCCAGGTGGCTGTATTTATAACGTCTAATGAAAGTTCGTCTTCTTTGCTGTAATAGTGGTTTATTTTGTTTAATCAAGTTGTTTGACGATTTTATTATTGTTTATTCCTCGAATTATGCTACAATGTTTATTGTATTGGTTATTATTTGTTAACTAAAATATGTGTTATTTCTGCTTGCATTTCTCTCCTCCTTCGCGCACACATACACACCGAATAGGTTGCGTATTTACATGATCGCAATACAGGCAGGATGGAATGAGGCCAGTCCCGTACCGACTGTCTTGTGATCGAGGCTTATAACGTGAGAAGAGAGATTTGGCTGCCATTATTGGTTATCTACATCCACTTATTATGAAAAAGTAGTTCTGCGAAGATATGGAATCGGCAGTGAGTGTCACTGTGCATGACTAACGGCTTTAATGCCAAGCTATAGGCAAGAAGCATGGCAGGCGATCAGGTTGTAAATTGGAAAATCGTTGAAGGAATAGTAAGGAGGGAGCTATTAGTAGAATTTGGAAAACGAAAAACCTTACGAATCATGAATATACCTTCCGGCACTGGAAACGGAGTTAGAAGAGCCCGGACGGTGAGACTAAAGGTGAAATGGGCTTCATATTGTGCGCCCAGCCAAGCATCGTGTACGATGTGGAATTGCTATAAGCCAGGTGCGATGCAGCGACCATATATGACTGGCAGGTCCTGAATTGGCCTATATTTTAATAGGGAACGGAGGAAACTATAGGACAGAGCCCATTAGCGGGTTTGTGGCAAGAAAAAAGGTAGATGGATTCATTACCGCGGTGGAGAACAGATATTCTGCTTTAACTGACAACGAAAACCTTAGATTTGAATCCATGAATTACAAGCTCACAAGTATTATCACGGTGTGCGCAATAAAGTAGGAAGTAGGGTAGCTAGACACAATATGGCAAAATGTTTTAGGAGATGGAAAACCTCATTAATAAATGCGAAAGAATGAGATCATTTAACACAATAATAGAACTGCCAGAACTGTCAAAGCTAATGAATCAGCGCAGGCAAACGGCGTCAGGAAATACAATATGGAGAGGGTTGAACAGGTTTTAAAGAAAGGACCTAGCCTAAAAGCGACCACGAAAAAATTCTAGATGGGAAAAAATCATACCTGCGCCCTAAGAGAAAAGCAGGGCAATGTAATTGCCAATGTGGATAAGATGTAGCTGTTGAAGCCGAAAAATTATGCACACTGCAGGTCTGTAGAACAGCCGAAATAATCGGGATGCTAATAACGGAGCAAGTAGGGTGCAGGAATTGGACATCCAACAGGCAACGAAAGAATAAGTAAAGAAAGCTATACAAGCAATGCAAAGGGGAAAAACTGCAGGCGAGGTTCGGCTTCGTACAGTTTCGTTGGAAGACGATGGGGACATCGTGCTAGAATAATTTGCCACCCTGTGTGCGCAGTGCCTTACAGCCTCTGGCGTAGCTGAAACTTAGATGAAAGCTAACATCACCATAATTTAATGCAGATGTCAGTGACTTGAAAAATGGTATACCGATCAGCCTACTATACATTATATACATGGTAAGGTAATCCCTAATCGAACTAGGTTAACATTCGACTTCAATTAGCCAAAAGACCAGGCTGGCACCAGAAGGGTTATACAATAAATCATGATCGCATCGTTAATCAGGGGATAGAGAAATGTGCAGAAAACAACCAACCCTCCTTCATAGTTCACGAAAAAGTTTTGACTCAGTGGAAGCCTGAGCTCTCATGCCGCCATTGTGTAACCGGAGTGTGCACCCCTTATAAAAATCGTCTATAGGCTGTCACTAGACTTCTCTTGTACTCTATTGACTTCCTATAAATATTTCCTCTTATCTATTCATAGTCTATAGAAAAAGTCAACTGAAAGTGTTTTGACTACATCTATAGATTATCTATAAACTGTTTATAGTGTTTCTATTGCTTATGGACTAGTCTATAAGTTTTGGCTATAGAAGGTCTATAGATTTTATTGGCAAAAGTCTATGGACAGTCTAAAGAAACTTTTGCAAAGGTGGAGAAAAAAAATGTAAAAGTACAGAAAAATATATAGAGTGGTTAAACAGCGACCATAGTCCTCCGCAGGGAAAGCGATGAAATACCTATTCCATAGGTTGCCAAGTAGGGAGGCACGATATTTAAACAACTATTCACCGCGTTTTTATTGGCGGTACTCAGAGTATTGTATCTGGAATATTTTAGCAGTCTACGATTCGCTAATGACACTGCCTCGTTAAGTATTTCAAAAGACACATTGTACAGCATGATAGAAGCCTTAGAGGCAAAGCATAACGATGGGTATAAAAAATTAATATGCAGCAAAACTGAAGTAATATACAATGCTCTAGGAAGGGAACAGCTTGCTATAAACAGCGAGGCATTGAAGTGGTAAAAAACACATTTACACTGGACAGGTAGTAACCGCAAATGCTGATCACGAAAGTGAAATATGAGGGAAAATTAGAATGGAGTAGAGCATATTTAGCACGTATTATCAGATCACGAAAGGCAGTTTACCAGTAGGCCTCAAGAGGAAAGCATACATATAACAGCTGTATCTTAACAGCACTTACCTATAGGGCAAAGACATGGAGCTAACTTAAAGGTTTCAACTTAAATTGAGAACAACGGAACTAGTTATGAAAACGAAGTTGGTAGGTGTAGAGTTCCGAGACAGAAGAAAAGCTGAGTTGGTTAATTAACAAATGGGAATTAATGAAATCCATGCCGAAATTAAGAGGATAAAATGGACATAAGCGGCGCATAGAATGCGAAGGCAAGGTGACCGATCGTTCATAAGAGTAACGGACTGGGTTTCAGGAGAATGCAAGCGCTGCAGGGACGCGCAGTAAACCAGGCGGGCGGATGTCAGAAAGTTTTCGATGTTAAGATGACCGCAACTGGCACATGAGAGGGCTAACTGGAGAGAACATGGAAGAGGCCTTTGTCCTGCAGTGGATGTACTTGGGCTGACGACACCCGAACAGGTGGACATGGGTCAGCCAGCCAACCAACTCTTCTTCCGGGTGACTCTTACAAAAATGCTCTATAGAGAGCCTATAGACTTGTTATAGACTGTATTGCTTTCCTACATATATTGCTTTTTGTCTGTTAACAGTTTATAGACTGTCTATTGACAGAAGTCTGCTAAAAGTGTATGGCCATAAATCTGTAGATTGGCTGTAGACTGTATACAGGATTCGTATTTTCTATGGGCTGTTCTCAAAAGCTTGTCTATAGATATTCTATATACTTTATAGACAGAAGTCTATGGGCAGTCTATAGGCTGTCTAATGAAACCTTTGTAAGGGGAAGGCGCCTCTCACCGCACGAAAACTCCTGTGAACTGATTTTGATGGGGCTCCACGAAACCAACAGTGCTGGACACGACGTTCGAGTCTGCAGGGAAACCCCATCTATACGTGCCCGAACAACGACGCTTCCGGTTTTGCTGACGCCCGCAGAAGTCGTGAAGAAGGAGACTACCTGAACTTCCAGTTCCACAGCAACCGAGAAGCCGGCGTTTACAAAGCAGCGAGGAAGACCGGCAATTCTCCAGGAACGCTGGCAGCTGTGACAAGCACCAGCATATCGTCTCCGGTCTACAAAAATTGGAAAGAACAGTAAACGCGGGTGTGGATGATAGCTGCAACTACCGTCCCGTTCTGTGGCGAGTCGATATCCCCGCTATATTTGTTGCCATTTCTTTAGTAGAGTAAGTGGAAGCTTAGCTTCGTTCCAGTTGCTATATTCTTTAACAGTACGTGGAGACATCTAGGGACACGATAGCTGTTCTGGATGGCTGCGGAAATACAACCTTTGTCCGTAAAGTTTCGAGACTGATTTATTTTCTTCTCTATAAATAATTCCCGAAAACAAATGTCGGTGCGTATGTGTAGCGCCATCTTTTCGGGCTAACCTGAGCTATTTGTGCTAATTGCTGTGGAAGCCGCTAGATGGTACTACATATAGAAAAATACGTTGTCACTAGTCGTCTGGGCATTCTACTGTGAGTGAATGTGGAGAGCTGGACGTCCACCTCGAACAGCGTGTAAACATAACATTCTGTGTGAAGCTTGGCAAGACAGCCACATAGGTGTATGAGCTCCTTCGTGGCGCTTACGGCAACGAAACATTATCGCGGGCGCGAGTTTTCGAGCGACACAAGAGGTTCGTTTCAAGAACGTCGGTTGAAGACGACACAAGGCAGGGGCGCCCTTCAACCTCACGGAATGAAAACAACGTGGCTCAGATCAGGGAAATCGCAAAGCAAGACCGCAACATTATATTCCGCATGCTATCAGATGCTCTCGTCATTAGTAAGACAACATGCCGCCAAATTTTGCGTCAGAACTTGGGGAAACGAAAGCTGAATGCCAGACTTGTGCCGCACTCCCTCACACAGGACCAGAAGGACACGCGGGTATCAGTGAGCGCTGAGTTGCTCTCCGAGGCAGAGAAGGATGCTGCATTCGTCGGCAGCATCACTGGTGAAGACGAAACATGGTGTTTTCAATACGATCCTCAAACAAAGAGGCAGAACGCCGAATGGCGGTCCACAAGCTCTCCGGCGTCGAGAAAGGTGCGGCGACAGAAGACCAAAACAAAGACGATCCTTATATTTTTTTCGATGCCAGAGGTGTCATACACCACGAGTTCGTCCCACAAGAGCAGACCGTGAGTCAGGAGTTATATATCCGCGTGCTCCAACGCATGCGTGATGCACTGCGACGCCGTCGCCCTGACTTATGAGCATCTAGACAATGGAGCCTTCTCCACGATAACGCAAGGCCGCACACTGCTCTCAGCGTGACAAAATTTCTCGCCAAGCACAGCATTACTGTACTTCCCCATCCGCCATACTCGCCTGACCTCTCCCCATGCGATTTTTTCTGTTTCCTCGTGTGAAGAGAGCCCTAAAAGATCGCCGGATGGAGAGCGTGGAGGCCATTCAAGACGCCACGACAAAGGAGCTGACAGCCCTGCCAAAGAAGCGTTTTCCAACTGTTTCCAAGACCTCAAGAAACGTTGGAAGCTGTGTATAGACTGCAATTGAGACTATTTCGAAAGGGTGCTGCACAAATTATTTCAATGTTAAACGCATTTTTTAATGGACTCAGTCTCGGAACTTTGCGGACAAAGGTTGTAGAAGTGTGGGAGTCAAAAGCGAACCGCGATGCGGACGGCTTAAAACGCGCATCATGATGAGACTCTCACAAGGCACTTTACCGACTATCGCCACAGTCCCGCAATGGTGTGCTGCCTCGGAGAGGGGGTTTCTTTTAAGTGAAGTCCGCAATCACCTAGTCTGAAGTTCTCTAACTATATTTGATAGAAAGTTTGTGATTTGGGAAAACTACGGCGAAAAAAAAACTTTGATATCGCTCGAGGACCTTTCGAGGGTACTGCAATGGGCGGAGTAAAGAAATAAAAACGTACATTTGTGACCGCGACCGAAATTACACTGTGCGTGAATACGATTTCTGCCTAATCCTTCTTCCCAATCTAATTTACGCTGAAGGCGTGTACGTTGCTTTTTCGGAAGATGCCATTTTTGAACCCACTACAGAGAGGTATGTTAAGGGCATACAGTTTCTGAATTTCTACTTGAAATAATACTTGTACGCATGGTATACCAGTATTGTAAGGCGTGTCAGTTGGCTCGAAAATGCTGCGGTGTAATGTCGCAGCGTCCAGGACGAATTATTCTTCAACTGCGGAGTTTCCAACAAAGCTGTACACATTTCTTTTGTATCCGAATGGCAGCGCTTAGGAGGATGCTAACGAGAAATTACTGCCTTATTTTACATTCCTCTTAGCGAAAATAAGTCACGAAACCTCTCCAGTTTCTGAACCATGTGTAGAAAAAAACCTGATGTTTCCTCGTCGGCGGACAAATTCCCATTGACACTGCCACCTCCTCTTCCTTAATTTATATTTTAACAGCACGAAACTCGAAAACGAGCTCTAGCTGTATACATTATAACAACGTTCGTCAAGCTCTCGAATTGCGAAACACATAAACAAACAGAACAAAAGGGCAGATATGCAGCAAACACGCCTTCGCTTTGAGGAGACTGTATTGCATAACGACGTCGCTCGTTGTCGCACTAAGCCAATAAGAAACGCGAAGTAACGCGGCGCCTCAGCTGAGCGACGTTCGGCACAAATCGTAGCGACAGCGGATCAGGGCGCCCGAAAGCCCGCTGACCCGGAGAATGACAGGTCGCTCGCTCTTTGCACCGACGCCGGACAAACAGGTCGCTCGCGCCCCAAGACGATGAACAAAAGCGCGCGCGCGCCCTCTTTCAATGCACACTGTGCGAATGCGCCGGCAATCGCAGTCGCAACCCCAGTCGCCACCGAAAGAAAGACTGCGGTCGTATGCGGTGGGCAGGGGCGGCGGCGGCGTTGCGTATATACGTCATGACGCGTCGAGGAGACAAGGTTCTCCGGCGAGGTGGCAGTTTTAGGTTAACGACTATTCGGACCCGTGCAACGGCGTCGAAGGCGTTCTGCAGCTGCCCAGAAGACTCGAGATGAGAGATTCCCTGATCCCGACTGACCCCTTGATCCTCCTTTCCCGCCCCATGCACCGATGGTTGCCCCACGCTCGCTTCGTTTGTCGCTGCAACCACACAGACTGGTGGAAACGAGCAATGTCGCGGCCACCGCGCGAGCGCGCGCGAAAACTGGTGTAACGTTGAAAGCGTGCGCGTATGGAGCGGCGGTGCGTCGTTAGATGTGAACTCGCAAGGCGGACCTATTGTGGACTGATTTGATGGAACCAGGTCGCATAGTATCGAAGCGAATTCGTGCTGGGAGCGAGTTGTTCCCGCTGACTAAAATGGCTTTGGACCGCGGACGAAAAGAGCTATTCGGTTCGTAGGGGGAAAAGGCCATTTTGAACGGCCTTGTTTGATTAAAGCACTGAGTCGGATCGACAGCGGAAATGGCAGTTTCCAATGATCGGCCACTAAAATTAGGAGTTCGTCGGTTTCATCGTTTATGGATAACTGGCAAGTAATAATTTCAAGGGCAACAAATACCATCAACACAATCTGGAGCGCAAGCCGCCGTCAGGTAATCAGATGTTAAAAGTTTTTTAAATGGCTCCCTTCAGCTCGCGCTGCACTTTCTGTTTGCTCTATTCCATATCTGATTCCCGACTTGCTTTCAATTTCCTCATTTTTATTCCTAAAGGTTACCATTCGCACGGTGTTCATATAGAGTTATGTGTGTTGTGCGTGTGATTGTATGATAGACTCATGTGCGATTTTCAGTCTTCATTCATGTGGGCTTATAGGAGTCCCTTATGTACAGGTGTTGTCAAAAGTAAATGGAATGCAATATTAGCGAAAAAATTTCAATTCATCGAACTCATTTCATGCATACTTCTACAGATATGTGCAGCCTAACTGACGCTGACGCTGTGGCTTATATATATATCGTATCGGTACAGGCGTCGTATATAGTACGTACACGTTAGCCAGTTAACAGAATGCCTACACGGGGGATGCAAATTACTTCTTTACAATGCAAATTTCGTTTAAACGTACAAAAGTCGATAATCGGTACACAACAGATACATGCAGAGCTGTTGAGCAAATGTATTGTCCGTAAATCTTGAAATACACAAAATTACGTCTCAAAGGCGTTCCGTGCTAGGAACGCATACATTGCGCATGTACACAATGCCGATAGCTATCTGATCTCACGAAGCTCTGAACCCAATGCTGCGGGTATGTGTTCAATTCCTCCGGCATGCATACTGAGCACGCCGCATGCGTTGCAAGTAGCCTGCCGAGGTGTCCTCACTGCGACATTTCTAAAAATGCAATGCATTAAAGATGTCGTTAAACCACAACCACAACCCCGCCGATGTCCGGTGTCACGAACTTCTCTGATTGGTAAAGAGAGGCCATGTGACCCTGTGACGTCATTAAAACCTTCCCACCGTATTAGAGTTGTCATCAAGCAAAAAAACAAAAAAAACCACGCCGATGACCGGTGTCGTTCGCTGAATGCTCTAGAAAGATCACGTGACCTTCACAACCTGCCAGCAGCTGGTTGTGAGCCACCTATTTCTAGACAGCAACCTGGACAGAGAGTCAAAATCAATCAGGAAAAAATTGTATACGCAAATGTCGGCACCATCATAGCATAGCGGCTACCTGCTATTGCAGCTAGCAGATCGAATATGGCGGTTGATGGACCGACAGTTGCATAGAAACTGACGCTAACACTCACAAAAGTTGCAACAGAAGCTGCAACAAATGTTAAATCTAATGCTATCGTATTCCACTCTTAAGGTGACTTATGCCCCTGACACATGGGCAGCGCAAAGGCCTTTGAGAATCAGGTCCTTATATCCAAAGGCGTAAGGAGTGCAGCTACACACCGAAAATGTTGCGCCTTTGCCGCTAAAGGCCTTGGAGGCGAATGCGCTCGTCAGAGACCTTTGGAGCCCAAAGGCGTGGCCTTCGAGAACTTGCGATCACAGTGCCATCCAACGTCAAGAAGTAAAAGCAATGAAAAAAAGATAGATGCAGCCAACAATGTTTGAAAACATTTTTTTAAAAATACGAAAGGTATGTCTGGCTTTGCTTTTTGTGCGGGTGTTTATATTTTATGCCCAGATTTCAAGGCAGTAAAAGTGTTGCAGCAACGCCGAGTGCCCTTGGTGGCAAAGGCAGTACACAAAACCTGCTGCTGCTGATGAGAGCACCTGTTGCAGTACTTTTAAGGAAGCTATCAGAATAAAAAAATTGTCTGAGCTCAACGAATGAACAGAATACTGCACTTTAATTCTAAAACACTCACTTCAGCCGCCTCGAGCACAGCAGCGGGTGCTAAGCCTGAACGACAGTTTCACCTTTGGGCTGCACCGTGTAGCAGCGTCGCTGCTCCTTTAAGCTTTCGCTCCTTTGGTGAAAAATGGTGCCTTTGCTGGAAAGGCCTTCGAGGAATGCCGTGTGAAAGGGGTATCAAATGTACCCACAATTTTTCTGCATCATTTTGTTTTCGTACAGGCGCAGCTATCGTCAACTTTCTCCGTGAAGTCGCCACGATTCGTTTCCCATTCACGCATGCTCACAGCCTTCATGCAGCAGCGATAAAAGCCAGTCAGGACGAAAAGACCGCATACACGCGCAGGAAGCGGCTGTGCCCCATGTGTGCCCGTTTTCTCTCTCCAATGAGAAGATTATGCGGAACAAATTAGCCTAACGCAACATGGCAACTATTTGCACTTGCTCATAGTACGAAAACCATGCCAACTGTGCAGTGTGAAAACTTGACACGAGCCTATATCCACATTGAAGGAAATTAAACGATGTTGTGACGGTTTGTTTAAATCGACTTTTTCTTGTTTTTAGACGGGAACTAATGTGGAGGATTGGCCAAGATCAAGGCGGCAAGGACATTACTCGCAGAAACGAAATATTAAAACAATAAAAACGGAAATGGCCGTTTATTTTATATCTTAACGGCACAAGAGCAGCAAGGTATAGATAACTTCTTTTTGGCGCTCGAAGTGCCAAGCACAAGTCTCTCCAAGCATTTGATCCGAGAGAAGCTGAGTACCTGCTGGCGCTAGGTATCCATGCCCGTAACTCCCATTTACGAGGCGGATGCTCACGCCAGTAGGGCATCGCTAAGGCGGAAAGTAAACCGAAACGGAGGAATGCCTCTAAGAAATTAAAATGAGAACCGAATTTTGTGAGATACGTATACTGCCGCTCCACTCGTGCTCACCTCCTTTTCTTTCCTTCATGGCGAGCCCATAGAGGGCACGGAAGTATACTAAACGGCGCTGCAATGCGCACGCCGCGGTGGCCTTTCCGGCGGGCGCAACGACTAGCACCAGCAGCCAGCAGAAGCATCAGTATGGGCCACGTCCATATTGTATTTACGGGAGCCCGTCCGCGGCAAGCTCGCGGCAGCTACGGCGTGACCCCCTCGCCGCGGCCGCCGCCGGCACGGCGTCGTCCAGGCGCCAGGTCGCCCGCTCATTTTTCAAGCCTGTTTGCACTTGTGTCTCGCGCTGCCAAGACGTCCGGCCTGCGCGCGCGTGTTCGTGTGTGTATACCTGGCCTGGACGGACGCTCCGGGGGGCAGGCTCCGACGCGGCGTGTCGCTCCCTCTCTATCTCGCCCCTCTCCTAACCCTCTCACTCATTCCCCAGCCTCACCGGCAGCGAGACGAGGAGGAGGAGGAGGTACAGAAGCGTCTCATCGTTCGCTCACGCGTCATCCTCCGCTGAGCTTCGGCTCCGGGAGAAGTCTGGGTAGGTCGTCGGCGGTGGCGGCGATGGGAGGCAGGGGGCAGCGAATTATAACCTATCCCCCTTGTTGTTAATCTGTGCTCTCCACTTCTTGCGGTGGCTAGCCCTCTTCCCTTTTCCCCTTCTTGTCCGCCTCTAAATTTCTTTTTTCCTCTCCTCAGTGCCTTGTCTATCTCCCTTGGCAATCTCTTGTTCCGTCTGTGTCTTTCCGTGGACACGGATAGCCTCCCCTCCTCCTCCCCCGAACAACTCCGCCTCCTCTCGCTCTCTGGTCGTCCCGTTCCATTCTCAGTCCTCCAAGTGCTGCAAAGCACGTCATGCTCATGCCTCGCCGAAAACGTGAACTGAAGGAACCGCAAAAAAGCACATAAAAACAAAGATGGTTAGGGGCTTCAGTCGTTTTACGAGGGACCACATTGGCACGTTCTTTCTCTCTTTCTCAGTCAGAAATCAGTGAGTAACAGAGGAGCAGCGGAAGACGGCAGGCCGCTTTTGTTTCCCGCTTTACCTCTCCCGTTCTCGTTCGCGCTTTGGAGGGCCAGCGTCGCGCGCGGCCGTGAAAAAAAAGAAAAGAAAAAAAGACAGTTGAAAGAAACGAGGGACGCTGACTGGGTCGGTGTTTCGCGAGTTCTTGGAGGAACGGCGGCGAGCGGAGCTGGGCAGCGGATGCATTGGCGATCCGGCCTGCCTGTTCGCTCGCCGTCTGTGTGTTCCGGCCCTGACGCTCTCCCGGCGAGTTCCCCACTTATCGTCGGTTTCAATCGCTCCTGGCTGACTCTTGTCTGGCACTCGGCGAGCGACATAACAAGCGCGGGACGACGCCAATCTTTCTCCACCGCTCGCTGGCGGGCTAGTGCGGGCATACACTATAGTATACCTCGGCGGAGAACAACGACTCGAGAACGCACACCCGACGAGACAGAAGCACAGCGGGGTCTTCCCTCGCCTCCATTATTGACTTTCTTTGTACACTTTTTTTCCCTTTGTTCGTTCGCCCCGTTTTCTTCCTTGCAAGTTGTCCCGCCTATCTCATCTCACTGGCCGGCGGCGCTAAAAACTCCGAGGAACGCGCTTTTTATCGCCGGCTGAGGAAAACCCCTACGTCCTTCACCTTTTATCTGTTTTTATTGGTTTTTCTCGCTTTGTGCACGGGCTTACGGGGTGCAGTGTGTTTATGGCCGTGTAAAAACAACACCACTCGTTGTCTGGTGCCCCGAAAAAGTTTGCGACCCTGAGGTGTTTAAGGAGCGTCTACTGTTGAGGTATATGCCGTATATCGCGCTGAGGTCCCGAGGAGGCCTTTCGCGAAGGCACGCGCTATCTGGTGCGCCCTGCTTTCCTCCGCGCATCCGCATTGCCTTTGCTCATTGTCGTTTGCGGCAGGGAGTGAGAGGGACCTCCAGGTGATGTGTGACTGTTGTCACTTCCATGCGACAGCTCGGGTGTCGTTATCGGTGCATCCAAGTCGTCCGGTGCCAGCGGACAAAAGGGGCCCTTCTGTGAAGCCAGCCAGATAGCCGCTGCTTTGCTGAGTTATGTTGGTAAACGGCCAAAAAAGGCAGCTTCTAAGAATTGACTTTTTTTTTTCTCGGAATGACTCGTGAGAAACCAGCTACTATTCGCCCTGCTGGCTTTGGTATTTCTTGCTGGCGGTGGAAAAACATCTCAAGCTTGCCTTCGGTCTATCAGACCATGTCTCAAATGCCGATGCGTAGTGAAGAAAAAAACTAAACTAAACTGAGCCTCTTTGGTCGTCTCCGCACTTGAGTGCCCAAAGTACGCGCGTATCTTTACTCGCTCGCTGTGCTTTCGTATATTCAACGACCAACGAGGTCGAGCTTATCTCTATACATGCCTTGATCGGGTGAACGAATTCGGTCGTTCAGCTCGCAGTTGTCACGTCATCGAACGATCTGATTAGGAACCCAGGCTAATTTAATTCTACGAAGAAACCTGAGCTCTGCGTATCGTGCTAATATGACATCAGTAATATTTCTGCCTCCTTAATCGAAGTCTTTCTGCACGCACAATCGTCGCTCCAGAACTGGACACAAAAACAACTGAGCCGACAAAGCGGCGACCTGTCTCTATAGAGTTATCTTCTGTCTATAGAGCTATCGTCTGCTAGGACTCAGCGTACCCTGAAGGCCCTCTCCTGTTTACTCAAGTGCTTATCGGCGTGGCGCCGGCTTCTACGTGCATGGCAGTGGCGTCTTCCGCATGCATATCACCTTATTAACCACGGCTAATACATTCCCGCCGTAATTGGAAAGGCGACGGCACGTCGCCCGCTAGTTCCGCCTGACCGCTTAACTAAACGGCCTCTTGCCTCTTTAGATATAGGGAAGAAAGCGACGACATCGAAGCAACGTTGCTATGCACAGTGAATTACGGCTTCCGGTAGCTACGTGTCCCCGAAACGGGTTGTGTCGTGCGCGCAGGCGTTGGGCACGCGTATACACTGGGGCCATCTCGTGTTAATCTTCGGAACGACGTCGGCAAAGAGTAAGTCACGATAACGTGTTCGCGGTGAACCGGCAGGACGGCCAACCGCTCTCCTCTTAACTTCCACGCACAGCCACTGAGGCGCCGGCGCCGCAATAGCGACAAGGCCTGCGAAATTACTCCTGTGAAATGGCCGAGTATGCGCGGAAACGCTCGAAAACTGTAATAGAAGTAGAAAAACAAAAACAAAACGGCAGTTTGGTCTTATCGCTAATTAGAACCCGCAAGTATATGGTCGCCGTTCCGGTTTGAGCACTTGGGGTTATTTTCTTTTCATTTTTTTAATTTATTCTACTCCAACTTGTTATGTGCGGATAGTGAATGTGTACCAAACTACGCACGAGCGCTGCTGATTATATTCAGCCGCCCGAGAGATAAATGAAGATAATTTAATTGACCCCTTGCTGCTGTTGAGTATCAACTACCCAAGACAACAGAGGTTAAAACTGGGGGCATATTTTTTTGCATGGATATGCCGACGAACCGACTGTTTTTTGTTTTGTTTTTCTGAACCTATGCTGAAGCCAGCAAGCTGAGAATGGTTTTCTTCTGCGATGAGTCAACGCGGATGATAAAAGGAGTATGCCGCGCTTCGTGATAGTGAGAAACATTCCAACTGTGACCGCAGTACAGCGTATTCTTGTTGTCCAAAGCTGTGCACCACAGCCTTTGACGTGTTCGTGAACTGTTATTTTATCCGCCTGTACCATAACACGCGAAGAACAACGCCCTTACTGATTCGAGCTTTCAAACATCTGACTCCTGGCTAATTGTCAATTTCATTCTATAATTTACACTCTAAACACGAATAAGCCTATATGGGTGTAAAAAAGGAGTAAGCTGCTCTATAGGGCACACCCTTTTAGGGCAAGCGTATGCTGCTCAATCTAATAATAATAATAATTGGTTTTTGTGTGGAAAGGAAATGGCGCAGTGTCTGTCTCGTATATCGCCGGACACCTGAACCGCGCCCCAAGGGAAGGGATAAAGGAGGGAGTGAAAGAAGGAAGAAAGAGGTGCCGTAGTGGAGGGCTCCGGAATAATTTCGACCACCTGGGGATCTTTAACGTGCACTAACATCGCACAGCACACGGGCGCCTTAGCGTTTTTCCTCCATAAAAACGCAGCTGCAGCGGTCGGGTTCGAACCCGGGTACTCCGGATCAGTCTCCGGAGTAGATTTCGATGACGAAATATACGGAATGCCTACTCTTGGCAATGGAGGCATTATTCACTGCAGAGCATTGTGTCTTGATGCAGTTATGAATGGGAGGATGCTTTTGAAAGCGGCACCGGAGGTCTTGTGGTTAGCAAATAGAGGATATTGAAACCTCGTTTACGATCTTCTTAAGTGCTAAAGCTTTGTATGTTTTGCAGGGGGTAACTTCTGTCCGTCGCAAAGCGTTAGTGTTCCTTATTTTTAGTAACGGAAAACTACCCAAATGCTTCAGCACCATACCTTGCCCCTAAAAGGGTGTGCACTCCCTTTTTACACCTATACAGGCGAATTCATGTTTAGAGCCACGCTAATCACACATGAATCTGCAACAGCTGTGGCCATGACCACAGTATTACGGCAGCAATTTAGATGTAAGCTGTAACATATCTGGCACATTTGGCATTGCATGTTAAAGTAGATTATGGTGCATGTAACTTGCTGTTGGGCTAGTTGGTTGTCCATTCTTTGATGAACCAACTAAAGTGAACAGAAAGGACACGACGAACTGAGGAGGATGGCCCGCTCCATGTTGTACTGCTTTGTTCTGTCCGCTGCGTTCGCTTATGCAGGTACACTTACGATGCATGAAACAAAGACATGGGGAGCTACACGTGATGGTACATCGGTATGCGCCACTTACGTTGTTTGCGGTGTTCCTTATCGTATTTCGTCTCCTCAATCATTCGTGATATCGTGAGACAAGTTTTAGCTGACAGCCACCATTTTTTTTTTTCGCAGCCATATATATAGTCTAGATACCGTGTACAGATGACAAGCTCTCATTTTCCTCAGCTGTTAGCTCGGCCGTGCCCTGTGTTGCAACAATGGAAGCCGTCTCATCGCCTCCTTCTAAGGAGTCCTAACGAAAGCCTTCTTATACTTAACGCCTTCAACAGTGCTTCAAGGAAAACTAAAGATTAATTACATGAGAAGATAGAGGATGGTCGTTCGCATTTTTTTTTATTTGCCGTCATATGCTCATTAATATTGAATGTTAACCGAAGATTCCTCAGAGGGGCGCACAGTAGCCGCTTCGCAGGTCACTCAGCGATTGGCGCAGACCACCCCCGAAGATTTCACACACACACACACACACACACACACACACACACACACACACACACACACACACACACACACACACACACACACACACACACACACACACACACACACACACACACGCACGCACGCACGCACGCACACACACACACACACACACACACACAAAGTGTTGAGAAATAGCGAAGTGAAAAAATAAAAAAGTGTGCATGACGGAATTCACTTACAAGAACACCGAGGGAACCTCGTATACGACGTTCGGTTCCCGAATGTTCACAAGTGCGTGCGCGGTTTGCGTTTCAAGGCAAAAAAAAGTATTCGAGGACCTTATGCCACGCACTCACAGACACACACTAACACACGCACGCGCTCGCCGAACAAGAACAACCTCGGCGCCAACTTGAATAGTCTTCGGTGGAGGTCTGCAAAGGGCATCGAACGTCGGAAAATAAAAATGCAAAAGGCAGAGGTCTCGAAGGGCAAAGCAAAGCACGAACCCCTGGTAAACAAGAAAAACAAACGATGTGTGTGTGTGTGTGTGTGTGTGTGTGTGTGTGTGTGTGTGTGTGTGTGTGTGTGTGTGTGTGTGTGTGTGTGTGTGTGTGTGTGTGTGTGTGTGTGCGCGGCGCTGGAGGGGGAGGGGGGGGGGGAGTAGGGCAAGAGCCGTGACGGGTCCAAGTTATTTTACGAGTTGTAGCAGCGTGCGGCCAATCAGTTCGTGAGCGTCTGGAAAGTGCGCTGCCTCGGTGGTCTTCCCTTACGGAGTAGTAGCGCCTCGTGCGCACCCTCCCCCCTCCTCCCCTTTCTCTGGCGCCGCAGCCGCACGGCAGGCGTAGACATGTCTCGTTGCTCGACTCTCTTGAAACAAGGCTCATGAGTGCCTTTTATTATTAGTTTCTCCTTATTTTATTTCGCCTTTTTGCTTGTGTCGTTCTAGCTCACGGACATGGGCACCTCCATTGGGTTGCAAAACGCGGAAAGCGGAATTACAGAGCGAAGTAGGCTGAAGATCAGAAAGAGAAACGTAAACTCTGGAAAGTTTATAGAAAAATCAGCAAGTCCATAAATGACGCATATCACAGGACTGTGACGTCATACGAATCAACGAGGAGCTGAAAAATGGAGAGGCGAAGAACGGCGACGTTTTCCCCGCCGCGGTGGCTCAGTGGTTAGAGCGCTCGGCTACTGATCCGGAGTTCCCGGGTTCGAACCCGACCGCGGCGGCTGCGTTTTTATGGAGGAAAAACGCTAAGGCGCCCGTGTGCTGTGCGATGTCAGTGCACGTTAAAGATCCCCAGGTGGTCGAAATTATTCCGGAGCACTCCACTACGGCACCTCTTGCTTCCTTTCTTCTTTCACTCCCTCCTTTATCCCTTCCCTTACGGCGCGGTTCATGTGTCCAACGATATATGAGACAGATACTGCGCCATTTCCTTTCCACAAAAACAATTATTATTATTATTATTATTATTATTATTATTATTATTATTATTATTGTGAGGAGGAAGGAGAGAGTTAAACGTGCTAAGGCCAATCAGAAACTGCAATGATGACCTAAACGAGAATAAAGAAGAAATAATCGTGACGGGAGATGGTTGCATGTAAGGTGGTGTCAGGAGCGAGACCACCACCGTGTCGAACTGATCAGCTCAACGCCTGCAATCAGGCACGAGAGGTCGCCTCCGTCCTGCACCGTCAGCACATCGTAAATGCAGTCGTTTTTACCCCCCCCTCTCCTCTCTTCCCTTCGTACGCCCTATCCTGCCTGTGTCCGAGGTACTCCGACAAACAAGCCCCAGGCGTCCGTGGGGTCTAGTAGGGCGGAGAAAATGACGTGCTCCGACGGCGCTGTCCTTCCTGCCACAAGAAAACACAGCGTCTCGTCTCATCGTCTGATTTCATTCTTATTATTTTCTCACACGGCAGGTAAAGAGAGTGAGGGGGGTAAGAAAGGCACTCTTACTTAGCTTTCTTTTCACTATAACGCAGCCCCACAAAACTGCCGCTGCTCTCGCCTTTTACTGCCTGTAAAGAGAGTGGGAAGTGGAACTGGCGGGAGAGATGGCTGCATGGTCCCTAATGGGCAGCCCAAAGCACGCAGCGGGCAAAACATACACACGCCAAAACGAGAGGCTCACATCACATAAAAGGTACTACGGCGGACAGGAGGAGTGTATAGCATGTATATATGTATAGACTGCTTGTTGCGAAAGCGACCGAAAGTCGTAAATGACGCACTTTGGAGCCACACGAAATGAAAGCTTCAGTGCGCCTGTAACGAGGAGTAGAGGCAAGGGGAGGGTCGAGGATTGGTGAGCGAGACAAATGGAGAGAGAGAGAGAAAGAGACTTTTCTTTTCTCCATAGTGAGGGCGAGTAAAGAAGGGTTGGCGAAACAAAGCAGATTGAGAGAGGCGAACATGCAACGACCTCAAATAAGAAAAGGAAGAAGGAGCTGTCTGTTGTAGTAGGAGACGAGGCGATGAGTGTGGGCACCCCTTCCCTCATCGCAGCGCCGTGAGAACAATTTGCGAGTGATTACGGGTCCGAGTTCGCCGGAGTGATGACCCCGTATAGTGTGTTTAGCAGCGTTTTCTTCGCATCTTGGGCCATTTATTTCTCTTCTCTTACTTACCCCCCCCCCCCCCCCCCCCCCCCCCCCCTTCATTCGTTGCCTTCGTGCGACTGCTCCCAGCATTCGCTGCGTGGTCGTTCGCTCTGCAAAGGCTTGGAGCGCGGGCATGAAGCTCCCCGTGCGTATTGTATATACACGCCCCTCTCGCAGACATGCATCATTAATGCAGTGTATGTGCATAAACATCCCAGCGATGGCACGAGATGCATGGCCATCCTTTCGCCCATCATGTAAGGGTAGGTCTGGCTGGGGCGACGGCGTTCGGAAAGAGCAGTTTCGCCGGGAAGTATAAAGAGAAAGATGCGAACACATCGTCTTCACTGCGGCCTGCAAAGATACATGGGGCGTTGGTCCACAAGAAGAAGTGCCGTGGGTAGAGTTCACGTGACGCATAGTCTGGGTAGGCATAGCTTGAGGACGCAAGCATAACTCGAAGACGTATATCGCCCCTGGAAGCTTTGGGTTGGAAAACGTTTATTGCCAGCGCTCAACCTATAGTGGGCACTATATACTAAATGGCTCCGAGCCCATGGCCTCTGGAAGTATAGCCTGCAGGGGGCATGGACTGGTCTTCTGTGGCAACAGTGGGAGGAATTTTTTTTTTTTTTCACTGTGGCGTACAGGCAGACCAATGGGCGGCCATTCAGCGTAGGGTTTTACTGTTAGCACCTAAACGTCATAACAATCACCATAGCGTACATGTACGCGCAAAAGCACGCACAACACGGGTACCAGTGCTGGAATGCTGAGTAGTCGCTCAAATTGAGGGGCACTCAGACTACCCTAGCCAGTCAGTTTACAGTAACGTGAAACTGGCCGCGAGGAAAGACTGCAGGACAGGAAGGGAAGGGATGCGAACGTATATCGAGGCGTCATAATCGGCGAAAGCTCATCCTTCAAGAGTTCTGGGCGCGCGCTGACATGTCGGAACGCACGTGGGAAGGGGGGCATGGAGTAAGGGAGACGGAGGGGGGGGGGGGGGGGGTGGGGGGGAGGGAAGATTGGCATGCGCTCTGCTCGTCGTCATGGGAGTGCTGTCTTCCCACTGCGAACGGGCTAAGCTCTGGCTGCTCGCATCGCGCGTGCGCAGCTTCGCTGCAGCTTGGCCACCGGCGGGAGGCGACGGGCTGGCGTTCCCACCCTCTCCCTCTTTCTCCTCCTGCTTAGCTTACGCGTACATGCAGCCTCCTCTCCTTCGAGCCAACCAACAAGCGCCGTGGTCGTGACTCGAGCTGTCAGCCTCGACTAACGAGGAAACGAGCGACTTCGCCACTCGCCCTGCTCCTTCGCTGCATGGCAATTTTCTTGCCGCTCTTCGTTCTATCTTTCACTTCGTCCGCGGCGGGCGTGCAACGCGTCACAATCACGTCACCGCGCGGACGGGACGAAGGGAGGAAACAGGTGATTGCGTGGATGGCCGCCCGCTGAGACGCACGCAGCTTGTGTGCGTATACTATACTCGGCCACACTGTACTCGGGTTGTCTATTCCCTGCCCCCGTAGAATAGCGCTCTGCCCGTGCGAAGACGAGAATGCTCCTGGAGGGCCTGCTTACCGCTGCATACACCGAAATCCTCACGTTTTGCCAATCTCGAGTGCGTGAGCACGGTGAGATGGGATTTCTCAGGCTTAAACAAATGGCGCTCTCTGGATTCGGCCGCATTGCGGTGGAGGCGAGTACAAAAGCTGTGGAGGGGATCAGTGTCCTGAGATTTCGGCGCAGGTTTTGAAGGGGCACTGAGCACAACTTGAACTTTTCCTGCGTTGACAGATTACCGCGTTCTAATGGAAAAATCGTTATTTTCAAAGAAACCAGTTTTTACGAGGTATCGGCGCCAGCGTCCGGTTTAACTAGCAAACTGCGATGACTTCAAAACGGTTTCTTTTACATAGATCTGCGAGGCTGTAGGACACTGCCATTCATTGAGAACTAGTGATCACGTTTTGATGTCAAAATTTTAATGCGAAAGCGTTTCTTGTTTCATGAGTGGCGTGTACAGGACCTGTCATCAGAGCGTGTCCGAACGAACTGTGCGGCATCCATTGTCATAGTAATTGACAGAATAGTTGATTAAATAATTGTGTAATTACGTGAATGAACAATTAAGTCATGGAAATTGTCAATTATACGAGTAATTAAATAATTGGACGGAATAATCATTTAAGTGAATAAGTCAATAACTTCGCAAGTCAATCGGTACTTTAATCGATTTGCTTAGTTATGAATTAATTAAATGCAGAACTAAATTCAGTTACAATCAATTACGTCGTCGAATGATTAATAACTGTACTGGTAATTGATCGAATTAATTACCTCCATTAGCGAATTCACGCATGCTTAGGTAATTTAATCTAATTTGGGTATTAATTATTTAAATGTGTAATTAGCGATCCAGATAACTAATTAATCAAATAATATTTCAGTGCGCTTATTAGGCGCTCTACTCAAGTCTTCGGATGTGGTAAAATCGAAGTTAAAGCGAAAACACTACTTAGAAACGGCAAAGGCATAAAGAAACCAACACGCAGCAACATAATCGGCAGCAGTAAGAGAAATGCTTTCGCATTACTGCACCTAAGCAGATTCAAGTGCACACCCGGAATTTTTAAATCAAGTGGCCGGAAAAAAAATTGCACTTTGGAATATGCAGTTACTATTATTATACTACAAAAGGGAATAGCAAAAAGTGGCTCCTAAGCTCTACAAGCATCGATGCCGAGAGTAGAACGGTAACGAGAAAGTTTAGCAGGAAGCTGAGAGAGGGGGAATCATATGCTTCGAGCATAGTTAAGGGCATAGAAGCGTTCTATTAGAAATATGCATAGCAGTTATAAACACTATGCTAGAAATAACGGTAAAGAAGTTGACCTCAGCAAAAATAATGCTTAGGGAAAACTACCAGTGATGGTCTTCTAGAGAAACTCATAGTTTTTTTAAAGTGGCGGCTCCCGACCATCGATATTGTCATGCTTGATTAGGGCGTGGTTGTTGATTTCGCAATCTCTAATCCAGGGGTGTTTGACGAAGTAACTGGATATCCACAGGGTCCTTTGTCCTAATCTGGCTTATGATAACAATGTCTGGTTTGCTGGAACAGGAATATTGTCATAAGCAGCACTCGTAAGGTGGTGGCCATACGCTTCTGACCACTTATAGGGCTTTCGTATTAGCAGCACGACCGCTGTATGAGTCATCGCAGCCTCCTCCGCGTTCGTCTTCAGCATTGTGTGCTGAGTGGCGTGTCTACCCACCTCCGGATGAGGCACCGCCTGTCCAAACAGCGGCCTTCACGGCATGCACTCGCGTGTTTTCGGGCCCACGGGCGTGTTTTGTAGTGTGCGTGTTGCAACCACCGCTCGAACCAGGTTGGGGCTACCACGCAGGTGGTCCTGGGCATAAATTAATTTATAGGTATGACCGGGCGACGAGCGTGTGTGGCCCGCGATGGGACGACGCAGTCAACAATTACGGAGGCGCCCCCTGTCGGCGCCACCCGCCTGCGTGAGACGAGCGCTGGAACAAGCGCGGAGCAGCCGGAGAGGTCGCGCGCTGGGGAGAAGGAGAGATCTAGAGGGCCAAACGAGGCGTAAAGGTGACCGCATGCATTGGCGAATGTTCGATATCTCCGAATAATTCGGGAGCAGCCAAGTGTTTTGACATTAATCCGTCTGCGTCATCCCTCAGCATAAGGGCAAATAATCGCGCCCATAAGATGGGGCTCTCGCGTCCTGGTGGGATATTTCCTCGTGGTCATTGTGAGAGTTGAAAAGACAGTTACTATGCAACACTGCTCAGTACATAATGCTAAAAATCTTTGGTTTGTGTTCATAAAGGCTGGCGAGAAAGCGTGCAGCTGTCGGCGTCGACATTACAGTGAATATTTCACTATACTTGCGCTGCGTGACCTTCTCTCCTGTCGTCGTTCTGCAAAAACGCGCAGCTGCTGGCGAACGCTGGGCTGAAACTGATTTTTTATTGGCAGCACGCCGGAGATATTCATCGAAGCCTGCGTGGCAGGGGCGCTTCAGTGCAGCGCATTCGTTCGTGTGTGCGCTAAGCCGAGCACCATATAGTGCCGTTATTGCTGCAATGACGCTTAGTGCTATACTTTTAATAAATAACATTCAGATCGGAGCAATGGCAGAACAAAGTGCCCCATTGAAGCGCATGCTGCAATGAATATACTTCACTGAAGCACCCCTGTGGTGCTCATGCTGCAGTGATGCTTACTACCGTACTCTTAATAATAAAAAAACGGTTGCATTGGAACAATTACAAGACAAGGCTGCTCCACTGCACCGCATGCTGCAAATAATGCACTCCATTAAGGCACCTTCGCGGTGCTCACGTTGCAGTGAAGCTTACTGCCGTACTATTAACAAATAACAGTTATACACTGGACAAATCGCACCACAAGGGTGCTCCACAGCTGTGCATGCTGCAAAGAATGTACTCCATTGAGAGACCCCTGTGGTACCCATGTTCCAGTGAAGCTTACTGCCGTAGTCTTAATAAATAACGGCTACATCGGAGCAATTGCAGCACACAAGGGTGCCCCACTGCAGCGAATGCTGCAAAAAAATGTACTCCATCGAAGAACTCCTCTGACGCTTAATGTCATGCTCTTAATAAATAACAGTTACACTGGAGCAATCACAACACAGGGGTGTCCGCTCCAGCGCATGCCGCGAAGCTCCCGTGAAGCTTAATGCCGTGCTCTTAACAAATAACAGATACACTGGAGCAATCGCAGCACAAGGGTGCCCGGAGCAGCGCATGCTCCAAAGAATGTATTTCCTTGAAGCACCTTTGCAGTGCTCATGCGCCACTGAAGCTACGCCTACAGAACCATATCGACAATCACGACCTACTCCCCCACACGATGACTGGCTTCCGCAATCATCTGTCCACACAGAACGTTATGCTTCAGATTTCGGAAGAGGCCTTCCACCCCCGAAATGCAAAACGCACGCGAGCAATACTAGCTTTGGACCTAACCAAAGCCTTTGACAACGTCAACCACTCTGCCATCCTAGAAGCGCTCTCGGCACTAGGGACCGGCCCGCGCACCTTCAAATACATTTCAGCTTTTCTAAGACACCGCACAGCAGAAATCTGCTTCGGGTCTCTCTCCTCCCCAACCTTCGCACTCGGCATCAGAGGCACTCCGTGAGGGTCAGTCCCCTCGCCGCTGCCCTTCAACACAACACTCATTCCCATGGACAAGGCGTTAAACGCAGTACCTGATCTCTCGCACTCCTTCTACGCCGACGACATTACACCGTGGACAACCACAGGAAATGCCGGAGCCATAGAAGAGACATTGCAGGCCGGTGCTGACCTGGTGGCCGCGCATGCTGCAACCGTCGGCCTGGCCTGCTCCCCTACCAAATCCGAGCTACTCGTTCTTTGACCACCTAGATGTAGGACGGACCTAGGCCTCCGCCTCCAATAAAACTCACGTTGGACGGCGCCCCCATTCCAGAAGTGGAAAAGGTCCGAATCCTAGGCATCCTACTCCAGAGCAACGGCAAGAACACTGCCACGATAACCAAACTCACAAACACCGTCCATCAGACCATGCGGCTCATGCGACGAATTTCCAACCGACACAGGGGCATGAGAGAACATGACCTCCATCGCCTAGTTCAAGTATTCGTCGTCAGCCGCATAGTATACTCTCTCCCATATCTCTTCCTCACGAGAGCAGAAGAAGAGAAAAATCAACGCCCTGATTCGCCAGGCATACAAGACCGCACTCAACCTCCCTCGACACACCTCCAACGAACGGCTCTTACTCATGGGCACACATAACACACTAGCCGAGGTTACAGAAGCTCACCGGACAGCACAAGTTGAACGTCTCTCCTCCACCCCTACAGGCCGCAGCATCATTAAGAACCTAGGTCGTAACCCAGCCAACACTCTCCGGCCTACATACCCCACCCCCGGGGCCACCCAAAAGCTTCTAACAGTACATCCACTCCAAAAAAACATGCACCCAGTCCACCACCAAGCTCGACGCGCAGCAAGAGCCCAGGCACTACACAAACATTATAACCAACACACGGAGGCTGTCTACGTAGATGCCGCGGCATACACCACTCAGCCGGCCTTTGCCATTTCCGCAATCGGCCACAATCTTTCACCTCTAGCAGCTGCATCAATCCTAACGCACACCTCGCTACAAGCCGAAGAAGCTGCAACTGCCCTTGCGATCTCCTCCACCACGGCCACACTCGTATTTAGTGACTCAAAAACCGCGATCAGAAACTTTGCAAAAGGGCGGACGCATGCCGTCGGCCATAAAATTCTTAACTCCTCTCAGCCCACCACTAGGCCCATTCAACTCATATGGGTCCCCGCGCACGCGGGCCATCCAGGCAACGAAGCCGCCCATGACACCGCTCGAGCGTACGTCAACCGAGCAGGGCAAGCCGCCGAGCCAGGGAGCGCCCGCGACCGAATGATCACATGCCACGAAATTTCACTCCACTACAGAGAGCAACGACTCCACTATCATCCGCCTCACAAATCACTCACTAAATTAGAGCAGGTGACGTGGCGCCAGCTACAATCTCGCACTTTTCTCTCCCCCGCCCTTTTAGCACTAATGCACCCATGGGGCTGTTCTCTCCAGAGTGTACCTTATGCGGAGCCCCAAGAGCTGATTTACATCACATACTATACATATGCTCTGAGTTCCAGCCGCCATCAGAGTGTGAACTCACTCACCTCGAGCGATGGGAGGTCGCGGTGTCCAGCTCCGACCCAGCTGCCCAAAAGCAGCTGGTGGGCTGGGCTTTGGAAGTCGCCGGACGTCACCGACTGCCGGCCACTTCACGCGACCAAGAGCCAACCCAAGAATAGTTTAAGGTATGGCTCAATATTCATTAAAGTTTACCACCACCACCCATAGTCTCAATAGATAACAGTTGCATTCGAGCAGTCGTAGCACAAGGGTGGTCCACTGCAGCGCATGCGGCAAAGAGTGCACTACAGTGAAGCACCCTTGCGATGCTCATGCTGCAGTAAACCTTACTGTCATGCTATTAAGGAAAGTAAGTTTTAGTTAAAAATGATGATGGATTTTTATGGTGCAACGGCATCTATGGCCAAAGAGCGCCATGACACAAGGTATTTTCAAATTCTCAAGGTGGGGTCGAAGACCCATTTCCCAAGCATTTCACCCTAAATAAGCCGAGCACCAGAACAGGGGAAAGCTTGTACCCATAGTATCACCGGTGGGCACCCGGAGGCACTGGGGATCGAACCCGGACCTCCCGCATGCGAGGCGGATGCTCAACCACTTGGCCACCACCGCGGTATATTTAGTTAAAAATGTCTCGCAGTTTACAACAGGTTAACAAGCCGAACAAAACAAGCAATTCGACCGAAATGGTTAGTTTTAAGTTCCAAGTAATGTACTCCATTGATTCATCTCTGCGGTGCTCACGCTCCGCGACCTAGAAGGGGGCGCCACAATAAATCCTATATGGGGGCGTTACGTTGAACTGGTTCAGGAATTTCGCTTGTTTTAAAATTTCACGATCAACACGCGCTTGTTTGTCGACGTTGAAACTTCTTTGGAGCCAAAGAAATAAACGAGATATGGAATAAATCACTGCCTGGGGTTTGAAAACACCTGGCATTAATGCGGAAGCGTGGTGGACGACCAACGCGCATTTTGGAGAGGATTTAAGGTCAACGACATAGAAAAAAAATACTCTTGCACGACGTTTTAATGACGAAACTGGAAGGGCAATTTTTCGCATTTAGCACTGCTCAAGACCAAGCTGTTATAAGTTTGTCCTGCTGCTTCGCCGAAAGCAAGACGGAAATGTTTGTCAGTCGTTGCCCCTTGGGTTTTAACTATTTTTTTGCTCCAATATATTATTTCTGTGCGCAACATTCATAATGAATGTAAATATATAATCAGCTACAAAGGTGGAATTCGAGAGCAATGATGCGGCCTTTCCCGGCCCACCGTCTTCTGGGAGCAGTTAACTGCACATTGAGCGTAGAGTTCGTTCACAATCACTGGATGGACGGCATGTTATGGATGTAAGGCCTATTTGATACCATTATTTTCGTCCGATTCTATTATCTTCTTGCCATCCGCCTCTCTGAACGACTTCATAGACAGCGGGAGCACAGTGTTTACACTCACCGAAGCCTGGTACGGCACAAACTCACAGGAGCATACACCAAAGTTATACTCTAATTTCTATGTAACACGGGAAGGCAGATGGGGTGGTGGATTCTCCCTTGCAGTTAAAACGCCCTGTGTACGTCACGTGGAAAGTGATCATATGACTAACAGATGACTGCGAAGCTGTAGGTTTGCGGCACGGCAAACATATGTTGTCAAATTATATAGGCTACCTGCAGGGTCTTTTGAATTTTTGTTCTTTCCTTGAAAATGTTGTTTTTCTATACAACAGCAAACAAATTTCAATGAGCCCTTGGCGGGGCTCATTGCCAAGGGCTCATTGAAGTTTGTTTGCTCACCTGAAGATACTACGAACAGAGAATCCTTATCATCCATTTTTGTTATAAGCGGATTTGACTTTTTGCACACACTCGCAGAGAGAGTTGCAAAAACGTCGTCAACATTACCTGATTTTTTTTTTGTCATGAATTCTGCAGAGTCACTAATTAAGGCAGATGTTAGAATAAAATAACATCAGCGACAATCTACCTTTTTTTATGTTTCTGCTCGGTGCAAGAGTTAGTGCCAATAAAAGTGAGAAGCTTGTTTTTCTGGACAGAACAGGAAACCTGTTTACAATAGTTCAGAAAACAAATAGAGGAGGTCGTGTGGAAAAGGATCTCATAGAGATTATAATGTTGTTGAAGCTTTTATGACGTTTATTACTATATTTTAGCTATATAGAATCCATCTTTCCCAATTAAAACAGTCAGGCATGCAAAACGGAGTCGCAAGCCATGGATAAGCAAGGATATCTAAGAAAACATTTGTATGAAAAACCGCCTTTATGAGACATTTGTAAGTACTTAGATCTTCAACGCATCCAAAGAACGCCTTTGCAACAAGCTTGTTAAGGTAACCAGAAGCGCTAAGACAGCTTACTACCACGATTTGTTTATTTGACATGGAATAAACTATAGATGAAACTAGATGGCACAGCAAGAAACTTGACATGGAAATAATTAATATTTTAGGGCCCCATCTTTTCTCCTTGTATATAAACGATTTACGCACTGTAATAATAAGACCACAAGTATCACTCATCTGTTACGCAGATGATATCACTTTGTTAGTTACAGATATAGTCTTAAAGACACTGAAATATGTGAAGAAACATGCCGGCACGAATGCAAATTACTTATCAATAAATTTTAATAAAACAAAAGCCCTGCTTTTCCGACATAAGAACAGAACTCCTACTGCGTCTGGAATTTTTGTTGGTGCACAAAGGGTATAAATAGTTCACTAAATTAAAGTTATATGAGTACACTTATCGAGAAATTTAACTCATACTGAACATTTCTGGACAAAAGCATTTTGAGCGGGAAACAGCTTGTGGATGCATTTTTTTCATAGAATGTAAGATTTCACTATAATAATCAATATTTACGCAGATCACCCGACGGCAGTCTTGAATTTTTTTTTCTATTCACGTTTTAGCTATCGTCCAAAGCGTTTCCCTTAGGTTTTCTATGGCAGTCTTAACTGTTCGATGCGATCGATGGAAACAATTTAAAAGATTTTGCTTATCAGAAGAACAGACTATTATCTTCGATATTTTAGTAACAGTGTCTTACAATTTTTCCAATTTTCAAAATTTTTGTCCGAGAATGTTTGACATGGACCACCATGTAACTGTAATCTGCAGCAAATTGTGAAAAACTACAGACCTACCAAACAAACACATGTTCAAGAAACCAGAGCGCATAAAATTAATGTTATATAATACGTTAGTTTTACTTCACTTCTTTCAGGCCCATTTACTGATGGGAACTTGCACTAAGCAAAACTTAGAAAGCTGTTCTTGTTACAAAAAAGGTGATTAAGACAACTTCGAATGTTGCGTCTCTACACCGCATGCACTGCAGAACTTTTTCAGCCACACTGGATAATAATATTACACAATTTTTATGAATATGATTTAGCGCGGACATTTTTCCAAAGCTACCTAGAATAAGACCTTATTGCTAGGTTATTTAGCAGTTTTAAAGGGAAGATCAAGCTTAAATAATATGCGCCTCACAGAGAGTTGCTTTGTACCGGCAGCCCACAACTACTATGATTTAAAATCCTTTTTTCCCACACTCTCCTCGCTATAAAATAAGTTCGAGGGGAACAGGACTGTGCAAGAAAACTGCCGAAAAATGTTTACAAGCACTTTTTCTTTGATTATATGTTCTTCCTTGTTTGTGTTTTTCTGTTTCTTCAGTGTTTCGCTTTTTTTTTCTACACTTTAAAGGTACGCAATAAAGGGCAAAGCGCTTTCAGGCTTTCATCTTTTCTCTATTGTTTTGTTTCTAATTTTTTACGTTTGTTGCAGGAGCCCAACGACGACAAACGTTCTACCAAGAATAGGATGTTTCTGCCTAACAAAGAGGAAAAAACGATATATATACGTGAAAGGGCGAGAAAGGGGGAAATAATAATCAAGTGAATTTGAAAGAAGTCGAACGCCCCGTATCGCTCGGTACTTTAGAGGCAAAGCATTGCTTGGTGCAGAAACCTCTCGTCAAACAGCACACTGCTTCTACATGCGCCGCGTACGCTGTTGTAACCTAGGATCGGATTATTCGTTTAAACGCTCTCCCCCCGTACAACAGCCACGAAGCTACAGAGTGACGTCCCACACATGTACTTCGAAGGTTTCTTCCATTCCGCCCACAATTGCTTCGAGGTTAAAACGAAGGGAATAAATTTAGTACGACTTCTTCTCCCCTCTCCTATGTCTCGCGGTACACAAACGCTCACTCGGTAACACACGTACACGGTCGCGCTCTAAGCCTCGACCGCTGAGATCCTATCTGCCCCTCTCTGCTCTTCGTATATCAGCGAGCGAATGGCGAATAAATCGAGTCAAAGAGGCCTCCCACCGCATCGCTTACGCCTCCGTAATGCCCGATATACGGCTGGTGGAGCTCTCAAGGAGCCCGAGCAGTCCTCCTGACGCCCCTCACGCGTTTACAGGTATAGTACGTGGCAGGCAGGCAGGTATTCAACTGGCGCTCTCATGGCTGGGAGGGGGGTCTCCGGAGGTAAGAGATGCCAGCGCGATATATATTTATATACGAGCCGAACGTCGTCTCCTTACCGCGCTGAAGACGATCGAAGCCGAGCCGAGCCGTCTAGGGAGCCGGTCGGTCGGTCGGTCGCCGCTCCCCCGCCCATTTCCTGTCATGCCGCCTACCTAAATACCTCTCGGAATTCCGAGCGCGCGCGAGAGGTTGCTGCTGCTTCTCACACAGGCAGGAGTAAGCGGGGCCGGAGGCGAGCTGCCAACCAATGTTTCTCTGTGAGTGATTCGGTCTTTGTGTTTTGTTTTGTTTTGTTTTGTCTACGCGTGCGCGTACACTATACGCACTACGGGCTGCACCTTGCGTACAGTGTGTACAGAAATAAACAGTACGCGTACGTGCGCACTCCTGGAGCGCTGTGTGTACTTTGCTCCGCAATGGAAGAGGATGCCCGGTGGTGTTCTGTGTGCGAAAAGCGAGACTGTGTGTGAGATGAGACTATCCCCTCTTTTTCTACAAAAGAACACACTCAACAGTGCACGTACCAGCACAGTTACCAGTCATGAACGTAAGGTCCACGACTGCACTGGTAACAAATGCATCGGGCACTCCAGGTGTCGCCACAAAGGGCGATTTCACGTTTCTTATTGGACTGTGGTGCTCATATTGAGGTCCCGATAGATGGCCACCCCACCATTGGCGCGCTCCACCAGCTATTGCCACAGGCCACCGTGTCATAACCATTCGAAATGATATTGGAATAGAGGCGCCGTAGTTTCGATGCCTAGGTAGAATTTTCGCACATTCTATAAAGAGAATAAAACGCAAAATGAGACGGTCGTCACTGGACAGTCGTCATGTGCGCTGGAAATCGAAGCCACAAGAGCATGGAGACGAGACGTATTCCCAACAGCTCGAATAAAAAAAAAAAAAAACATCCGCACACTCCGTTCAAGCACGGTCGTATTTTGGGAGCTTTCTTCTTCCATGCCGGTCGAGAAGCTGAATGAACTCAAGGTGCGGCTCGTACCGTTCAGACGCCCAGGTAGTACACCGCGTGCCTGTGTTCTCGAGAAAGGAACCGGCGAGGGGCAAACGAAGGGCAAGGTCGGTACAGCCTCAGGTTATGGGAAGCTGGAGAAGAAAGAGGAGTCAGAGAGAAAGAAGGAGAAGAAAAATGAAGAGTTGATGGGTGGTGTGGGCCGAGCGCGGTCCACAAATTCGGGGCACCCCGAAGCTATGCAGGAAGGCACCCATGAGTTTACGAGACTGGGCGTGCGGGCTTATACGTTCCCCGAGGACGGCGCCACTCACGCTGACCGGCCTGCCTGGCGAGCGAGGAAGAGAGAGAGAGAGTAAGATAGAAAGAAGAGAAGCTAGAGAGACCTTGAGGAGGTATAGTGCGAAGCTCCCCTTCGCGGTGGTGGCAATGAATGAACGGCCTCCTCCGGTTCCTCCTCTCTTGCGTGTCCGGCCGGCCTCGTTCTCGGTATTTCTCGTGTGCTCGGGCACTCTACGCAAGAAATATTCGAGGCAAAAAAAAAAAAAAAACGAGTACCGTGTTGCGTGGAGAGAGACGATGTGGATGAATCGAAAAGCGGATCTGAGAGGAGATTCAAATGGAGCGGCAGTACCGCTACGTGAACAATGGAGACACGGAACGTCGCAGTAACCACGCTATGACCTTACTCGCAATCGTGCTTGTGTGTCTTGTCCGTGAATTTTAGGGTGATAACGTCATTGGGGACTCTCTCGCAGGTAAATGGCGTTACGTCGTAATATGTCGCAGCAGAAATACTCCCGCGTTCGCCTGCCACCCCAGAAGAATGTTATGCAGGCGGACCTGAGTCGTAAGGAACTTGTGGAGCTGTTATCATGGTATCAAGTCGCAAGTGACATAGGTAACAGTTAATCGTGATAACCAGAAAGACGCGCACTGGGTGAATCTAGCTAGGCCTGGGTAGATGCGATACTGCGGTAGTCACGTCTCCATACTGAGGGGAGGTGGGATGTTGGAAGTTTTTTATCGTTTTTTTTTGTGTGTTCCAATTGATAAGGCTGCGACAAGCGAAATGGCTTACAAACATAGTTGTTAGAACAGGTACATAAGTGAAAGATTGAACGCGTCTAAAATAAAGCAGTGGTACCGGGATCTTTGACTGTACGCGCTTTTAGCCACATGTACAAATATTGTAATGCATCAAATTTTGATCTTGTACTTGCATATTTCACCACAGTAACCATCTGTTCGGCCATTACGTTATGACTGAACCTCTTATCCTCGCTGCCATCAATCTCCTGCGTCCCGAGCTCTGCAATGCTCGAATGAAAATAACAAATATTGTACTATAGGAGATAAGAGCGCTTCAGGACATGTGAGCAGTAACTTACCAGCTGATTTCTCTTTTTTATCCGGTAGCTCAAACTTGTGGGAGCCTGGAGGGAGTGAAATTTCGGATTTGCTTCCTCTAACGTGCGGTACTGAATTGAGGCGATACCTGAAAAACATGGAACCTTTGTTTCCTGATTCCTTTTGCGCGTTTTCGGGAAATTTTTGTCGCTTACAAGACGCGTCTACTGAAGCGCCAGCATGCCTGCGGGGCAATTTCGTACTATCTCCCCCAACAGTAATGAGAAATGTACCGCGGCGTATCACGATACGTCCGCTCCAGTAGTGTCGTGCGCTTCTCAACACCTTTGCGGAGGAGCGGACTGCCGGCGCAGCGCTCTACTCTGGCGGGCGTGTCCAGCACCGCGCGTGCGTATCGCTTCCCCGGTAAGCTCATCCAAGTCAAGTGTTGATGGAAACGGTTTCGCGTGGGTGACTCCACGGTGGAACACCCGCCTGGATAGGCGTCTTGTCGTAATGCACTATCCATCGAGGAGGTGTTTCCTACCCTTCCCCTTTACCCTCCCCTTCTCCAAGTGAAGGGGAGAGTGGGCAACTGTACATGTTGCACACATCGCGTGAATTGTAGCCGATTTGCGCCGTGGGGCTGTAAACGGCGTCGTCGGGATCCGGCTCACTTGGCACGAACGGTGCAGGTGTCGGTCGTATATACACGGTGTGGTGGAGGATTAGTGGGTCTTAAGAGTACGCTTCGAGAAGACTCTGGGCGTAAAAGGGACGAGCGTGAGCGTAACTCGTTTGTGGAGCTAGATGCCGGTGCCGCCCCCGTTTCCGTTGTGCGTGCGTACATGCGTGCTTGTGCGTGCGTACATGCGTGCTTGTGCGTGCGTACATGCGTGCTTGTGCGTGCGTGTGCGTGCGCGTTTATAGAGGCGGATCCGGTGTCTGCTACGTGGCGTTTTCGTCTCACTGGCGCAAAATACCTCACTCTTTCACGCCATGTTTAGGACGCTGTATCATATTTCACGAATGAGCAGTACACCTACATAGCGCGTAATAATACGTGCATCTTTTTTATCGCAATTATTAGAGCCCAGTGAAGAAAGTCCGATTAACGGAGACGCACCTGAGGCATTTTTCGTCTGTTCTTGTTGCATAAGGCATACTCCACAGTCCGAAAAGCGTTTTCTTTGTATTGCTGTCAGAAATAACTTACTCGAACCTCTATG
This sequence comes from Amblyomma americanum, assembly GCF_052857255.1. NCBI lineage: Eukaryota > Metazoa > Arthropoda > Arachnida > Ixodida > Ixodidae > Amblyomma > Amblyomma americanum. The sequence goes on from NC_135498.1 coordinate 49,481,509, forward strand.
CAGACCTCTGTCTTACATCTCTCAGTTGCGGTCAATCTGTAAGTGTTAGTGGTATATAGGGGCATGGGGTCTTTTTAGCGTCCCGAAACAAGGTGGGTTATGCGGGACTCTATAGTGCAGGGCTCCGGACTAAATTAGAAGGGGAGTTTCTTTAATGTGCGCTGATATATCGCACTGGGCAGTGTCGCTTTTGAAGTTCGCCTCCATCGAAATGCAACCGCAGCGCTGGCTCAGTGGCTTTGGCGTTGGCTGCCAGCTGATCCCCGGGCTGAACCCACCACAGCGACGGGAACTCAGCCCTGGGCAACGCCCGAGTCAACGAAAAAATGCTCAGAGTCGCGATTTTTAAAAGCAACGAGTTGTTTAGATGCAGTACCGTAGTCTGAAATGCAATTAATGAGCAGACAATTAAGAATTTTGTTTCATTTATGCAGTAGCTCGTGATGAGAAACTTACTTTACAAAAATATATCAATGTGACGTCTGTCTGTTTACCATCGTGAATAAAATTTGCAAAGTCACACAATATTTGTACCAATTGAGTTATTGTTGAGTACCCTTCCGGAATCCATACTGATCTATTGTTAAAAGCTATGTTTTTCAAGTAATTCTGATAGGTGCGCGTCAATTATGTGCTCCATGAGTTTACATGCAGTTGCCGATCATTAAACAAAGCGTAGCTTCTGAATGTGCAACTTATTCCCGCTTTTATGGAGCGTCTTGACTCTGGCAGTGGTACTCCAGTCGCTCGACACTTGGCCAAGGCGAAAAGATTTTACAAACAAAACTTCTAACCATTTCACATACCCTTAAAGAAATCCATTCTGAACGTCGCCTGGGCCAGAATATTTTCGGATGTCTAGATTAAGAACCATTTTGAAAATACCTCGTTCTTTTCTCTGCATATAGGAGACATGTATGTATCGTAACATAAAATGTCATTATCTTCGCTGTCATGTGTCTGCTACGATTCTCATTGAAAATACCTCGTTCTTTTCTCTGCATATAGGAGACATGTATGTATCGTAACATAAAATGTCATTATCTTGGCTAAAAACAGACTTGAAGTGTGCATAAAGTATGTGTGAAATTTCTTTGCTGTCATGTGTCTGCTACGATTCTCATCATACTCATTAAACTCTTTTGATATACGGCTAATGCTTCTCTCAAATTTGCATGGAACCGATGGGTCGTAACTTGGCAGTAAATCACCATAATAGCACTGCCTAGCCCCACTGGCTTGGTTTTTAAGCTTTGAAGCTAATTCACTGACTTTCTTTTCCACTCAAGGCGAGTTCTGAGTTTTTATTTAAAAAAAAAATACTTTTAGCAGTCTCTTCAATCGAAGTGTTTCACTAGAATTCTAAGAGTATTCATGCTTCTCCTTTTTGTAATTCGGGGTTGGAAAGAGTTTGTACAATCTCTTACACGGTTTCTAAACGTTACCCAGAGCTTATTTACTTCGCGAGTGCTGCCTCAAAACTCATCAAATTTAAACGCAAGCTTGTGAATGATTGAAACGCCATTTGCCTGAGAGAAATCAGGGAAAGAGAAACGTTGCAGTTTTTTTGTCTAGTGAGTGATTGCTTAGAGTGTGTATTACGGCTTCGTGGTGCGAAATTCTTATAAGTACCTTGTCTGAGCATCGATGGATCCCATGACAAAAAATGTCCAAAAATGGCTTAACCCCCCTCCCCTTATAGTTATGGCGTTGTTTTTACAGCTTGTAGCAGATAATATTTAAATACATTGTTCAGCATTTCCATAACGATGATTTCGTCTTTAGTTTCAACATTTTCTGCAAGAATTTATCCATCTCCTTGAACATAGAAACTGAAGTGTTAGGTTGCCTGTTTATAGCTCCTGTAATTTATCTAATGCGATTGTAAGAAGCCTCACAAAAAATACCTTCGCATTGCGTACATTCGGCATTCGCAGACATTTTGCAACCACTTGAAATCGACACTGCTACCTTCACCTCTACCGTCTCGATCTTTCCCTAATGGGCTATACCCAGTATACGAACAAACTCCCTACCATATACTGAGTCATTTAGCCAAACTGTGACAGCAGGATCACGTGAAAGGACAAGAGCCTCCCACTCCGCGATCTTGTTAATTACACTCCTACAATTACTACGACAATGGGGTTAGGGCTTACTTAACTGAAATCGTGATTTTTTTTCCTTCATTCCACCCAAACAAGCTACCTTCGATGCTCAGCTTATCATGAACCTGTTTTGCTTTTCTATGCCAATCACCTCCCGGCCGAAATCTTTAATAAAACTATCTTCTTGTACATATTTCACTGCTGCATCATTTGACTCAACAGTCGGCTCCTCTGCACCATATATGGCTACATTTTGTCCGCGCCCACTGTTCTCTAAGTCACCTATCCGGTCCCGAAGCGTCAACACCTGTGATTCGCGTTTGAAGACATGAATTCATATTATCGGCCTTTATGGCTTGAATATTCAGTCTGTGTAACTGCTCATTGATGCCACATCAAAACGCTCAGTCATTCTGGTAAGCTTTCAATTTCCTTTTGCGTCCACTGTATGCACTCAGCTGTCAAACTGATCTTTTCTTGACCCCGCAACAACTCAGACATTTCTTTCTGACCTTACAAAAATTTCTTTAAAGAGTCTATAGACTGTCCATAGACTTCTGTCTATAAAGTCTATAGACTCTCTATAGACAATCACTGGAGAACAGTCTATAGGCAATACATATCCTATAGACAGTTTATAGACAATCTATAATTTATGGCCATACACTTTTAGTAGACTTTTGTCTATAGACAGTCTGTGGACTATGAATAGACAAAAATGAATATCTATAGGAAGGCAATAGAGTTTATAAGAAGTCTATAGGCTGTATATATAGACCATTTTTGCAAGGGTGGCTCCTTTAGGATTGGCTTCGATGTCACCACAGGATAGCAGATCATTGGTGGCCAGCAAAACATAATTTAGAAGCCTTTTAGCACACAGTGGGCAAGGCAACAGCTCTAAGAAACCGTGGTCGCTTCGGTAACAATTTCAAGTGCTAACCTGAATTAAGAGGCAAAACGGACTCTGCGCATGTTACCGTGAGGGCTGCAGTCATGCACTGGTGAAGAGCTGGGCTGACGGGTCTCTTACATTAATACTCCGCGTGACACCAACCGGAATTAATTCGTTTCTGCCCACCACTGATGATGGCCGAGGCATCCCTCTTGAGAGGGGTAATAATGTAACGCTTAAACGATGCTCTGACAACTACGTAGACAGCACAGAAACACATATGGAACCGCCTTTTCAGAGTGGTGTTCGAAACAGGGTCCGTTACCGAAGGACATACCGGGATCTAGAGAGCCTCCCTCAGGACTGCACCCCGTGACCAAACCGGTCGCCAGGTCGGGGAGCGCCTGTACCTATCCTGTGGGTATCCGACGGTGGGTTTCGAGCCTGCCACCTCCCGCAGGCGAGGTGGACGACCAAACCACTAGGCCGCGGCTAGGGATTACATGACGTAATCACCGTCAGTATGAGAACAGGCATCATGATGCAGGCTTCGGCCGGACCGGAGAAGATGTTACTGCTCACGCTGCCAAGTTGCCTTGAAACTGATGGGAAATTGTTTTGGAAGATATGAAGCTGTGTCAATAGATTGTACATTGATATTTAAAAGATCTGATGTGCACTTCGTCTGAAAAACCAAGAAAAACCAATTCTAAGCTGAGCGTTATCCTGTAAATGAGAATATAGAAAGTTGCTCCAAGTTCTCAGTCTTCTGGATCGCCCTGCTAAATACACAAAACCAGACTCGTGATCTTCCATTTGAAAATATTAATTCATAAATATATCAAGTCTTACCATTGCAGATAATAGGAAAAGGGTCATTGTACAACAACGAGAACGGATATGTGAACTGATCCAAACTAACCGTCAACATCCTGCGGACTCATAGCTGACGGATTCCTCAGCTGTTAAGATGTTCTCCTTTCGATTTTTCTGCAGGTTTTTTTTTCTTGTTTATTTCGCGTCATCAATTCACGTATTCCAGGCCGCATATGCCGGACATGGGTTCTATTTAGAGCAGTTATTACTATATGGCTCAATATGTTATTAATATTTCGTTCCCCTTCCGACTCAAGGTTAGACACGACGCGGTGACTGTGTGGCTCTGGCCTCCGGCTGCAGAACGCTAAAGTCGCAGTATTTTATTTCGGCCGCAGCTGCCGTATTTCGATAGTGGCGACATGCAAAAGGCGCCCGTGCGCTGTGCGATTCCAGTACACGTTAAAGGATCCGCGATGGTCGAAGCTAGCCCTGAGCCCTAATTCACTCACTTTACGGCGTCCCTCACTGTTCATGTGCACCTTTGGAACGCTAAGGGGGACAATGGGGACAACCTGGTCCAATTTTTGTTCCTAGTAAAATCGATTGTCTCTCTCTCTTTACACCTTTGGAACGCTAAGGGGGACAATGGGGACAACCTGGTCCAATTTTTGTTCCTAGTAAAATCGATTGTCTCTCTCTCTTTACACCTTTGGAACGCTAAGGGGGACAATGGGGACAGCCTGGTCCAATTTTTGTTCCTAGTAAAATCTATTGTCTCTCCCTCTCTTTACACCTTTGGAACGCTAAGGGGGACAATGGGGACAACCTGATCCAATTTTGCAATTATTACGGAGAAAATTGGATGGAAAAATGAAATGTTTTTTTTCCCCGGCCACTCGATTGAAGCTTAATCGTGACGTCGAGATCATGAAGATCCACGGTCATCCGTGATCCCCGTTAGGAAGTGAATGGTGGTGTAAGCTAGCCTCAGAGCTCAAGTGAGGGTGGTGTAGGCTGGCCTCAGAGGTCCGCGAAGTTGTAATGTCATCACCGTTTACTTTCGAAAAAGACTGCTAGCGGGGATACTTGCCTTTCAGTTATGACCAAATTTGAGCTCACAAAAGCTTCATTGTCTATGAAAATAGCTTCTTCGCCATTATAAAGCCGTAATCAACTGGTATAGGCCAACTGCAATATGTCCTCATTGTGTGCTTTTAAAGCCCATGCATTACCAATTGATCATTTCATGTATAGAGCGAGTCCTCTCTGAATCGAAGCCCCGTGCGAACGCATTTCCGAGCGAAATTCCTCCACCACACCGGGTCCATTTTCTCTCTCCCTTCCTCGAACCGGGTGCGGCGGCAGGCACCTCGGGCCGGCGGCACAAGCCGCGGCGCGAGGCGCCGCCTGCCTTCCCGCCAAAGCCTGCTTTGTCTCAGCGGGAGCAACAACATCGGCGAAGCGGCCGCTCGCGCAACAGCTCCTACTTACGTTTCCTCTTCGTCGCCCACTTTGTTTCCCACTGTTTTCGTCCGCCGCGCTTGCCCCGCCGGGCTGTGTTTATACGCGGTCCCCTTTTGGACAGCCATAACAATCGGACGCGGGCGCGTACGTGGCTGCGGCCAGCGCCGCTCGCGAGCCACTTTTGCGGAGCGCGTTGACAGCGTTTGCCAAGCGGCCTACGGGGAGGGGGGGCAAGAACGAACTGGGCTTTCCAGAAGCGCCGCGGAGGGAGAGGACGCGGAGAAGGTGGAAAGGGGAAACGGAGAAGATGCCTTCTTTTACCTTTAATTTCAACCCCCAGCCCGAACCCTACCCGTCACCGACATGGCTCTCACACAGCAAGTAAACAACGCCGGATATCGTACACGGTTGTCATCATCATCATCATCATCATCAGCCTGACTACGCCCACTGCAGGGCAAAGGCCTCTCCCATGTCTCTCCAATTAACCCTGTCCTTTGCCAGCTGCGCCCACCCTATGCCTGCACACTTCTTAATCTCATCCGCCCACCGAACTTTCTGCCGTCCCCTGCTGCGCTTGTCTCTTGGAATCCACTCAGTTACCCTTAAGAACCAGCGGTTATCTTGCTTCGCATTACAAGCCCTGCCCAAGACCATTTCTTACTCTTGATTTCAACTAGGATGTCGCACAACGGGACTTTCAAAGCACGTCCGATCTTATAATTCAAGTTTGAAACGAAGAAGCGTAAAGTGAAAAAAAAAAAAAGGTAAGCAAAGGAACGCGGAATGGACACAAAAGCTTAAACCGCAAAAAGTCACTGGCGAACACGACACGTTCACAACGGCATTGTCCATGTCGCGTTTCATGGTTAATGTCCTTGAACAATATCAGCTGCTTCGTCTGACCCTGGAGTGAATGGACTTTCTGATCTTCAGCCATTTCTCATGATCCACTCACATTGAACGTTCCCTTTGAAAGATCCTGTCGACACACTCATATACAGTCTGTGGAGGTTCGCCTGCGAATGAAGGCTCCAACTCATGGCCTAGACCCCGCAAGACCTGGGGCGACCCAAGAAACGCAAGATCTCCAACAACTGAATGCCGCTATTACATTTCAGCAACCAATTCTGTATCTCTTCCTTTTCTGAAATAAATATATTAATTCATTAATATTTAAATGCTCACAAGAACACGTCTTTGTTTCAGGGTATAGCGTCGCTGGCGTGTCGATCGTTAGGGGAACATTGCACATCTGCCCAGCATAAAATCAGAGCGTGTGCAATCACCAGACTTGTTGATGAGGTGAGGGCTCTATCTCGTGTTCACGTGGTCGCATCCTTTTATTCACAAAAGGAGAAAAGATTGGCCAAGTGTAATTCTCTGAGTGCCTCGGGACACGAGAAAGCTCGTCTGCGGGAGTTGAAATTCAAAGCAAGGTTGCGATAGTTTACGAAATACAAGGCTTAGCTGAAAGAGGACGCATTCCCGAAGGAAGCAAGATTTAACAGTGTCCTTTAACTTCACACGTTACTGAATAGAATTTAATGTATGACTTGATTCGTATGAGGACGTGATATCAGGCCCTCCCTCGGCCTCGATTACAGGTATATTGCCCCAGCCCGCGAATGGCGTTGTCATTGATAAGAGTCAACCATTTTTAACTGACCCCTGATCCCCCCTGTTCCTCTGTCTCATCTTGGAAATGGCTGCTTATTTTCGCGAATTCAAAGTGAACATAATATTCTTTTGTGACCCATGTTTCATGATTGCTGAAGCCATAGAGCAAGCCTCATGAACGCGGAACAGAGTGGTGCCTCCAAAAATGGAGAACCCCCTGTTCCTCTGTCTCATCTTGGAAATGGCTGCTTATTTTCGCGAATTCAAAGTGAACATAATATTCTTTTGTGACCCATGTTTCATGATTGCTGAAGCCATAGAGCAAGCCTCATAAACGCGGAACAGAGTGGTGCCTCCAAAAATGGAGAACCCCCTGTTCCTCTGTCTCATCTTGGAAATGGCTGCTTATTTTCGCGAATTCAAAGTGAACATAATATTCTTTTGTGACCCATGTTTCATGATTGCTGAAGCCATAGAGCAAGCCTCATGAACGCGGAACAGAGTGGTGCCTCCAAAAATGGAGAACCCCCTGTTCCTCTGTCTCATCTTGGAAATGGCTGCTTATTTTCGCGAATTCAAAGTGAACATAATATTCTTTTGTGACCCATGTTTCATGATTGCTGAAGCCATAGAGCAAGCCTCATGAACGCGGAACAGAGTGGTGCCTCCAAAAATGGAGAACCCCCTGTTCCTCTGTCTCATCTTGGAAATGGCTGCTTATTTTCGCGAATTCAAAGTGAACATAATATTATTTTGTGACCCATGTTTCATGATTGCTGAAGCCATAGAGCAAGCCTCATGAACGCGGAACAGAGTGGTGCCTCCAAAAATGGAGAACCCCCTGTTCCTCTGTCTCATCTTGGAAATGGCTGCTTATTTTCGCGAATTCAAAGTGAACATAATATTCTTTTGTGACCCATGTTTCATGATTGCTGAAGCCATAGAGCAAGCCTCATAAACGCGGAACAGAGTGGTGCCTCCAAAAATGGAGAACCCCCTGTTCCTCTGTCTCATCTTGGAAATGGCTGCTTATTTTCGCGAATTCAAAGTGAACATAATATTATTTTGTGACCCATGTTTCATGATTGCTGAAGCCATAGAGCAAGCCTCATGAACGCGGAACAGAGTGGTGCCTCCAAAAATGGAGAACCCCCTGTTCCTCTGTCTCATCTTGGAAATGGCTGCTTATTTTCGCGAATTCAAAGTGAACATAATATTCTTTTGTGACCCATGTTTCATGATTGCTGAAGCCATAGAGCAAGCCTCATGAACGCGGAACAGAGTGGTGCCTCCAAAAATGGAGAACCCCCTGTTCCTCTGTCTCATCTTGGAAATGGCTGCTTATTTTCGCGAATTCAAAGTGAACATAATATTCTTTTGTGACCCATGTTTCATGATTGCTGAAGCCATAGAGCAAGCCTCATGAACGCGGAACAGAGTGGTGCCTCCAAAAATGGAGAACCCCCTGTTCCTCTGTCTCATCTTGGAAATGGCTGCTTATTTTCGCGAATTCAAAGTGAACATAATATTCTTTTGTGACCCATGTTTCATGATTGCTGAAGCCATAGAGCAAGCCTCATAAACGCGGAACAGAGTGGTGCCTCCAAAAATGGAGAACCCCCTGTTCCTCTGTCTCATCTTGGAAATGGCTGCTTATTTTCGCGAATTCAAAGTGAACATAATATTATTTTGTGACCCATGTTTCATGATTGCTGAAGCCATAGAGCAAGCCTCATGAACGCGGAACAGAGTGGTGCCTCCAAAAATGGAGAACCCCCTGTTCCTCTGTCTCATCTTGGAAATGGCTGCTTATTTTCGCGAATTCAAAGTGAACATAATATTCTTTTGTGACCCATGTTTCATGATTGCTGAAGCCATAGAGCAAGCCTCATGAACGCGGAACAGAGTGGTGCCTCCAAAAATGGAGAACCCCCTGTTCCTCTGTCTCATCTTGGAAATGGCTGCTTATTTTCGCGAATTCAAAGTGAACATAATATTCTTTTGTGACCCATGTTTCATGATTGCTGAAGCCATAGAGCAAGCCTCATGAACGCGGAACAGAGTGGTGCCTCCAAAAATGGAGAACCCCCTGTTCCTCTGTCTCATCTTGGAAATGGCTGCTTATTTTCGCGAATTCAAAGTGAACATAATATTCTCTTGTGACCCATGTTTCATGATTGCTGAAGCCATAGAGCAAGCCTCATGAACGCGGAACAGAGTGGTGCCTCCAAAAATGGAGAACCCCCTGTTCCTCTCTCTCATCTTGGAAATGGCTGCTTATTTTCGCGAATTCAAAGTGAACATAATATTCTTTTGTGACCCATGTTTCATGATTGCTGAAGCCATAGAGCAAGCCTCATGAACGCGGAACAGAGTGGTGCCTCCAAAAATGGAGAACCCCCTGTTCCTCTGTCTCATCTTGGAAATGGCTGCTTATTTTCGCGAATTCAAAGTGAACATAATATTATTTTGTGACCCATGTTTCATGATTGCTGAAGCCATAGAGCAAGCCTCATAAACGCGGAACAGAGTGGTGCCTCCAAAAATGGAGAACCCCCTGTTCCTCTGTCTCATCTTGGAAATGGCTGCTTATTTTCGCGAATTCAAAGTGAACATAATATTCTTTTGTGACCCATGTTTCATGATTGCTGAAGCCATAGAGCAAGCCTCATGAACGCGGAACAGAGTGGTGCCTCCAAAAATGGAGAACCCCCTGTTCCTCTGTCTCATCTTGGAAATGGCTGCTTATTTTCGCGAATTCAAAGTGAACATAATATTCTTTTGTGACCCATGTTTCATGATTGCTGAAGCCATAGAGCAAGCCTCATGAACGCGGAACAGAGTGGTGCCTCCAAAAATGGAGAACCCCCTGTTCCTCTGTCTCATCTTGGAAATGGCTGCTTATTTTCGCGAATTCAAAGTGAACATAATATTCTTTTGTGACCCATGTTTCATGATTGCTGAAGCCATAGAGCAAGCCTCATGAACGCGGAACAGAGTGGTGCCTCCAAAAATGGAGAACCCCCTGTTCCTCTGTCTCATCTTGGAAATGGCTGCTTATTTTCGCGAATTCAAAGTGAACATAATATTCTTTTGTGACCCATGTTTCATGATTGCTGAAGCCATAGAGCAAGCCTCATGAACGCGGAACAGAGTGGTGCCTCCAAAAATGGAGAACCCCCTGTTCCTCTGTCTCATCTTGGAAATGGCTGCTTATTTTCGCGAATTCAAAGTGAACATAATATTCTTTTGTGACCCATGTTTCATGATTGCTGAAGCCATAGAGCAAGCCTCATAAACGCGGAACAGAGTGGTGCCTCCAAAAATGGAGAACCCCCTGTTCCTCTGTCTCATCTTGGAAATGGCTGCTTATTTTCGCGAATTCAAAGTGAACATAATATTCTTTTGTGACCCATGTTTCATGATTGCTGAAGCCATAGAGCAAGCCTCATAAACGCGGAACAGAGTGGTGCCTCCAAAAATGGAGAACCCCCTGTTCCTCTGTCTCATCTTGGAAATGGCTGCTTATTTTCGCGAATTCAAAGTGAACATAATATTCTTTTGTGACCCATGTTTCATGATTGCTGAAGCCATAGAGCAAGCCTCATGAACGCGGAACAGAGTGGTGCCTCCAAAAATGGAGAACCCCCTGTTCCTCTGTCTCATCTTGGAAATGGCTGCTTATTTTCGCGAATTCAAAGTGAACATAATATTCTTTTGTGACCCATGTTTCATGATTGCTGAAGCCATAGAGCAAGCCTCATGAACGCGGAACAGAGTGGTGCCTCCAAAAATGGAGAACCCCCTGTTCCTCTGTCTCATCTTGGAAATGGCTGCTTATTTTCGCGAATTCAAAGTGAACATAATATTCTTTTGTGACCCATGTTTCATGATTGCTGAAGCCATAGAGCAAGCCTCATGAACGCGGAACAGAGTGGTGCCTCCAAAAATGGAGAACCCCCTGTTCCTCTGTCTCATCTTGGAAATGGCTGCTTATTTTCGCGAATTCAAAGTGAACATAATATTCTTTTGTGACCCATGTTTCATGATTGCTGAAGCCATAGAGCAAGCCTCATGAACGCGGAACAGAGTGGTGCCTCCAAAAATGGAGAACCCCCTGTTCCTCTGTCTCATCTTGGAAATGGCTGCTTATTTTCGCGAATTCAAAGTGAACATAATATTCTTTTGTGACCCATGTTTCATGATTGCTGAAGCCATAGAGCAAGCCTCATGAACGCGGAACAGAGTGGTGCCTCCAAAAATGGAGAACCCCCTGTTCCTCTGTCTCATCTTGGAAATGGCTGCTTATTTTCGCGAATTCAAAGTGAACATAATATTCTTTTGTGACCCATGTTTCATGATTGCTGAAGCCATAGAGCAAGCCTCATGAACGCGGAACAGAGTGGTGCCTCCAAAAATGGAGAACCCCCTGTTCCTCTGTCTCATCTTGGAAATGGCTGCTTATTTTCGCGAATTCAAAGTGAACATAATATTCTTTTGTGACCCATGTTTCATGATTGCTGAAGCCATAGAGCAAGCCTCATGAACGCGGAACAGAGTGGTGCCTCCAAAAATGGAGAACCCCCTGTTCCTCTGTCTCATCTTGGAAATGGCTGCTTATTTTCGCGAATTCAAAGTGAACATAATATTCTTTTGTGACCCATGTTTCATGATTGCTGAAGCCATAGAGCAAGCCTCATGAACGCGGAACAGAGTGGTGCCTCCAAAAATGGAGAACCCCCTGTTCCTCTGTCTCATCTTGGAAATGGCTGCTTATTTTCGCGAATTCAAAGTGAACATAATATTCTTTTGTGACCCATGTTTCATGATTGCTGAAGCCATAGAGCAAGCCTCATGAACGCGGAACAGAGTGGTGCCTCCAAAAATGGAGAACCCCCTGTTCCTCTGTCTCATCTTGGAAATGGCTGCTTATTTTCGCGAATTCAAAGTGAACATAATATTCTTTTGTGACCCATGTTTCATGATTGCTGAAGCCATAGAGCAAGCCTCATGAACGCGGAACAGAGTGGTGCCTCCAAAAATGGAGAACCCCCTGTTCCTCTGTCTCATCTTGGAAATGGCTGCTTATTTTCGCGAATTCAAAGTGAACATAATATTCTTTTGTGACCCATGTTTCATGATTGCTGAAGCCATAGAGCAAGCCTCATGAACGCGGAACAGAGTGGTGCCTCCAAAAATGGAGAACCCCCTGTTCCTCTGTCTCATCTTGGAAATGGCTGCTTATTTTCGCGAATTCAAAGTGAACATAATATTCTTTTGTGACCCATGTTTCATGATTGCTGAAGCCATAGAGCAAGCCTCATGAACGCGGAACAGAGTGGTGCCTCCAAAAATGGAGAACCCCCTGTTCCTCTGTCTCATCTTGGAAATGGCTGCTTATTTTCGCGAATTCAAAGTGAACATAATATTCTTTTGTGACCCATGTTTCATGATTGCTGAAGCCATAGAGCAAGCCTCATGAACGCGGAACAGAGTGGTGCCTCCAAAAATGGAGAACCCCCTGTTCCTCTGTCTCATCTTGGAAATGGCTGCTTATTTTCGCGAATTCAAAGTGAACATAATATTCTTTTGTGACCCATGTTTCATGATTGCTGAAGCCATAGAGCAAGCCTCATGAACGCGGAACAGAGTGGTGCCTCCAAAAATGGAGAACCCCCTGTTCCTCTGTCTCATCTTGGAAATGGCTGCTTATTTTCGCGAATTCAAAGTGAACATAATATTCTTTTGTGACCCATGTTTCATGATTGCTGAAGCCATAGAGCAAGCCTCATGAACGCGGAACAGAGTGGTGCCTCCAAAAATGGAGAACCCCCTGTTCCTCTGTCTCATCTTGGAAATGGCTGCTTATTTTCGCGAATTCAAAGTGAACATAATATTCTTTTGTGACCCATGTTTCATGATTGCTGAAGCCATAGAGCAAGCCTCATGAACGCGGAACAGAGTGGTGCCTCCAAAAATGGAGAACCCCCTGTTCCTCTCTCTCATCTTGGAAATGGCTGCTTATTTTCGCGAATTCAAAGTGAACATAATATTCTTTTGTGACCCATGTTTCATGATTGCTGAAGCCATAGAGCAAGCCTCATGAACGCGGAACAGAGTGGTGCCTCCAAAAATGGAGAACCCCCTGTTCCTCTGTCTCATCTTGGAAATGGCTGCTTATTTTCGCGAATTCAAAGTGAACATAATATTCTTTTGTGACCCATGTTTCATGATTGCTGAAGCCATAGAGCAAGCCTCATGAACGCGGAACAGAGTGGTGCCTCCAAAAATGGAGAACCCCCTGTTCCTCTGTCTCATCTTGGAAATGGCTGCTTATTTTCGCGAATTCAAAGTGAACATAATATTCTTTTGTAACCCATGTTTCATGATTGCTGAAGCCATAGAGCAAGCCTCATGAACGCGGAACAGAGTGGTGCCTCCAAAAATGGAGAACCCCCTGTTCCTCTGTCTCATCTTGGAAATGGCTGCTTATTTTCGCGAATTCAAAGTGAACATAATATTCTTTTGTGACCCATGTTTCATGATTGCTGAAGCCATAGAGCAAGCCTCATGAACGCGGAACAGAGTGGTGCCTCCAAAAATGGAGAACCCCCTGTTCCTCTGTCTCATCTTGGAAATGGCTGCTTATTTTCGCGAATTCAAAGTGAACATAATATTCTTTTGTGACCCATGTTTCATGATTGCTGAAGCCATAGAGCAAGCCTCATGAACGCGGAACAGAGTGGTGCCTCCAAAAATGGAGAACCCCCTGTTCCTCTGTCTCATCTTGGAAATGGCTGCTTATTTTCGCGAATTCAAAGTGAACATAATATTCTTTTGTGACCCATGTTTCATGATTGCTGAAGCCATAGAGCAAGCCTCATGAACGCGGAACAGAGTGGTGCCTCCAAAAATGGAGAACCCCCTGTTCCTCTGTCTCATCTTGGAAATGGCTGCTTATTTTCGCGAATTCAAAGTGAACATAATATTCTTTTGTGACCCATGTTTCATGATTGCTGAAGCCATAGAGCAAGCCTCATGAACGCGGAACAGAGTGGTGCCTCCAAAAATGGAGAACCCCCTGTTCCTCTGTCTCATCTTGGAAATGGCTGCTTATTTTCGCGAATTCAAAGTGAACATAATATTCTTTTGTGACCCATGTTTCATGATTGCTGAAGCCATAGAGCAAGCCTCATGAACGCGGAACAGAGTGGTGCCTCCAAAAATGGAGAACCCCCTGTTCCTCTGTCTCATCTTGGAAATGGCTGCTTATTTTCGCGAATTCAAAGTGAACATAATATTCTTTTGTGACCCATGTTTCATGATTGCTGAAGCCATAGAGCAAGCCTCATGAACGCGGAACAGAGTGGTGCCTCCAAAAATGGAGAACCCCCTGTTCCTCTGTCTCATCTTGGAAATGGCTGCTTATTTTCGCGAATTCAAAGTGAACATAATATTCTTTTGTGACCCATGTTTCATGATTGCTGAAGCCATAGAGCAAGCCTCATGAACGCGGAACAGAGTGGTGCCTCCAAAAATGGAGAACCCCCTGTTCCTCTGTCTCATCTTGGAAATGGCTGCTTATTTTCGCGAATTCAAAGTGAACATAATATTCTTTTGTGACCCATGTTTCATGATTGCTGAAGCCATAGAGCAAGCCTCATGAACGCGGAACAGAGTGGTGCCTCCAAAAATGGAGAACCCCCTGTTCCTCTGTCTCATCTTGGAAATGGCTGCTTATTTTCGCGAATTCAAAGTGAACATAATATTCTTTTGTGACCCATGTTTCATGATTGCTGAAGCCATAGAGCAAGCCTCATGAACGCGGAACAGAGTGGTGCCTCCAAAAATGGAGAACCCCCTGTTCCTCTGTCTCATCTTGGAAATGGCTGCTTATTTTCGCGAATTCAAAGTGAACATAATATTCTTTTGTGACCCATGTTTCATGATTGCTGAAGCCATAGAGCAAGCCTCATGAACGCGGAACAGAGTGGTGCCTCCAAAAATGGAGAACCCCCTGTTCCTCTGTCTCATCTTGGAAATGGCTGCTTATTTTCGCGAATTCAAAGTGAACATAATATTCTTTTGTGACCCATGTTTCATGATTGCTGAAGCCATAGAGCAAGCCTCATGAACGCGGAACAGAGTGGTGCCTCCAAAAATGGAGAACCCCCTGTTCCTCTGTCTCATCTTGGAAATGGCTGCTTATTTTCGCGAATTCAAAGTGAACATAATATTCTTTTGTAACCCATGTTTCATGATTGCTGAAGCCATAGAGCAAGCCTCATGAACGCGGAACAGAGTGGTGCCTCCAAAAATGGAGAACCCCCTGTTCCTCTGTCTCATCTTGGAAATGGCTGCTTATTTTCGCGAATTCAAAGTGAACATAATATTCTTTTGTGACCCATGTTTCATGATTGCTGAAGCCATAGAGCAAGCCTCATGAACGCGGAACAGAGTGGTGCCTCCAAAAATGGAGAACCCCCTGTTCCTCTGTCTCATCTTGGAAATGGCTGCTTATTTTCGCGAATTCAAAGTGAACATAATATTCTTTTGTAACCCATGTTTCATGATTGCTGAAGCCATAGAGCAAGCCTCATGAACGCGGAACAGAGTGGTGCCTCCAAAAATGGAGAACCCCCTGTTCCTCTGTCTCATCTTGGAAATGGCTGCTTATTTTCGCGAATTCAAAGTGAACATAATATTCTTTTGTGACCCATGTTTCATGATTGCTGAAACCATAGAGCAAGCCTCATGAACGCGGAACAGAGTGGTGCCTCCAAAAATGGAGAACCCCCTGTTCCTCTGTCTCATCTTGGAAATGGCTGCTTATTTTCGCGAATTCAAAGTGAACATAATATTCTTTTGTGACCCATGTTTCATGATTGCTGAAACCATAGAGCAAGCCTCATGAACGCGGAACAGAGTGGTGCCTCCAAAAATGGAGAACCCCCTGTTCCTCTGTCTCATCTTGGAAATGGCTGCTTATTTTCGCGAATTCAAAGTGAACATAATATTCTTTTGTGACCCATGTTTCATGATTGCTGAAACCATAGAGCAAGCCTCATGAACGCGGAACAGAGTGGTGCCTCCAAAAATGGAGAACCCCCTGTTCCTCTGTCTCATCTTGGAAATGGCTGCTTATTTTCGCGAATTCAAAGTGAACATAATATTCTTTTGTGACCCATGTTTCATGATTGCTGAAGCCATAGAGCAAGCCTCATGAACGCGGAACAGAGTGGTGCCTCCAAAAATGGAGAACCCCCTGTTCCTCTGTCTCATCTTGGAAATGGCTGCTTATTTTCGCGAATTCAAAGTGAACATAATATTCTTTTGTGACCCATGTTTCATGATTGCTGAAGCCATAGAGCAAGCCTCATGAACGCGGAACAGAGTGGTGCCTCCAAAAATGGAGAACCCCCTGTTCCTCTGTCTCATCTTGGAAATGGCTGCTTATTTTCGCGAATTCAAAGTGAACATAATATTCTTTTGTAACCCATGTTTCATGATTGCTGAAGCCATAGAGCAAGCCTCATGAACGCGGAACAGAGTGGTGCCTCCAAAAATGGAGAACCCCCTGTTCCTCTGTCTCATCTTGGAAATGGCTGCTTATTTTCGCGAATTCAAAGTGAACATAATATTCTTTTGTGACCCATGTTTCATGATTGCTGAAGCCATAGAGCAAGCCTCATGAACGCGGAACAGAGTGGTGCCTCCAAAAATGGAGAACCCCCTGTTCCTCTGTCTCATCTTGGAAATGGCTGCTTATTTTCGCGAATTCAAAGTGAACATAATATTCTTTTGTGACCCATGTTTCATGATTGCTGAAGCCATAGAGCAAGCCTCATGAACGCGGAACAGAGTGGTGCCTCCAAAAATGGAGAACCCCCTGTTCCTCTGTCTCATCTTGGAAATGGCTGCTTATTTTCGCGAATTCAAAGTGAACATAATATTCTTTTGTAACCCATGTTTCATGATTGCTGAAGCCATAGAGCAAGCCTCATGAACGCGGAACAGAGTGGTGCCTCCAAAAATGGAGAACCCCCTGTTCCTCTGTCTCATCTTGGAAATGGCTGCTTATTTTCGCGAATTCAAAGTGAACATAATATTCTTTTGTGACCCATGTTTCATGATTGCTGAAGCCATAGAGCAAGCCTCATGAACGCGGAACAGAGTGGTGCCTCCAAAAATGGAGAACCCCCTGTTCCTCTGTCTCATCTTGGAAATGGCTGCTTATTTTCGCGAATTCAAAGTGAACATAATATTCTTTTGTAACCCATGTTTCATGATTGCTGAAGCCATAGAGCAAGCCTCATGAACGCGGAACAGAGTGGTGCCTCCAAAAATGGAGAACCCCCTGTTCCTCTGTCTCATCTTGGAAATGGCTGCTTATTTTCGCGAATTCCAAGTGAACATAATATTCTTTTGTGACCCATGTTTCATGATTGCTGAAGCCATAGAGCAAGCCTCATGAACGCGGAACAGAGTGGTGCCTCCAAAAATGGAGAACCCCCTGTTCCTCTGTCTCATCTTGGAAATGGCTGCTTATTTTCGCGAATTCAAAGTGAACATAATATTCTTTTGTGACCCATGTTTCATGATTGCTGAAGCCATAGAGCAAGCCTCATGAACGCGGAACAGAGTGGTGCCTCCAAAAATGGAGAACCCCCTGTTCCTCTGTCTCATCTTGGAAATGGCTGCTTATTTTCGCGAATTCAAAGTGAACATAATATTCTTTTGTGACCCATGTTTCATGATTGCTGAAGCCATAGAGCAAGCCTCATGAACGCGGAACAGAGTGGTGCCTCCAAAAATGGAGAACCCCCTGTTCCTCTGTCTCATCTTGGAAATGGCTGCTTATTTTCGCGAATTCAAAGTGAACATAATATTCTTTTGTGACCCATGTTTCATGATTGCTGAAGCCATAGAGCAAGCCTCATGAACGCGGAACAGAGTGGTGCCTCCAAAAATGGAGAACCCCCTGTTCCTCTGTCTCATCTTGGAAATGGCTGCTTATTTTCGCGAATTCAAAGTGAACATAATATTCTTTTGTGACCCATGTTTCATGATTGCTGAAGCCATAGAGCAAGCCTCATGAACGCGGAACAGAGTGGTGCCTCCAAAAATGGAGAACCCCCTGTTCCTCTGTCTCATCTTGGAAATGGCTGCTTATTTTCGCGAATTCAAAGTGAACATAATATTCTTTTGTGACCCATGTTTCATGATTGCTGAAGCCATAGAGCAAGCCTCATGAACGCGGAACAGAGTGGTGCCTCCAAAAATGGAGAACCCCCTGTTCCTCTGTCTCATCTTGGAAATGGCTGCTTATTTTCGCGAATTCAAAGTGAACATAATATTATTTTGTGACCCATGTTTCATGATTGCTGAAGCCATAGAGCAAGCCTCATAAACGCGGAACAGAGTGGTGCCTCCAAAAATGGAGAACCCCCTGTTCCTCTGTCTCATCTTGGAAATGGCTGCTTATTTTCGCGAATTCAAAGTGAACATAATATTCTTTTGTGACCCATGTTTCATGATTGCTGAAGCCATAGAGCAAGCCTCATAAACGCGGAACAGAGTGGTGCCTCCAAAAATGGAGAACCCCCTGTTCCTCTGTCTCATCTTGGAAATGGCTGCTTATTTTCGCGAATTCAAAGTGAACATAATATTCTTTTGTGACCCATGTTTCATGATTGCTGAAGCCATAGAGCAAGCCTCATGAACGCGGAACAGAGTGGTGCCTCCAAAAATGGAGAACCCCCTGTTCCTCTGTCTCATCTTGGAAATGGCTGCTTATTTTCGCGAATTCAAAGTGAACATAATATTCTTTTGTAACCCATGTTTCATGATTGCTGAAGCCATAGAGCAAGCCTCATGAACGCGGAACAGAGTGGTGCCTCCAAAAATGGAGAACCCCCTGTTCCTCTGTCTCATCTTGGAAATGGCTGCTTATTTTCGCGAATTCAAAGTGAACATAATATTCTTTTGTAACCCATGTTTCATGATTGCTGAAGCCATAGAGCAAGCCTCATGAACGCGGAACAGAGTGGTGCCTCCAAAAATGGAGAACCCCCTGTTCCTCTGTCTCATCTTGGAAATGGCTGCTTATTTTCGCGAATTCAAAGTGAACATAATATTCTTTTGTGACCCATGTTTCATGATTGCTGAAGCCATAGAGCAAGCCTCATGAACGCGGAACAGAGTGGTGCCTCCAAAAATGGAGAACCCCCTGTTCCTCTGTCTCATCTTGGAAATGGCTGCTTATTTTCGCGAATTCAAAGTGAACATAATATTCTTTTGTGACCCATGTTTCATGATTGCTGAAGCCATAGAGCAAGCCTCATGAACGCGGAACAGAGTGGTGCCTCCAAAAATGGAGAACCCCCTGTTCCTCTGTCTCATCTTGGAAATGGCTGCTTATTTTCGCGAATTCAAAGTGAACATAATATTCTTTTGTGACCCATGTTTCATGATTGCTGAAGCCATAGAGCAAGCCTCATGAACGCGGAACAGAGTGGTGCCTCCAAAAATGGAGAACCCCCTGTTCCTCTGTCTCATCTTGGAAATGGCTGCTTATTTTCGCGAATTCAAAGTGAACATAATATTCTTTTGTGACCCATGTTTCATGATTGCTGAAGCCATAGAGCAAGCCTCATGAACGCGGAACAGAGTGGTGCCTCCAAAAATGGAGAACCCCCTGTTCCTCTGTCTCATCTTGGAAATGGCTGCTTATTTTCGCGAATTCAAAGTGAACATAATATTCTTTTGTAACCCATGTTTCATGATTGCTGAAGCCATAGAGCAAGCCTCATGAACGCGGAACAGAGTGGTGCCTCCAAAAATGGAGAATCGAGGTGAAGGACCTTGTTTTAAATATTTTGTGTGTTCTCAAAGATGAAAGGTTTATTTTTTTCACGATGCATACCACTTACATCATACCTTAAATGTCTTCAAACTTTATTAGAAGACAAATACTTTTCTGTAACCATAAAAAAATTTGAAATAAAATGTACCAAGCTAGTTTCTTTGAGCATAATGGTTTCATAATATGAGACTGCAAGGGACACTAAAACAAACAAACAAACAAACAACAACGCCCAGACTTATCGCTCTTCTCTTCTACACACTTTTACGCATAGAAAGCTAAAGATAAGAAAAAAGTTGAAGCTTACAGCTCACAAGACCCCAGACCCCTCACTTTCTCATCGGCTGCGCCAGCAGGCATTGACAGCCTACGCAGCTTATTACTTAAAATGAAGATTAGCCGAGGAATGCGCAGAAATACACATAGCCAGGGAAATCTGGAATGAATGATTTGACAAAACAAGAAGGCGCGCGCACTTCAAGGCACACATAGGGAAGACCTAACTCAATCTCACGACCGCACGAGGTACAGTCCATGGCTCACCTGCATGGCATTCTCTTTATCAACACCT
Source organism: Amblyomma americanum (assembly GCF_052857255.1). Taxonomy (NCBI): domain Eukaryota; kingdom Metazoa; phylum Arthropoda; class Arachnida; order Ixodida; family Ixodidae; genus Amblyomma; species Amblyomma americanum. The sequence continues at coordinate 49,501,851 of NC_135498.1, forward strand.
CAGTACGGGAGTTTCGCGCTACCAACGCTAACGTTCGGCTAAGGCACCAATGCCGTCTACGTAGAGCAAGCTTTCTACGCAACCATCACCGCAAAAAGGAAATGAAACACATTGTTAGCCGGCCGGGCAAGAAATCGCAAATGACCTGCTCAGCGCGTGCAGCTTTCTCCCAGCATTTCGGGGAACGCTTTCTTGCATGGCCGCCCATCGAAGACGTCTCGGCGCCCACGCTCGCCTGTTTACGGAGAGTTTATTTACGCGGGAACGCCAAGAAAAAGCGCGCGCTCGTCTGGCAAGAAGAGAGACCGCGCGAATGGGGCGGCGCGGCGCATAACGAACGTTTCGAGGCGCACTGCGCTGCTCAAAGTGAAGCTCACTCGCTGGCGCGCGTGCCGGCCTGACGTCGCCTTTCGGCTCCCCGGCAGGAGCTGCTGCTGCGGGCGCGTTGCTTATTTTTGCACTCCCCTGGAAAAGATGGGCCGACGAGCCGCTCCGCGATACATTCGCCGCTGGCAGGCAGCAGCAATAACACAAACTGAGTGCCGATCTTTCTTTGCCTCTTACGCGAAGAGAGTGTTAGCGAGGGAGACAGAAGGGGCTTATTGCCCCGGCGTTTGGGTGTAAACTTGTCTTCGACGCTGGATCTGTAACAGAAAGGCTAGGGAAGGGGGGGGGGGGGGGGGCAGGAGGTGAAAAAGAGGGATATCAGTGTTCGCTTCCGAAAGTGGACGTAAAAGGAATTCAGGTTGCTGGGAAAGCGGCGTGTATCATCGTACGCGTAGCTTTCGGCGAAACCTCCTAAGTGGTCTATGAGAAAGCCGGGATGCTTTTGCTGCCGTATGCCTATGCATGCGCTGTACTCTCTCCTACGCCTGCACATATCTCGTTCGCGTTTACCTTCTTTTCGTCTTTCTCGTTTTTTCTCGTTCGTTAGAGATGCGACGAGAGGTCGCTACTGACGACTCGCGACTTGCATGTATATGTACATGCACGGCGGAAGCTATCCTCGGAGTGTTGACACGAAGCTTTCTTCAGTTATCGTCCAACGCACGTGGCCCGCCGGTGCAGCCTTTCCTGCGCTGTCAAGAAGAAATAAGGACGTCCCTGTCTTTCTCTCATGCGTTATCGAGCGGACGCCAATGACCCATCGCCGAAACTGAAGTCCGAAATTTTAACTAGATATACAAAACAAACAAAGCGAGTTCATTTATTGACGTAAAGCTTTCCGATGACTTTTCATGGATGCTATACAGCCCACGTCGGGACATCGAAATTCGAGTCGACTCGCGACTTTACTGCGTATACCTACACACACAGGCAGTGACCGAGAACGCATGGCATAAAACTAACGCTGTGTGTGTGTGTGCGTACCTCTTAAACCTCTCCCATCCTCCGAGACAAACTCTTCTTGGCAGGTGCATGCGGTTCTTATCCACAAACACCTCATCTCGTGGCTCTTCGGTCCTCCTGCCGCTGATTTCGCCACTCTGTTGACCACCGCGGGAGATACTCGCCGAGAAACGCGCAAGTCGTAAACTGTCGCTTTAATCTATCCGGAAGAAGAGTTATGGCTGCGGCTTATCTGCGGGATTTGGATAGCGCACGGCATATAACGAGCCACACGTGTTCTCCAGTCCAACCGCGCGCGGACGGCCGGAGGTTGCATCAAAGGGAAGCGCCTTTCATCTCTCCATCGGAACGACTTCGCCCCGCTTCCCCCGCCGTCTCTCGTATTATCGCAAAGTTCTTTTACGCCCTTGCAATCTCTTCCGAATCGGCGACCGAAACGCGGCCCCTCTCGCTCCCTCTAATAAACACGCTAACCTTCGAGTCAATGTCCGGTCTTTGAATTGATAGGGTGTTAATCGCATTGAATGCCTTACGTATACCTTTCGCCGCACAGACGCTTCCGCCGCGCATGTTTGTTTTACCCGCCGCGGCCTCTATTGTCCGTGGGTAAATAAATGCCGCCTTGATAAACAAGGTTCTCTGAACTATTTTTTGTTGTTGTTGTTGCCCTTTAGCGAATACAACGCTTGAACGACAGAGATGACATTTACCTGCGCTTGGTCGGTCCCTGTAGTGCAATCGGACGACCACCCTGCGGAGTGTGCATCGCCAACGATGTGCACGTGTTCTGCGGTTGACAAGAAGCACTGCTTGCTTGGCTTCTCAACTGTGTACAAGGCCTTTCTGATACAACGGTTGGGGGTCGGACAAATACGCGATGTGGCTTTATCCTTTCAATGTCACTTCTTGGACCACTCTAAATCAGGGCTAAGTAAACGCACGCGCGGTAGTGAAGCTATATAGCGATCGTGTATGTTTTTCTGTACACTGGCAAGCCATGTGAAGATAGGTTGCTATCAGTCTTGTCTGTGGTTGTGCTGCAGTGCACATACTTCGCCGGATACGCGTATATAAAAAATAAAGTAAACAATGCACATGACGAATCGTTGAAACACGGGGTCATTGGCTGGCTCCATCAAGGTTTTCACTGGAGAAGTTAGGAGCCAGTTAACGACCAGTTTATAATCGGCCGCTTTTATTTATTTTGTTTTTCCATTTCGGCACTATAGCTTCTGGTTTGTTCAAGTGGAACGTCTCTATCCAAACACTGAACTGTCCTGTAGAGATTTGTACTTACAGCTGGTCTAGACACATGTCTACCGAATAGCCAGCTAGCAAGCAGTCCAATAGCTACCCCTCCAATTCTTTTTTCAAGCTCACCACGTTGCCTTTAATTTAAAAGTCGCTCTGTAAGCCATGCACTATTCAACAGAGTTGGACTTGCAAGTGCTGTAGAGACACATGCCTTTATATAGACAGTTGGCATTTAAAAGTCTACAAAATTACAGCACTGTTGGTTCACACACTATGCACTGAATTTTATACAAAACGTTCATAGACCTTCTCTGAGGAGATCGACAACTAATTTCTTGGCTTAAATATGTAGCCTTGAAAGCACTCGTAGACAACCTTTCAAAACTCTCAAGTACAGAAAAGCTTGAATAAACAGTTTATCTCTCGAAGCTTGTGTTGTTTCCGACAGCCCATACGAATAATTACAATACACAGCCTGCAGATTGTGCAGGGACAATTCTGCAAATGCCTTGCATACCATGTCAGGTCAGCTCATGCGAAATAAATGACCTTGTCTCCCATGCATAGTTCAAGACAACGTCGACCGCGATCAAACCCTATGGTTCTGGCGTGGGGCACCCGATCAACATTGGAGTCCCTGTACACCTAGAGTTGCTACTTGCTAGGGCTCCTTCCGTAATGAATACATGTGTGAAGAAGGGAATTATCCTCGCCGCACTGCCATCGCTCAAAGCGAGAGCCTGATGGCCTGGACAGACCAGAGACTGTCCGTGTACCAGATCGAGGACCAGGAACCAGGTCCAGGTGGTCTGTCCATTTTTTTTGTACTTATTCATCGTCTTCAATGAACTACTTCATCATCGACATCATCATAGCGGCCTCGTCAGCTACCCTGTAAACGAGGCGTCACAATGACCTCCAAAGCCAGGATAGACTGAGAGTTAAGGTTGTGCCGGCGCATGTCCACTAGAAGCGTCGGCACAGAGAAAAGTCAAAGGTCCAGTACTGACCCGAGCAGTGTCGGCACACCGACGGCAACCCGCTGAGGTACGAAACGTGATCTCGCTCTGCTCTTAGCATCCGCACACCCCAGAATTTACAGCCGCTCAAAATCAAGATCGTAAACTGGGGTGACGAACCAGCGTCTCGCCGCTGTTAAAAACCGGGCGGACGCATAAGCAAAAAAAAAAAAAAGACAATAAAAGCGCTGAGCGAAGAAATTTGAAAAAGAAGAAAAAAAAGCAAAGAAATTAACAGCGCCAATGTTAGAGCCCTCCCCTCTTAAGGGTTGCCGCCGCGTCGCCCGTGCTGAACAGCAGAGCCGCATCATGGAGATCGCCGCGAGAGCATAAATACCGAGCATATCTCTTCTCGCCACGGATACGCCGCCGCCGACGACGACCAAGCAGTGGAAAGAAAAAGATCGCTAATAAAAGCAACCGCGATAACGGCCATCTTTATTTTATTTTTTTTTTCTCTTGCGCAAGCGTGGATAAACTCTGGCTTCGAGAGCAAGCCCATAGGACAAGAATGAAAAAAAAAGAAAAAAGAAATGGTCGAATCGAAGTGGAAGGACATCGGTGTAGATGCTAATCTCTCGGGCTCTCAAAAGCGACTTCTCTCCGTTCGTTAACGCGACGACGAACACCGTATACAGAGGAGGTGTACCGACGGGAAGAAAAAAAAATATAATAAAACTCCTCTTTCAGGACGTGTCTCTTTAGTAAAAACAACACTCGCTCTCGACCGGTGACGCTTCTTGCACACATACTCTTTTTCCCTTCGACGATGTCCTGTGTGAGCTGATGTGCCGTCCTCTTAGGTGTGTGTTTAGTCTTAGAGCACCACGCTATGAGCGAATGACAAATCTTCAAGCCCGCCTTTAGGAAAGCCGCAGTGTCCCGCCTCCAGCTGTGCCATATACTTCCTCGCTTCTGCCTGCATACATTTGATGACTCGTTGAAGTAAGGGCTGGGGGAAGAGAGGGGCTCATCGGCCGAACGCCTGTAATGTCCCACGGAATAAATCTGCAGCTCTGCTTTTATCTATCACCGCGATCGGAGCTGCGTGGCCGAGACTACAACGCTGAACGCTGGAGGGCGCGCGCGCGCGCTGGCTGCATTTCTCGGCAGGGTATCTCCCCTGGCGAACTCCCTACGCGTGGGGCGAGAGTATGAAAACTGCGTAGATAGCGACTGAAAATGTGTCCGACAGCGCCCTGTTGAGTCGTAGCTCGCGGCGCGATGACTGCGGCGTTGGATTCTGCATGGTAGCGGTGGCGCGCGGTATGAATTATAAAAGAGATAGCAGATCGTCTTCGCTGAATTCTTCTTTCTTCTCTTCCTTATCGCACCTCCTGTGACCGCGCCGTGGTTTCGATGGCCCCCTTAATTTTGTGGCCTTCCAGGGTACACCCGGCGTATCTGATCAAAGGTGTGTGTCGCGGTGTTTGTGTGTATACGCAGCATCTTGCGTGGTGCTGCCGCACATTGTGTGAGTAAGTGTGTGGCGCGCGCGCATATTTCTCGCGATATCTCAGTCGTGAAGGGTCGGTGCCGAGAGCCAGTTAGGAAAGAGCAGCGGCGCCCATTGGTGGCAGGTTGTAAACAACTCGTCCAGAGTTGATTGGAAAGCGAGATAGGATTCACGGATTCCATGTTCTGCCTATTATTTTTTGAAGATACAAAAGTACGATTGTTCGTCACCACAGAAGCGAAACGAATATAATTCCATTAGCGACAATGAATTGGAACCCAGTGCCCGCCTATAATAGTGGTCAGGTATTAGAAGCTTGACACTCGCTAATGGAATATTTGTTCGTCACGACAGAAGCGAAACAAATATAATTTCATTAGCGACAATGGATCGGAACGCCATGTCCAACTATAATAGTAGTCAGGTATTACGAGCTTGCACACGTAGGCACTCAGCTTGTACTTCTGGGATAATACCACCCTTGACGACAGAACTTTTAGAGCGATAGCTACATTACGGTAGCATTTCGAGCCTTCAGCGTGGCGGTGGCACGTGACCGTGGCGGCGCCGCCACAGCCACGTGGTTGGTCACGTGACCTGCCACGTGGTGCGGAGCAGCTGCTGCTGCTGCGGCGCGGCGCGCCGGCGAAACAGAGCTGCAACAGCAGTGCACATGCGCCGTGTCAAGTGGGACGAAGATGAAGAAAGACCGCCGAGCGAAACTGAGTGGCGAAAGACTGACTGCCATTCAACTGAGCAAGTCCCACTCGGCCAGCTGTAGCTATCGCGTCACTCCCGGTTTAACAAGAGCTAAACAACCGCCAATTTTTTTCATATGGTTTCATGCTTATCTCACTTTTATCTTGTTTTGTAATCGCGAAGGCTCTGCAAAGCACTGCACCACTTGTCTGTGTGGCATGTTAGTCTCAGTCTTGGGAGAGAGGCTAGGTTTGTTTGTTCATACCATCACCCCAAGTAAGCCCAAGATGTCGGCTTGAAGCAAGCTTACACCTAAAGGAAACGCTGGTACCTAGCTCTCGGCGTATAAGAATACGTGCGGTAGCGAGCAGCTGTACACTGTGAAGCCTTCTGCCTAACGATGTCGTCATTAGTGAGGGGAAATCTAGGTGATCTCTTCTTTTGTTTTAACTTGCACCTAATGAGTCAGTAATCATATCTTGGAACCTCAGTTACCTGAGCGCGTGGCGGCCATTAAGTATTTATATTGCATTTTATCTGCGTGTTTCGCATTCTATTACAAAGAATACTGAGCAAACGGCGTGACTTCAAAGCGAACAAACCTGTTGCTCACTCGGACTCGAACAACTGAAGCTCGGCAGCGTCTCAGGTCAGACACTCTCATAAGCCTGCCAGAAATCCCAAGAAGCCTGTCTACCTTTGCGGATATTATTCGCATATTAAACATTGCCATAATTTCGGTTATTTCATTAGTATAGCCAGGTGGGCCACGTCTGTAACTTATCGTTCAGTGAGCATTAAAAGGCGCTTTGACGTCACGTGACTTCGCAAGCGAGCAAACAACAAAAAACAAGATATCTGAGACTGCGATTGACGAAGCGGCCGTGAATGTCGCTTGACTGTACCGCAAAAAAAAAAAAAGTGGCAAAACCGCCCGTTCCATTTTCTTCCACCGCCACCTCCAGTGCCACCTCGGTCGCCAAATGACAAAGTACCGGCACCGGGGGTCGACCTCGCCTTCCCCGCAGCGAGGGCTCATTTGCACTGTCCCGATAAGGCGTCACGTCCGCCGTTCGCCATTTTTACACCGGCACCGATAGCGAGCGAGCCCCCTTTTAAGGGGATAAGATTATTCGCTGTGGCAGGAACACACAGTTCAAGTAAGCTCCTTCCTCTAATCTCCCCCCCGCCTTCTCTCCCCCAACTGACTTCTTAAAGTCTTCTTTATCGCCTGTGCTCACCTTGCAGCTGCCGCCTGCAAATACGCTCGCACAGAACAAACTAAACAAAAGCCTAACGGGTGCGCACGTACACACACAAGGCGTTTTACAGCGAAAGCCTGGCTTCTGTCCACAAGAGGCAGCGGCCAGTTTTTTTTTTTTTCCACGCTTTTCTCACGCTCTCACGCTGAGGGGTGTGATGCATCTCTGCCGAGATATTCGGCACAGGCGCAGCTAGCAGAGTGCTTGTCTTCAGGCCTGTGTTGGGGCAACCTCTGGTTCTTCGAGTGTCGAGGCCTTCCCAGCCGCGTATCAGAAGTGCGAGCCAAGGTCAGCCTGCGCGACGACATCGACGACGTGTGACGGTCGACAGCAGAGGCGAGAAAAGGGGCGGGAGAGGAGGAGAAGCGGGTACTTTCGCGCTTTTCACGGGCGCGAGCGATGAGAAGAGATGGCTTTGAAAATGGAAATTTATTCCTCTTTCTTTTTCCTTCTTATCTTCAGAGATAACGTGCGCTAGGAGAATGCATTTATGGCGAGATTCAAAGTTGGAAGCAGCTTGAAGGTCGCCTTCGTTCATTAGACTCGTCGTGTAAGTTAACGAAGTATCGGCAGAACTTCGTTATCACGCTAAGACTTCTCGGCGACGTTAAGGCGAGATATTCATGCATCACGTGTCTCAGGATGAATGGGATATGCCACCAAATAAAAAATAATTGGAAACAAAGGAAGATTTCTTTTCCACTGCATCCGTTACTCTCTGCCGTTTTATACAAGTATCACGCGTAGCGCACAGAGCTTCTCGGGCAGAAGAGAGCTATGTCGCCGTGGCTGCATAAGAGCGGCTATCAGCCAAAGTATTCAGTGGTACGATAGCTCAAAAATGATAGCGAAGTGGAAAAAAAATATGCACCAGCCAGTTTCGAACGGAACTTACATCGGAGAAGTTTGCGATTCGTGAACCTCTCTTGGGTACTTTTCCGCTTTGAATAGAACATTTAAAATTGAAAATCATTCTTGTTTTCTTCAACCGACCCTCTCCATTCTTTTGGTGTGTATGGCTGGCGCAGATCCAACAGTACGATTCCTTGGTCGCACGAGCCACCGGAGGGCTTATCGCAAAGCGAAACTCAGGAAAAATAGAAGGTGGCCTAAATTCACAGGGTACCGCGTTATAATCACAGAGGCCACTGTGGCCGAAAACGGAGCTTTTATAAGCTATAAAAGCCCTCAAAACAAAATACAGGTGACGCCATCATCGACTATTTTCGCAAGTAAAATGCGTACGTCGACAGTAATTTTTGTGCGCCGATCGCAGAGGCAATATACGCTACACCGCCATTCACTTCAAGAGGGTGGCCACCCATCCTTTTCAGTAAGGGCGTCACAAATTTGAATGGACTGGTGGGAAGATTTTTAAACCCAATTTTTTTGGCCATATGCATCTCTTTCTGCCGGATAAACGTCAACATAGCCAGAAAAATCCAGACAATCAGTATTGCGGCGCCACGCTGATGGCTCAGTGGTTGCTGACTCGAAAGACTCGGCCGGAGTCGATCCCTGCCGCGGCCGTCGCATTTCAATGAAGGCGAAATTCTAGAAGCTCGTGTACTCTGCAATGCCACGTTAAAGAACACCAAGCGGTGGAAATTATCTGGAGCCCTCCACTACGACGTCCCTCATAGCCTGAATCTCTTTGGGACGTTCAACCCCACCCATCAGCAAAAAGCAACAGACAACAAGCATTCACCGAGAACAATGATCGTATGGCTTTGTCCTGAGTGGCCCGTAATATTGCGCTATCAGTAAAGTGCCTTTCTCTCTCTCTCTCTCTCTCTCTCTCTCTCTCTCTCTCTTGTTTTTGTATGCAATACATCACCGTAGGTGGTTCCCAGTAATGTAGCCATACGTGTCCCCATTTGAAAGACAGCTTAACACCTACATTTGCAGTTTCTGTGAATATTTTAAATGGGCGAAGGGCACCTAAAATTTTTGCCCACCCCTTAAGGGAAAAAAAACGACTGTGATATGTAGCACCAGACTGATATGCTCGCTGTGAAAGAAACTAGTTGTATGAGCGAGTGCGTATGTCGGGGATATTTTTGTCTGTGTGTCATTATGATTATCACTGTCAGCCTAAACGGAAGAGAAAGGCTTCTCCCGCTGATCTCTAGCCCTAGGAGCATGTGTCACTGCATATTAATTCGTTCTCACCTGGAGTAGCCTGTCAGGTGTTCCACAGGTGGCAGGTCTCCACATAACAACAAACAATGTCTCCTCCTTCAGCCCTCAGCCTCTCTAAAAGGCACACAACGAGGCACATTAAGAACGTCTACTCAGGTTCGGTATCAGGTTCTTGTCAGCTACAGGTTGGCCATAGCTTTGCGTAATACTGCTCGCTGTGCGCCTCACTTATATAATATATAATTGGTTTTTGGGGAAAGGAAAAGGCGCAGTATCTGTCTCGTATATATTTGGACACCTGAACCGCGCCGTAAGGGAAGGGATAAAGGAGGGAGTGAAAGAAGAAAGGAAGAATAGGTGCCGTAGTGGAGGGCTCCGGAATAATTTCGACCTCCTGGGGATCTTTAACGTGCACTGACATCGCACAGCACACGGGCGCCTTAGCGTTTTTCCTCCATAAAAAAAAAAACGCTAAGGCGCCCGTGTGCTGTGCGATGTCAGTGCACGTTAAAGATCCCCCGGAGGTCGAAATTATTCCGGAGCCCTCCACTACGGCACCTATTCTTCCTTTCTTCTTTCACTCCCTCCTTTATCCCTTCCCTTACGGCGCGGTTCAGGTGTCCAAAGATATACGAGACAGATACTGCGCCTTTTCCTTTCCCCAAAAACCGCCTCACTTGCAAAATACCTTTTTTTTTCTTTACTGCATTTACGCCGGAGTTTTCGCTGACTGCGTACATACTGCGCCCACGACTACGGCGAATCAGTGCATTCCGGAGAAAGCATTTCTTCCAACTATATGTATAAAAGTATGTGACTCAGCAGGCCCATCGGAGGGCCAGCAGCACAACTAGGGCTCGTGGCGATTAGATATGTGCTCCTCTCACAGCGGCCGCCCATTGCCGACCAACCAAGCGTCACGGCCTCTGTCCTCACTTGGATCTCTGCTCCGAGAGTAACACGATCCGAAAGGGTTAATCGCAGGGAAAGCACTCCTGCGAACAGAGGCCCCCTGGTCTTTCCCCTCCCAGAGCCCGTCCTCTCACCCGGAACAAAGCGTGGCGAGGACCGAGACAACGGGTTATGCCCTCGAGGTGCTCCATGCCGCTTAGGTTGGCAGCCCTGTACAGCACGACAGCGCCCACGCTATAAAATGTCAGCGCAGCGTATACACTTACATATAGATGGATACAGCGCATGGGCAGCTATGCAGTTTCCTTCGAACGCCAGGGTGTATGCCAGATACAAGAGACAGCTGTATACCCGTATATATATTGCCGCAAATCTGTGGGCCACCAAGTCATGTCCCTAGCCAGCCGCCGAGAGTGCAGCATCCGCAACGTCCGGTGCGATACGGCTTAACATGCTGCCTCGCACGCTGACCTTTGGAGCTGCACGGGAACGAATACAGTTCTCATTCGTACACAAACGCGCGCGCACACACACACGGGCACAACTGTCGGGTTGCCAATCCAAAAAGCTACTCGTTTGCGCGTGCACGCTTGCATGAGAGAGAAAGATACAAAGGGAACAACCACGAGGGGGGGGGGGGGGGGGGGGGGGGCTGCTAGATGCCGAGCCTTCTGGAGAGGCGCGGTATAGCTGTTCGGGATCACTTTCGCCGGGATCACTTTCGCCAGCGGCAGGCAGCACACGGTGGCGGCGGCGGCGGCAATTTAGGGGTCCGTAATCGAATCGCGCCTGCCATTGCTCACACAACCTGACCCGGCGCGTAGTCCGGCCAGAGCCCAAGCCTGCGGCGCCGCTGACCACTGTCCGGTCGGCGGCAGGGACGCGCTTGATTTACGAGATAGCCGGCCCTGACAGGCGGTGACCCCTGGGCCGTGGCGAGAGATAGCGCCGCGCTGTGCCGCCGTCGTCCCCTCCAGCGAAAGCACCCCTGCTCTTTCTCTTTCAGCCCGACGTCGGTCACCCCTCTCTCCCCCTTTGCTTCCTCTTGGAGAGCGCAGATCCCGGTAATAACTCGTGGCTGGCGGCAAGAGTGCCGGCCGGCCGCGGATACGTTCTCGTGGCGATGGCGGCGGTGGCTGGCTGGATGGATGAGAGCAGGACATTGTACGGGGTAGAACACAAGAACGGGATCGCCAGCGCACGCGCTAATGGTGTGTGCTTGACCAGTTTGGAGTCCAGTAGCTCCAGAAAAGTCAAGAATAGTCCCTCGCATGAGAGTATGCTGCTGCTCCGTGTGGCGGTTTCTGAACGAGCAAGCAAGACCCGCCTTTTGCACAGGAGCATGTGTCCCAGTACCCCGCGATAGGTCTGTTCGTTCTGAGGACGCACCATTAAGGTAGTTAGACGAGAGTCTGGATCGCACGACCAAAGATAACACACCCTTGAATTGGTAGAGACGCCAAATTTCAAACGCGAACGGTATGAATTGTTTTCGCGGCAGTAAAGAGATGCCTTATCGCCGGTTTCATTCGCAGGAATCTAGTGGAACATAATATGACTTTTATTATTGTCCTAGGATCTCCTCGGCATTTCCATCCACATCTAGTAACTTCAAAGAGCACTTGCCCCACTTATTGTGACGTCACTGAATCCAGCGGTTGTTCAAAGGAACAACCATCAGGAATGAGGCAGTCAAGGTTGGCGGGTCGGCTGTGTCATCAGGGTGCACTCAGAGCTGGCGCCGATGGAGACCTAAACTGGCGATACAAAATCATTTGTAATTAATTATCCACACTGCGCTCCATTGTTTTGTGCTCATTTTCATGATTACTATAGGGCTACCAGCCTCTTTCAAGGCAAAAAAAAAAATGGACGCCCAAAAACTTAGCGTCTTGACCTCTTTAATGGCCAGTACAGGAACGCTGCACGAACTACACACCCTTGTTCGTTAAGAGGAGCCTCGTACGTGGTCCCAAACTTAGCGTCCTGTTACCCACCCGAAACTATTACTAGTTTTACAATGCTATTGTTGCTAGCATGAAATTGACACATTTTATCACTACATTGCTTCTATGTCACTCAAGTTTCCAGATCTCCAAATCTTCTGAACTGATAAGCAGAAAGACGAGAGACTCAAAGCCCTCCTCGCAGTGACCCTGTAGCCGCGAGCACCTTTTGTGTGCATGAATCTTTTGTCCAAATGACCCCCATTACCACCACTTTACTGTCTTCTAGCAATGTTCATTCTTGACCACTACTTTCCTGCTTTATAGTAGTGCCCTCACCACTCTACGGTCTACTATTCGCCCAGTGCATTACCTGTAGAGGCTAGTAAAGGCACCACTGAAAGCACCCAAGCGGCTGCCGATGGCAACATGATCGGGGTGTTTACCCCTGTTTCTCCATCACCGCAGCAAGATTAACAGAAATTCTGGAGCGCTATATGCCATGTGCGCTGGTGCGTGGTGATTACTAATGCGTCGACGGCGTGCGAAAGAGGATTGTTCGAGCGCGGACATGTGTCCGACGTCGCCGTGGAGCAACCCAATCCGCGAAAGCGCAAAATACCTGCCGCAAAGGAATGTAACCAGCTCGGCTAGGACACGGAGCTGATCGTGATTACGTCCGCCCCCCCCCCCCCCCTTTTTTTTTTGTTTGAAATTAGTGCCGACTTCTTTGGGCTGTATTTGAATAAACTTCCAATTTGCTTTCCTATAGAGAGGACACGGTGCCCCACCTTGCGTGCCTCATGATGCAGCCATCGACATAAGAAAGCGCGAGAAGCTGATATGAGCATTGATATGATATGATATGAGCATATAAGCATTTAACTGGCAATATTCTGTATTCGACAGATTAGTGGCGCGTTACAGAGCTTTTCAAGCGTGCACTATGCCCTTTCAAGCTATGATTTTTTTTACCTTTTAGCCTGTTGCCAGTACTAAGCATACATCCGATCAGAATAAGCTTTGATTCGCTTCTTGGCAGTTAGTTCGGCAACCAGTTGGGCTGTTCTAACATACACCTTCCTGGTTCCATAAGCTGATGGTGTCACGGGCTCTCGCTAGCAGCGGAAAAGCCCGCTGTTCGCCTTGCTTTTGTGGGATGCCTCGACAGTTGTTCCAAAATGTAAGAATGCATCCTTCCATTTGTTCGCACTCCAACAAAAGTTTTGCACACAAAATTAATTAATTAATTAATTATTTAAGCCATGAAACAGCAGGAACAGCCTGACGCGACGGTAGGGCGTCACGAGGCTAAATTAAGCTCCTCGGTATTGACGTGCTTGAGACGCGTCTCCGCTTGGGTTGAACTCGCTCTGGGACAAATGAACAGTTCATGAAATCATGACCGAATGAGTGCTCGCATTGTCGCCAACGTTGACAGGAAAAGTCCACGCCTCCACTGAACTCCACTGAAGACAACACCTCGGAATTATTGTGCTCGGTAAAAATCGATTCTTTGGCTCCTTCTGGGTATGATGACTTTTTTCGGCACAAGAAGATTGGCGAGAATATTGAATTTAAATGTATTCCCATCAGTCTAGTCAAATTCGGGACATCCTTACCGAAAAGCATGAGTGCGCCCTTTTCAAGTGAGCGAGGCTGTAGCTCAGCCTCTGAGATCCACACACACACACAAAAAAAAACTGTGCCGACGCGCACATTATACTTGTGAAATAAGCCGCTGAGGGCGCCACCTGTATTTTGTTTTTCGGGCTTTCCTGTTGAACGAAGTTGAAGTCGAAGGGCACGCTGAAAAAAAAGTCTAATCGGATTTTCTTTCTTAGACAAATAGGATGTGTAGGTCTCTCATGACTATTCGTGTTTATTCAGCAGCAAAGGGGTGCTTTAATCCCTGGTCGCTCAGATTCAAACTGGATGTTTGTGGCGTTAGATTACGTCGAGTATGAGGAGTCGTGGGCTTGATTCGTTTAATTTTCCCGCGTTTAGTTTTGCTTTCGCCTTCTTTCTGTGACCAAAATTCGCTGGCTTTAGGGAAAAATAAAAACCTTAAATTTGGGCACGTATAACCTTTCGTTTTAAGTTGTATTAAAAATCAAAATCTCATGATCGTGATGATGATGTAGGTGGACGTTAGTGATGCGAGGGAAGCCAAGGTCAAACAGCGCCGTGGCACAAAATTTTATTTGTATGTGCTTTTATACAGGGTGGGGTCAAAGACCCATTTTCCAAGAAATTCGCCCCAGCGAAGCTGAACACAAGGTGAGATGAAGCTTGTACCCGATTGTAAACCGATGGGTACCCGGCGGCTGTGGGGATCGAACCCCGCACCTCCCGCATGCTAGGTGGATGCTCAAACCACTAGTGTCATCGCTGCGGTAAAAATAAAAGAAATCTCACCTGACGTCACCAGAGTATAGTTGTTGAAACGGCCTGCGGCGGAGAAACATTTGGTGCATGTTTCTTTCTTTCCAGAGTATACGAGAGCTATAGGCTTTTGTGAGTGCATCTTTTCTGTCATTTGAAATTATCGAGCTACCCGTCTAGATGAATGTGGAATTTGGTCGTCTGTATAAATTGAAGAAAGGGACCGTGCACGTAATATGCGTGATGTTTACGGCTCGGAGTGGAAGGAACAACGTTTACATGACTATCGTCTCTGAGTAACTGACTGCTGAGAGCTTATAACTTCGCTCACGCTGCGGGGACACCATAAAGTTTCACGTCGCAATTTCGTCCCTTAGAAAATTTCTGTACACAGTCTATAGACTGTCCATAGAAGACTTCTGTGTATAAAGTCTACAGACTCGCTATAGACAAACGTTGGGGAACTGTCTAGAGGCAATACAAATCCTATAGTCAATCTGCCCTTACAAAAATATATTTAGACAGTCTATAGACAGTCCATTGATTTCTGTCTATGAAGTCTATTGATTCACTATAGACAGATCCTAGAGAACAGTCTATAGGCAATACAAATTCTAGAGAAAGTTTATAGACAATCTTTAGATTTATGGCCATGCACATTTAGTAGACTTTTGTCTATAGACAGTCTATAGACTATGAGTAGACAAAAATAAATATTTATAGGAAGGCAATACAGTCTATAAGAAGTCTATAGACTGTCTATAGACCATTTTTGTAAGGCTATAGACAATCGATAGCTTATGGCCATACACTTTTAGTAGACTTTTGTCTATAGACAGTCTACAGACTGAACAGACAAAAATAAATATCTATAGGAAGGTAATAGAGTCTATAATAAGTCTGAAGACCGTTTTTGCAAGGGGTGGCCACTTGGACGCTGACATAGACCATCGCGTGCACGTTTTCTGGCCATGTCTCCGGAAACAATAGACGCTTCTAGCGCGGCAGCGACGACGACACCGCTTGCAATCCATCCGCCCTTTTCGTCGTCGCTTCGGAGAGACAAACGCCGCCGACGCTATTGTTCGTCCCCTATACCCCTTCAGGGTCCCTTTTGTTTCTTCCCCCTTTTGTGATCGCGCGCTGGGATAGGGACGGCAGCGCGGGAAACCGCAGCCCGGATCTTCCCTTCCCGGCAAACTCACCACTGCCATTGTTGGCTACGGGGACCGCATCTCCTCCCTTCTGTCCCTCCTATTATTCCCTTGCACACAGCTCTAACCCCAAGCCGCCTTTTGTGTTCGTTTTATTTTATTCTTTGCAAGCATGTAGTGCATGTCGCGCCGATGTGTGCACGACTGCCTGCTCACTATACTGGATATATATTGTGTTTCGCTACCACTCGAATGCATTTTACTTGAAGTAAAAAACCGCAGCTGCGAATGCGTGGCATGGACCAATAAGCCCCCTGGTATGGTGAAGGGCTGATCGAGTTATTACATGATGTAAACAGTGGAACTACTCCATACGAGATGAAAGCGTTCCTAACAACTCTGGACAGAAACGTTTTTGAACGGGAAAGAATTTATGATTGCAATTTTTCACCTAACGTAGGATTTCACTATGACAATCAATATATGCGCATATCTCCCTTCTATAGGCTTGAAATTTTTTGCTGTCAACGCTTCTGCTATCGTCAAATTTGTTACTCCTTGGGTTTCTGTTGCAGACTTAAATGCTCGATGCGTGCGATGGAAAAAAAAATTTAAAGATTTTGCGGCGCATCGGAAGATTGGACCATTACCTTCAATATTTTCGTTACAGTCACCTACAATTTTCCAGATAAGTTCCGCCGTAAACGCTAAATCCGCCTCGTGCGGCAGAAGCCCATTTGTGGCCCTTTCTTTAAGACAAAGCCCACATGGACGGGATTTGAAGGCTCCTTTGCCAAGCCATGTAACCTTAGCAAACCGAGCACCAGGCCGGGCCATAGCTTGTACCCATTTTGAGAAAACCGGTGGGTACCCGGCTGGCAGCGGGAGTCGAACCCACCACCTCCCTTAGTCGAGGCGGGTGCTCTACCACTAGGCCACGGCTGCGGTCATTTTTGGCCAAGAATGTTGGACATGTGATAGGTCGGCAACTGCAAACGCACGGGACGAGCGCAAGAGATATCCAGAGTTCAGCCCTAAAACGTCCTGTCGCATGCGCCAGTTCTGATCCAGCTAGGCGCGAATACACAGGGAAGGAGGAATGGCTATGGCTCCTATACGCACGTAGTTGACAGTGTAGCCATATTATGCTCATTGGTGTTGACTACGTTGCTTCTTCCCGACTACGGTGATTGGTGAAATGCGCTGTCGCCCACACGATATGGTATAGTCTGATATGGACTTTCCTTTCTTTGCATTATCGTCCTCCTCCGCCACCTTATCATTATATTCTTTCTCTTTATACGCACGTAGAATATGGAGGTTATTCCACAGCCCGCTGACAGGCCGTAACTAACGCGACCTAAACACGTGCATATACGGAAGTGCATCTCCCCATCACTCCTCACTACATTACTGCGGTCATGCTGCACATTCATAGTGTATACACAAAAACAGTGGCCTGGTCTGGTCCGCTCTTTCTATTTTCTTTAATTTTCCAAACATACTTGCTTATCTTCTCCCTCGCTGGCGCAATCGACGATCCTGAGCTGCTTTACACATATATCCCGTCTCCGCGCGCCATTTCTTCCCATCTCGCGCAGCATGCAGCGTGGGTTGCCTCATTTTCCAAGAGCCGCCTCCATCGTTCCGTGAAGTTCGGCGCATCACGCGAGCACGTGCGCTGATTCCCACGGGTTCGGGTTCGACATATAGATGCAGTATAACCGTATCTTTCTCTTCTTCTTTCTTTTTGCACGTAAACAGAGTTTACACACACACACGCACCTCTCCTGTAGCGTGCGCGTATAGAGCCTCCCAAAGACTGCATGCGCATACATAAACTGCGCGTATGTGCGTAAAGTAATATGACTGCTCTGAAAGAACTCAGGTCGATTCATGCTATCAACGCGGCGCCATATAAACTTTGTGCTCGCCGCGCTTTTGGATCGGTTCGATCAGGCACGCCGTGATTTCGCGAGTCTTTGTTTTATTAGCGAAATGCGTGCTTCACCACCGTTCTTCATTCTGTGTATTTGTATTTTGTGTTTACATCAACACGTAAGAAGAGGTTGGTGCCTCACAGCAGCGCCGTGTTTACTCCTTTTTACAGACGGCGGGAAATCGAGCAAGAACTGATCACATAATGCGCAACACGATAAAGCAATCGATAAGGCAATCCATAGCTATAAACTACAAATATCCACGCAACGCAACTCGTCAGTATGACTAACAGGGTATGGAAGAAAGCTTCCGTTAAAGTGCATAGTGAACACCCGGCGCGAAAGGAGAAAAAAAAAAACCCTTAAATAGGCACTGTTCCTTAAAAAAAAAAAAACGTATATTCACACTCATAAAAGGAAATATGGTAACAAAGAATTCCCGGGTTCGAACCAGACCGTAGCGGCTGCGTTTTTATGGAGGAAAAACGCTAAGGCGCCCGTGTGCTGTGCGATGTCAGTGCACGTTAAAGATCCCCAGGTGGTCGAAATTATTCCGGAGCCCTCCACTACGGCACCTCCTTCTTCCTTTCTTCTTTCACTCCCTCCCTTATCCCTTCCCTTACGGCGCGGTTCAGGTGTCCAACGATATATGAGACAGATACTGCGCCATTTCCTTTCCCCAAAAAGCAATTATTATTATTATTAACAAAGAATGGTACTCGGAGTCGGCGAATGTATTGCAGTGGGAACAGCAGTTTGATCACGAAAACTAGAAGGGCAGCATTGCAAAGCAGACAATGTCTTCGCGGTGTTCGAATCTCTATGTAGTGAATCTATAGCCTCTGCCAACGGCGTTGCTGGCGTTGAGAGAGGTTTGCAGTCGTGAGCCGCTTGATGCTGATGGCCTAAAACTATACGCGGCTTCCGATCACGAGAAGCCACCCATACCGCTAACAGCTGTTATGTAAAAGACGCAAATAGTATCCCTCGTTCTGACCCACGCAGTCGGGCGGACTCGGCGAGTTTATTAATAAAAAAAAAGCTGCATCCTGCAACTAAGAGTGCTCAAATTGATACCCAGTTTACAGCCCTGTTGCTGTTACTGCACTGCCCCTGCATCTGATGTAAACGTTTTCTACTTCGAAGCAAATAAATAAAGCATGTGAGTTTTTGCAAAAGTGCAAGTTCTCGCCATTAAGATTCGCATGAGGCGTTAGTTACCAAGTGCTGAGACTGGGGCATCACCTATAGCGCTTAAGCGTGTGTCATTCAGGTCGGTACGTTTGGTGATCGAGGTGGGAACTTCCTCCACTGGTGTTGTCCCCAGCCTTTTTGCTTGCAACAACCGGTCATTATTGATCTTAGCTCCTCCTACATTTTTTTTTTCGTCTTCGTAGACGAAACGTGATCTGCGCCATTCATGGTTTAACGCTCAATTCAGATTTTCCTCAGTAAAATCTTCGGGCAGACCTTTCCCTCTTAAACGAATGACCCGTTTGAACGAAATGTCCCGCTGCTCCTCCTCAGCGTCAGGAAATCGAATTCAAACACGGCACTGTAACATGTAGCCGGACCAATTGCGCAGCGTGGCCGTGGTGATGACGCAGACAAAAGGTGTCTCGCCACTCACGGCAAACTGGTTGAGGAAACCCAAAGAAAAGCAGACAGAGGCGATTCTTCGTGCCCGTCTGCGCGCAGTGTGGTGGAGACGCTACTTCTGGTTTAGGTAGCGGGAAGCTACCGCAAGCGCGCTGCAGCCTCTGACCGCCTCCACGCAGACAGCTTCTCAAGCAGGCGTGTCGCCACTTCGCTTCTGCTGGTGGCTCCGTTCGTTCTGCCGCCGCCGCTGCTGCTGCTGCTGCTGCTGCGTCTGCTGGAAAGCTAATATACATCATGTCTGCGAACGTATAAGCGTATCCGACCTCCTCCCTTAAAAGAGGCAGCGGGGTTGAGGAAAGGGAGGAAAAAAACGAAAAACAAAAAGAAGGCCCACCACGGAGCCCAGGCCACGGAGCCCAGTTAGGTGGCCAACCGGTCCGTCCGTTCGTACGCGGTTCCGCTTGGAGCGCCCGCCCACTTAGTTTGGTCGCTGGTTCGCGCAGGAAACATATGTCTTCGTGCCATTCAGCGGCAAAGCAGGGCGGACAAATGGCCAGCAATAATAGCGCTAGGCGCGCTCGAACACACTCAGTACGAACGGTGAAGGAAGGGGGGGGGGGGGTACGTACAACCAGGGAATGGCAGGCGATGAAGGCAGGAGGGGGAAAGACGAAGATGGAGAGAGAGAGAGAGATAGAGGTCTTGGTTCTTCTGACCGAGCATGTTCGGCTGGCGGAGCGTAAAATTACACCGCAGCCGGCCCCCGTACGTAGCCTTGCAATTAGGGCTTCATTGAAAACACTATACGCTGGCTGGCCCGACTACTCCGGCTCACGGTTGGTTTGTGGTTTGCGCGAAGGGAACAAACCGGAGAGGAGGAAAGGAGGAACACAGTCGAACGAGACGGAATCGCCTCGGCGTTGGCTCGAGCGAGCGCGCTTTGCAGGCAAGCATGCAAGGCGCCGTTCCGAGCGTAGTTTCTTTACCGCGAGGAAAGAAGGAAGAAAGAAACGAAGGAGCAGAAGTAAGAAACAAAGCTCGGCTAAGCTCGGCTGCTGCTCCGCTCGCTCCTGCGAGTGTTTCGCACGGATGCCTTCCTTTTTCCCAAACGAACTTTTTTTTTTTTTACGGGCCACTCGACGGAGTTGGCGGAGTAAGTGTGCCTTCCTGACTTGGGTCCGACCGGCTTGACTATGCACCTTCTACACAGCGTCAACCGACGGATGTATCTTGTAAACGAAACGTGCGTGTGTTGAACGCAATCTACATCGCACAGTTCGTGAAGGAATGAGGGAGTATGTGTTGCATAGTGCGGTGAGCGCTTTGCGGTTGGTCAATTCAGTTTGCCTGTGTACATAAAGCTTGAGGGTGGTTGCGCCTGGAACCACCCTCAAGCAACTTAGCTCGAACAGCCTTCTCTGCTCGACCTCCTCTCCCGTTCCCCGTCCTGTCTTCTTCCCGTTCTCAATGTGGTTGTTGCCTAGCTCACCGTACAGTAGGCGCACGCAACGACGCGGGAGGTGGTGTACATAGAGAATCTTGTTGGAAACACTGATGCCGAGCGTGAAGCCTATATGTGCACGTTCGCAACAGACCAATGTGGAAGGGAGGGGAGGGGGAAATGGGGGGGGCAGCTGCGCTTGCTCGTAGTCGTATGACCATGAGTGCTGCCGGCAGCGCTTGATGACTTTTTGCTCGCAGCAGGCAGTTGGGTGTTCGGTTAGCAGGGAGTTCCGTTTCATATACTTCCTGCTCTCCCCAGAAGCCGCCGACAACTGTTCACTCCTTTTTTTTTTTCTGCCATGTTGCGGTTTATGCGAGTGTTTTTCTAGAGCGCGGAAAAGGAGGCTAATTGTTTTTTTTTTCTCTCTTCGTTTGTCCTGCAAAATTGCTTGCTGTGCGCCTTGTTATGAGAGTTTTGAGTGCCCCGGCTATAGTTTTCCATGACGCGTATACGTTAGGATTATAGGAGGGGAGCGGCCGGAAGTGCTGTTCGGAAATAGGCCAGCTTCCGGTGGCCTGCGAAGCCATCCTGAAACAGTTATTGAAAACTGACATCGCGAAAGGCTATGTTTGTGGGGCTATTTGTTCCTTTTTCATTTTCTCGTTTATTTATGTGGATATCTTTGCTTGGGTTCTGTGTTGGCAACACTTTAGACGGTGATAGCGTCAGCAAAAGTGTTTTGCTGGGTTCTACGTAGCTGGCGCATGTCGAGAGGTAAGACAGCGGTCCCAAACTCCACAGGAAAGAACAGACATATGCAGGCGCCGAAGAAAGTTCGTTAGCGATAGCTTGTGGTACACATGAGCTATTGATATCCTTACGCGGCTTTTAGCACTCTTCATTTTGTTCATTGCCGCTTTCTTTCATCCCTCGCGTTTGGATTTTTGCTTTTTGCGCGCTCTGTATGCCGACCGAGGCGGGTAATTCAACAGGCACCTCCTGCCTTTCCGTGCGCCGTTCTAAAAATTACTACCAATATGCGGTGCTTCCACGCTGTCTTTAGAGAGACGAAACAAAGGCTCATCAGCGGATATAAATAGGCGGGTTTCCGCTGCAGATTCTGCCACGTCCGCTCACATTGCCTGGTTTGCTCACGGGAAGGAGAAAGCACACTTGATGCGTGGGAACAGGGCTTAATTGAATTTTCCAGCAAACGGTGCATGGCAACAAGGGTCCACTTAACCGCAAACGACCAGGGCAGATTTAAGAAGGGAAAGGAGAGGAGGAGACTGTGGAAAGTGGTCCGCTTACCTACCCCCCCTCCTCAGCGAGGAGTTTTCTATTGGAAAGCCGCATGGTCCTTCCGTTTTTCGACGAAAAATGTTGATGAACAGCATGGTGCCAATAGAACCCCCAACTCCAACTCTCGCCCCTTCTGAGAGAGTTGCTCACAGATCCGCCCCTGGCCCAACCTACTTTGTGTGTGCATCGCGAATTTGATTTCCGGTTGAATGCATCGTGCTTCCGCTAGCTCGTTTTCTTGCGGAAACATGCCAAACAATTCTGGACAAAAGCAGTTTTGAGCGGGAAACAGTTTGAACACAATTTTTTCTTATATTGTAAGATTTAAGTACAAAAGTCAATATATCCTCAAACCACCTAAAGGCAGTCTTGCATTTCTTTCCTATTAATGTATTTGCTTTGCAAGAATAAACATACACTCGCCAAATTTTCTGAAAAAAAAAAAGAAAGAAACACGACGTCTCGGGGCCCGTACGGCTCCCTTGATCACATAGAGCGCCGCATGGAACGAAGGCAGCTTAAGTGCGGTTAGAAAATTGCGCAGTGTCCGATTGTAGATCTCTGGAAGATTTCCTCGTGTCCTCTTAAGGCATGCTTCATGTTATGTATATGAAAAAATTCTAAAAGAAGGCGCGATGATCTCCTGTCGTCAAAAGCGTCCCCCGTTGGTTTACTATGGCAGTCATAGCTGCTGAACCCGATCGATGGAAACGCGTTAAAAGAAAGATTCCCCTACACATCAGAAGAATGGGCCATTACCAACAATATTTCTATAACAGTGTCTTACAACTGATCAGTATTCAAATTTTTTTCCGAGAATGTTGGACATGTAAAGCAGGTATACAATCAATTTTCTTTTTTTTTTTTTGCTACGAAACCTTGCCGAAGACATATTTGCATCCTATATTCTAAAATGGGTTGATAGCTTTCACGACATCGCTGACTCGAGTGTAAGATGTATATAAAGTGTGGCGTTGTCTACAGTTTTCGACAAAATGGCAACTGGTCACGTGTCGTAATGGAAGCAAAGAACTGTAGTCACTGACCAATTCAGTCACCCCACACTATCGAATCGCGGGAACTCAGGACAGATAGTAACACGTCATCTATACTGGCACGCTATCTACGCCACATATTTTGCATAGAACTCCTTTCCGTTTCATTATGAACAAGGAACATGTATGAGCTATAAAACGCCAATCCGATCGTCTTGCACTTACGCGGATGCGTAAGACCTATAAGTGCCCTAATCTCTGCGAAGAGTTTGCGTCGGAGACTGCGTACAGCTGGGCGTAATCCCTATGCAATTCTACGCTTTTGAAAGCGTAACAAATGAACTTAATCTTCTCGGCAGACCCTTATAAGAATGGTCTGTATTCTGCCCCATAGACTTCTCATAGACTCTATTGCCTCCCAATAGATATTTCCTCTTGTCTATCCATAGTCTATACACTGTCTAAAGACAAAAGTCCATTGAAAGTGTATGGCCACAAGAATATAGATTGTCTATAGACAGCCCATAGGATATTTATTACCTATCGACTAGTCTATACGATTTGTATGAAGAAAATCTATAGACTTTATAAACAAAAGTTTATGACAGCCTATTGAGTGTCTAAAGAAATTGTTGTAAGGTAATATCCACATGGAGTGAAATGCGTCGTAAGCTTAATGAAAGAGCTTGTCGCTTCCCGAAATTTTGTAAAATCTGGGCTTTACTTTCTGTTTAAATATCAAAGAGACAAAAAAAAAAGAAAGCTCTCTAACCGTAACGTCGCTTCGCAACCGTGGGCTGTAATGAATGCCTTAGGTCAAAAGTATATATGCGTTTTACGTAGTCAGGTTCATTTTTTTCGAGACTATTCTTGTTGCGGCTATAAAGCTAGCTGAGTTGGAGCTACCTGAAGTACGTGGCACGTGATTGCACATAGGAGCCTATAAGTGGGCCTGTGCGATGGCACAACCAGTAATGAAATGTAAATAAGCGGAGTAATCCCAGATGCGCGAGATAATGAACGCAAAAGACGGCCTGAGATTCAGTTAAGAAGAGTACGCTTTCTGTCTAGCTCTTTAGGAAACCGGTGAACGTTCCTGCAATGATAACTTCCGCCGAAATCACAAGGGAAGAATAATCGAAGAGTTTACACTTATACCAGCTTTTTGTGTTTTTCGCGCTGGTTACCATGATGCGGTCATTCAACCAGCGCCAACCAGCCCAACTGACGCCTGCAGTTACGTGGCGAGGACCCGTACTGACAGCCTGAAAAGTATTGAGGAAACACAGGCAAAACTGCAACCAGCAAACTGAGGCGACTTTAACACGATAGCGTTAAGGCTCCTCTTTTGGAGAAAATCTGGCGTCATCGTCGACGTTGTGAGCGGAAAATCCCCAGAGAACCAGCCTAGGTCGGCCACCTAGGCCACGTCACCTTGTGACGTCATCACAACCTGACCGCCTGACTTTGAGCAAACTGACCACCCTGACAGGTGGCAGTTAAATTACTGATTGGTCGCTCGGGAAGAGCAACCTAGGTTGCACAAGCACCTCCGGTGGCAGCAGCTGCCATCACATCGCTTATCTTCTGCACCACTGCCCAAGGAGTGCTGTGAAGACTCCAAGAGATCTGTGAATGCAAAGTCGAGAATGACCAATTCCTTATATATGGGCATTAACCCATTAACGCTGTCGCGTTGTGCCCTTAAGGCGGAGCTTAAGTGTCTCCTTCTATTTTTACCAATCAAGTTAATAGCCGCGTTCTCTGTCTTTGGTTTCTTTTTCGGGTAACGAAAGAAAATCGAAATGAAAAAAAAAATTACGTGCAACAAACGAAGACGAACTCTCGGATACGGTGTAGCTGCCCGTTACCACTGCGGACCTCGCAACGACGAAATCAAAACAACATAAAAAGTGTGAAACGCTATTCTTTATTCAGTCAGTCAGTTTCTTTCATAATCTACATATTTTAAAGCAAAGAAATTGTTACAACTAACACCTACACGAGCACAGCATGAGGATGAGTTTTGCATTCAACTACGAAGGGAATAGGAAAAACTCCAGACCATTGAGACGAGCTTTGTGTTGCTATGTGCTCAATTCGGCCGACTACGGTGACAGCAGTGATGACGACGTCTATGATGATGATTATAATGACGACGAAGACAACACAAGAAAAGCGCATAACTTTCCTCACTAATCGTAAAGTTGCAATCAGTTAGTTCTGATTACATTTACGTATGATGCAAGCTCAAACTTGAGAGATTTCCCCTCAGACACACTGCAGTGACTTTATTTACTCCACTGAAACGAACGAAGACGAACGGGGTGATGCAGAGAGCAAACTCATGAGCGCTCTTATACGCAGCAACCAGGGAAAGGAACCGTTGCCGTGAGCGAAAAGTGCAACAGCAGAGAGCTGGCCGGATGCAGTGTCGCAAAGGACAGGAGGACAACAGGGTCGCGAACTCGTTTGGAGAGCGAGGGCAAAGGTTGAGCCAGACGCGTGAGCTTCGATGCGACGGCTGCATGCTCCGAGCTCTGTCTAACCCGATTACAATGGCGCCGGCCCCAGGCGGCTCGCATGAAACACAGCAGGCGGTGGTGGCGCCACTTGCCCCCAGGCGGCGCCACCGACTACATGCGCGGCCGGTAGGGGATAGGCTGTGCCACGCGGCCTCTGGATAGCGGACGCTCTAATGAAGTTAGCACGCTGTCCCCCTGACCTGGCGCATCGATCATGCCGCTAATTGATCGGATATTGAGCACGTCCCCGGCCGCCCGGTGCTCTCTTCCTGTGCACGCCTATTTCGCTCTGACTCTTTCCTTCTTGGTGGCAGCAGTAGCTGCCGTATGCAAGCAGCGTCTGGGAAGTGTGCTTCCACTGAGACGAGCCAGCAAGCTGCTGCCGCTTCTTGCTTTGGGCTAAAAAGTTTGTTTGCATGACATCAGCAGAATGTTGAGAAAGGGCACCATCGGTCTATACTAATCTCCATCCACGGCTACCTCCAAGGGCCCGTGCAACAAATGAAATATATATATATATTTTTTTCATTGAATTCAGAATAGAACCGACTTATATCTTGCCAGGCTATGAGCAAAAGACGTGCTAGGGAACTTCAACAGGTGTCTGCTTCTCTGGCTTCCGCCTGCTGGGAAAAAAAAAAGCAAGCGGCGAGCTAATGTGATATCTCGTGGTGAACATAAAAGGCACTTTCACATTGCGGCGAGGGGGTTAGTGGGAAGGCCACTAAACATTATCCACTGCCACAGTTTCTCTAACTTGAGCAAAGGCAACCATACTCGGACTCGCACGATAACACTCTGCTGGAATGGGTATTCGCAGTGACCCAAGCGTAGACCCTTCTTTGAGTCTAAGGAGTGCTGTAAGTCAAGTATTTCCTTATTTCTGATATTGGTATAACTGTTTATTTATTTCAGTTAATCGTACGTTTGAGGGGACTTCTTTGAGACTGACAAGTGTTGTAAGTCACGTATTTTCTGATTTCTGATATTGGTATAATTGCTTCTTTATTTCAGTTACTCTTACGTTTGAGGGGATTAACGCCAAACAAACATAGCTCGTACAAAACTTAGAATGATGCCCCTCTTAGGCGTTTGAATCGCTATATAGTTCCTTAAAAGCATCAGCTAATTCGAATTACTTGGCACAGGTGTACTCTACATAGCTTTGTGTCCTCGTTCAGAAATTATAGCAGACAATAAATATTTATTATGTTGGGTACATAAGATATTTAAACTTCAACAATAAGTCATCTATTCACACTCAATGACAATCGATGGCGCAGAAACAGGGTCGTCGCATTAGCGGAAACGCTTATTAAGTATGACGAACTCGCTGTTTCATTAGACGTCATAGTTGCCATTCATGTGTATTGTTCGCTCTCGCCACCGTCTAATTATTGAAATATAGGACAAGATGACATTGTTCACCGGTGCCTAGAAATTGCTGTAGCACCCATGGAGACTCCACTGTGCTCACTACAGCGCTGTTAGTAAGTGTGTGGGTGAATATTTCGCTGACGTGAGCAATCACTGCGTACACAAGGGCGCATTTTTCTTGTGGTGGCTACGTAACATCACGGCTTTACTAACACTAACGCTTACATCAATAATATACATGTCTCTCGCACAACGGCAAACATTCAAGCGGATTGGCGCGCAGAAATGTAGCCCTTCCAACATCAGACTTTAATTTGGTTTTTCCTCAAGACAGAAAAGCCATGCAGAGAAAGTACTTTACGGTATATGACCAAAATAAGAGTAAGAACACCAAACGCTAATAAGAGGGGAAAAAAAAAAAAAAAACTTTTGTCCCCCTTCCTGGACAAAATAGAGACGGCGAAAGTTGTGCAGCGTCTCCAGCTTGGCCCCGCGACAGTGGCCAGTGGTTACAACCTGATCACGTGACCAAGCAATCTAGAATCTAGAGTGCATCCCACCCTACATCCCACTGGATAATATTCTTTCTAGGCACTGATTGAGGCCGGAAACTTGAAGTCCACACAGGCTATGACAATAACTGGGGAAAAAAAATCCCCTTGTGTAATTGTCACTGCAAATGAAAACACATAAACGGGTGACTAACGTGGAACAAGCACGTGAACACGTTTTAAGATTTTCGGAATTATTTTCTGTTAAAATGTCGTCGATGTCATATCGGGTCGCAACGCGTTGCAAATTATGTCCTCTCCTCCCTTCACCTATGATTTCCTTGTCGTGCAGAAACACAGAAACGCAAGCGGGCAGTCATGGCTCCCACCACAGATTCACGACAAGCCAGTCTCAATATGGGCTCCTGTCATCAACGAAATCGATTATTTTCTGCGCTCGAAAACTGGAAATTCAAGACTACAAAATGAGCGGAACGCGAGAACCGTTTTTCTTGCAGTCTTTCAATTCTTTAGAAACAAAAAATCCGGCGCTGTAACCGAAGCTCGAGAAGCGCCCCCCCCCCCCCCCCCCCCCCCCTCTCTCTCTCTCTCTCTCTCAAGCAAGAAAGCTTAGAAACAAGGAAAGCAGCGAAGACAAAGCGCGGCACCTCGGCGCCAGTCGACCGGATGCGCCAAACAAACATGGCCAGCAGCAACAGCAGCAGCAGCAGCAGCAGCAGCAGGAGGAGCTGCCGGAGCGCAGAGGAGGAGCTGCAGCAACCCGGCCGCAACAAAGGAGAGGCAGGCGCCATTGTTGCTCCTCTTGGCGGCACAAAGGCGCGGCCGCGCAAGCAGCAGACGGCGCAAGCAGTAACAGCAGACGATAAAGCAGACGACAGAGAACAGAACCGTACGCCGCCTCAGTACGGCTCGCTAATTGCGTGCAGCACTGCTTCCTGTTGTTGAGGCGAGGGGAAAAACTGCAGCCATCTGCTTTCGACGCACTGCAATCCGACCAAGAGCCAGATTCTGATTAGCGGCTCCAGAATTGACGGGCCGGGAGGAGAGGGGGAGGGGCAGGAGGAGGAAGAGAAAGAGGCGATACTTTTTAATTAAAAAAAAAACGGATATGTCAGCCTTCTCATCTGCGTAGGCTACTCCAGACGAATGTGATATAGATGAACGGTAGGGTAGTGTCCTTCTTAAGCTTCTTTCAGTGGCGGCGCAGACTGCGGGTGTAATAGTAAAAGGCGGATATATTTTCCGTTTTGTTTTGTTATTTCATAAATACTGTACATGCATACACGGAAACTGAAGGAACCAAAGGCTGCGCAGAACAAGCTCGGTTCCCTGTCCTTTCCGTGCCTATCTATGTGCACAGTTGTCTGTGAAAATATGCCTAATCAATTCGCCCACCAATCATGCCACCTTGTACCCACATTCGCAGCAGTTAAATAACGAGCATGTTGACAACAGTATGTAGTTGGGCTAGTTAGTGGAGGTTTGAAAATATGAGGACAAAACGGCACGAAGAAAGGGGATGAAAGAAGGTGCCCCGAACAATTCAGGATTTTTTTTTTTCATGGGAGAAGCCGCGGTTCGAGGTTAAAGCGCACTGCACGCAACAATCGAGACGGAGCGTGTGTAGCAGACGACGTGAAAGCCGACGAAGCAGAAGGCTGGGGGCGCGCGCGCGGGATATGCCCGAGGGCGACCGTGCAGGCAATGGCGGCTGCTCCAGCGTGGCCTGTTCCTGTGTCAACACAGCCACCTCTCCGTATACGCCGCGCCTTTCAACCCCTCCTTCCCATCCTCCGTCTTTCCACTCTTCCCGAATTGACCGGGAGCACCGCCAAACCCAAACCGTCAAAGAAAAACTCTACTCCGGACGTACGTACTCCGGGCTCGAAAATCAACACGATAGTCGCGACTGATTGCAATGGGAGTTGCCAGGAGCCGCCTAAAAGAGGCACTGCTGCCGGAGCACGGGTTTTGCTCGAACGCTGTATGTGCTCTGTCTTTCTGTGTTGCATGATCTTTTTGCTTTGCTTTTTTGCCATCGCCTATGAGCTCCGCAGTATCAGACCTCTTTGCTGTTCTTGCGTGCTTCGTGTAGCAAAGGACACAGTGAGCTTTTCCGGCACTCGCGGCTACAGCCCGAGGCCTCGGCGCCGGCTTTAAGTTGATCAGGCCGCGTATTTGAGGTTCTGCTCCGAGCAACGGCTTCGAGCACTCTTGTGCCTACACCAGCCTCTGGGCGCCGGAGCGAGACAATATATATCGTCAAATAGTGAGGCGGTGGGTGGGGGGGGGGGGGGGGGGGAGTGATTTGTTCACTTTATTTTTTTTTTGTTTTTTTTTTGTCTGTTGGCCGTAACCTTTCTTTGTATTACCTCTTCCAGCTTTATTTCGCGTTCATCCAGCTATCTTTTTTTCGGGGTCGTATTTCATCAATATTATCGCTATTTTTGGTCTGCACTAAGGACTACAGGACAGACACTTTTTTTTCCGTGTCTTTCGGTTCTTAATTAACAGTAGCGATTCCCACTTTAAATTTTGCGCTTTAAGTGATTGCTTGTGGAAACAGAAACAGAATTCAATAAGCAAAATTATGAAATTTACATGCCTAAAGCAGTGTACCGGGCATTGAAACTTGATCAGCTGCTCAACGAAATCGAAGCACGCGATGGCGGTTTTTTTTTCTCACAAAATCGGACAGCCGAAAAGCCGGACTAGCCCATGACCGTAGTGATACTCTGAATCGCTTCTGGCGAAGGACCAGTGTTTGAACCTGACGCTGGTTAGAGCGTATGAGTCTTGAGTCGAACTCTTCCACTGGGGAGTGAAACACAAACCACCTTTGCAGGTTGAGTTGTTCGAAACTGGGTTTGCCCCCGAAGGGGCGCAGCGGGGTTTGCGGAGCCTCCTCCAAGCACACACCCCTGAAGAAGCCGGGCGCCTGGCCGGGGGTGGCTTGTACCCATTTCTACCGGTGGGTGTCCGGCGGTGGGTTTCATTTGAGCAATTGCGCAGCGGATGTGTTGATCAAGGATGAGCAACATTTTGGATCTGCTCTAACACTGGTAACGTCCAGTATACGCTTGATTCTACTCTTGGGAATGGGTTGGACACAAAACTCGCAAAGGCTGACTGTATTGTCTGTTTAAGTACTGGGACGTACTATATCTCTAGAGCCAGAAGGAATCACTGAATGCCTCTGAACACGGCAAGATGTGAGTAGCAGAGTGTTCCATAAATTTCTGTACAGAAATAAACGCAAACGATTTTTTTTAAACTTGTCCCCGAAGACTCACCCATAGATAATGCAGGAGTTGCCATTAATTTGCACGATGTGAGGTAAGGGAGACAAGACAATTTTTTGGGCGAGTTGGTTCCTGTACTCCATGAATGGTTACCGTGCAACAGACGTGGCAAAGGAAGTAAAAACACAGCACAATACTGACTAATGGTAGGACTAAACATAATTATGTTAAGACTAGACGCCCGCACGCTTTCCGGTTTTTCACTGGTGCTAGTTTGATACAGACATGGCACGATATCAACCTGTCTTTTTCTTTCCCCGATCGATTTTTTCCCTGCTGGCACGTAATCGGAACTTTTCCATCAATTTCTCTGCTACCGAAACCAGAATTTCTAAGGCATAACAGTTCTGTGTCAGGTGACTGACTTGATTACGGAACTTAAGCTCCATGCTCTGTTCGCGTCACTTACACACTGTTAAAATAGATAATGAACCATCCATTTCTCCTTGTACATGCTTAGAATGTGCGGATGAATGTGGCAGGATAGTTTTTTTACCTCGGGTCTTAAGACTCTAAATTACGCAGGATGATGCGAAGTGCAGCGAGAGATCTGAGAATGCAATAAAAACATTAACTGGCATTTTGTGCATTAAAAAAACAATGGTTTCAGGCACTTTGAAAAGCTGAAAGAAGTTGACATGATTGATACTCGAAATCGAGCTTGTCACATTTAAAACACACATAAGTTTTCGTCAGCAGGCCTAAAAATGCGCGAATATTGAGCTAATCAAAGCGTTTTTTTTTTTTTCAATCTTCTGTCGCTCAAGGCATAGAAAAATATTGCTAAGGATAGGGGCTAAGTTGGTAAGGGGTCAACGTTTAAAATACTTGCGTATACTTTTTGCGCATTTACTTTCCAGAGATTCGGGAATGCAAGCGACATCTGCGGCATCCCCAAACAAACCGCTTCGGGCCGCACTCCAACCAAAGGAAGGAATACCTGCACGCACTTCAAGCGTGCTGAACGGCATCGCACCCTGCATGCTTACAGTGGTCTTCTCTCTGTCGTGCCGCGGTGCTTATGCCTGTGCCATTAGCAAAATGTTTTTTTTTGGGGGGGGGGGGGCGGCAGTTAAGGTTCCGGCAAGTGGTGTGGGGTGGAGACGGACACACAAGGGGTTACGCGGCGTGCTGAAGACCCCACGGGTAGAGGCGGAGGAAGGGGTCCATCGCACGGTTCATCGGTTAAGTATGCCCCAGCGTCCACCTCCACCGACTTACTGCCGTCAAAGCGACGCCAACGTGTGTCAGCCCTCTGGTACCGTTTTCTAAACCGTGGCCCTGGGTGGTCTTAGCTCAGTGGAAGGGGGGTTGTTGCACCGTTACCACATGATGACCAAGTAGGAATGTGCACTGGTGCAGTGGTGTGGCAGATTGTAGAAAGTGTTGTCGTTAGTTGAATACAAAGAACTCTTTCCATTGCCGCTCATAACCGAGAGTTAGCATCATGCAGTGTGTGGCAAATTGTAGAAAGTGTTGTCATTAGTTGACGACGAACTCATAACCGTGAGTTAGCTTTATGCAGTGTATAGCAGATTATAGAAAGTGCTGTCATTCGATACTACGAAGCATTTTTTCTGCTGCCATTTATGACAAAGAGCAACTGTTATGAAAAGGTGAGGAACTTGAGAGGCGAAAAATCCATCATAATTTCGGTTGTTCTGGAACTTCTGAGGCAGAGCTCCCAAATATTTTCTATTTGGTGACATACCTGGCCTGCACAGGTGGAGTGGCGTACAAAAATCGCGCTGTCATGCGGCCAATCCTACTTTGGTCGCACTTCATGATTTGTGCATGCCTGAAATACCGAAAGAGTGCTGTTGTCATGCGAAAACAAAAACTAAACACAATAATCTGGTGTTTTTAGGATTTCGTTACAAAGTTTTATAATGTACATATAGTACAGTGACTATTTTGAAATCCGAACAACTACGTTAGGAACCTTTATATTGCAGGGGGGGGGGGGGGATCTCCTTAATAAAGAGCTACAGTATTTACCCCGGCAAGCAATAAGCAAGAGCGCCACTTCCCTTTTAATGCAAAAAAATTCAGATAACTTGCGTGTAATTTTTTTCTGCATTACACCTAAAACAGCATGCCGGAACTTTCCAGCTTTTCAGCTTATCTTCTCGCCATTGAATGTTCTTGAAAACTCTGACATCAAGTCCTCCCTGCCTTTCTGCCTTTCTCTCTCTCTCTCTCTGACATCAAGTAGTAGTAGTAGACTTTATTTTGATACAAAATTACGATGTTTTTTTCTTGAGTGAGAAGGGCTAAAGGCAGTTTCCCACCTGACGAAGCAACATACCCTGGACAGCAATGACAACTGCTGAAATAATTTATCCAAAAGCACTTCTAATATAAAACATCAGAAAAATTTTATAACAACCAAATTGCAGATTCAATACATAAGAAACATGAACAAAAGTACAGTTACATAAAAAATTACAATAAATGAAAATACCAAAAGTATTCTTCGTATGCTTTCTGCACATTGTAGAATAAAATAAACCCATCAAGTAAGAAATTGTTTGAAATAGCTCTAAACGCATTTTTACAAGGGACAAAATATTACTTGTTTGTGTACAAAATGATCAAAATCCATATGAACAAAGAAAATGTACCACCTATTCCCTACATCAGATAAATATGTTTCAATGTTTTTCTTAATTCTGAGTCGTGATGGGTTGGGCCGATAGTAATTCAAAATGACTCGACAGTGATTCAGTAGGCTGGGTATTTGTGTGCATAACCTGAGCTGTGTGCATAGCCTCCATAGTTCGTGCGTGGTCTGGGCAATATGTATCTCTCTGAAGCTCATATGGGGTATATATTTTACAGTATTCAACTACAAATATTTACCTGTCTAACATATACTAAGGAAAGATTTCACGGGTTAACTTTAAATAAATAGCTTACTAATATCCACTATACCGTAAGTCTGAAAGCATGACAAGCAATTTTCTGTTTTTGGAATGGTTTGGTCTCGTTTGTTCTGGCTTGGCTTTGTTTATGGTGTTCAACATGCCAAAGTTACTCAGGGTATGAGGGACGCAAAATAGAGGAGGGCTACGAATGATTTCGATCAGCCGGGGTTCTTTGATGTGCACTGACATCACACAGTACCCAGGCCTCTAGCATTTACCCTCCATCGAAATGTGACTATCGCAGCCGCGACCGAGCCCGCGTCTTACAGGTCAGCAGAACCACAACCACAGAGCCACCACGGCGGCTAGTTTTTGGAATGTTTCCAATAGCACATATTGAATCCTTCTGGAAAGACTGGAGATAATCCAGGTTTGTTTGCGTTGCATTTGACCATACAAAGAAGCAATATGTTGAAGCTTTGAAGCAATAAATTCACTCGAGCAAATAACAAATAATGTTCGCAAATTGATTCTCGCCTCACTTGCTTCAATACTTGCAACCAGTATTGGGAAAATGTCCACGGATAACAGATTCAAAGCATAACTTGTACGAAATTTTATTAAGTCATAGCGTTTAGGACTTCTTACAAGCGGGCAAAAGCTCTTCGCTCTTTTTGAGATAACGGAAGCTTCATGCAGTCACAAACCCTAACAAAATTTTATTAGAGTGTCCTTACACTGACCATAACGTGCACACGAAATATCTGAGAGAAAAAAAAACTTGCAATTCAAGCACGCATCGTCACACCCCAGACCACCGTGTCTTCTACCTTTTATCGAACACCCCATGAACGCTCCACGGCTTTCATAAGCTTGACTGCGTCGCATTCGCGAAGGTCTATATTCAATTAGATTCACTTATCGCGAGATAGCGCACATCTAACGAATCCGTCCGCTCCGCACAGAGAGTCGCGCCTCCTCCGAGTCGCGCCACGCGTTTTCGCAGACCACCCGTGTGTGCGGGGCGACGATGGTGGCGGGGACTGTTTGTTGGCACCGCAAAGGAGGGAAAGCAGACGAGGCACTCCTGAAGCGACGCTCTTCTTGGCTTCACGAAGGCGCACACGGCGGTCAGTCGGCGTCGTCGGGCCTCCGGATAATCCTCAAAGCGCGGCGCGCCGCCATTTGTGCGCGGCGGGACACAAGACAAGCAAACGTGCTCGGCCGAGCCCGCTGAGTGACCAGACTCGGGGGCGCCCCGACATTGCGCGAGACTGACCACCGCTCATCTCGCCGCCGCCCTGGTCGTGGTGAGATGCGCGTACGCACGCGTGCTTCCGCACGCATGCTTTGCGTTCGCGGGCCCTCACTAGATTGAGCGAGCCGCCGAAGAGACAACGGTCCCGACGCGACAACGATCGAGACGCTGCGGCGGGCGCCGGCCGTGAAGCCGCTCAAACAAGCCTCGCGGTCGTCTTTGCTCGCCGGCTCGTCGCGTTCTCGGGGCTTTCTTTGACTCGCCGCATTTTTCGTGCTTAGTTTTTTTCTTCACTTTTTTTTTTTAGTACGGGCAAAAGCTGGGTTGAACGGCGCTTGCGACAGAGTATGCTGCAACCCAAGACTGCCGTGTTTGCCTGCCGACCATGTACTGAATTTATTTATGAATAGACCGCCATCATCATCATCGGACTAACTATATGTCCGCTGAAGTACAACAGCCTCTCCTGTATCTCGCTGTAATCAGCCCGATCATGTGCCAGTTGTGACCACCATATCCCCGCAAAACTCCTAATCCTATTTCGCCCCACCTGATTATGAATAAATGAAATCACCAATATAGAGTGCTATTCATGTGCGCCAAGGAGCTGGGGAACATATTATACTTATTTTTTGGAAATGTGGCGGAGTGCTTGAAGGTTGCTTCACTTACGCCACCCGTTGGCCCGGTATTGCACTGCCTCCGGGAACGGCCTGGGTCATAATAGCGCGCGTCTTTTCTATCCTATCTTTCTATCCTATCTTTCAACTCTCCTACTATCTGCACGTGGTAGCGATTGTGGCTCAGCTTGAGCCAGTGGGCAGGCCTGTGCACTTTCTTTTTCTTTCTTCCCTGGCAACAACAGAAGAAGAAGGAGCTGGAGCCCTCGAGATTGCGCGCTGTGTCATGATGTCATCCAAATGTGCCTGCCAATGAGGGATCGGAACAATGAGGTCGGTAGCTTGTCCTTGTACCATTGCCGCATAGGCAAGGAATGATCAGAGTAAATATATCTAATAGAGCGACGAGCACAATGAAGGAGACAAACAGAGCGAGAGAGAGAGAGAGGGAGAAAGAGAGAGTAATTACTCATTAGCACTCACCCAAGCGCAGCCATACGGCTACTACATAACAAAAATATACAGCTTTCACAGACACATCGACCGCATCTTGCTAACATCCACAGAGCTAGAAATACACGCGAACATAGGAGGGGAACAACAGTACACAAGGGCTGTGTACTTTTGTTGTGCACTGTTGTTCTCTCCTATGTCCCCGTCTGCTTGCTGCGCTATGAATGCTAACATTGAGTACCCACTAACCCAAACCCTGTTCAACTGACATCATTCGACTGAAACCGATCGGCTAACACCGCTCCCACCTAAAGTTTTTGATCAACTTGGCCTCGTCCTGCCATATGCTTGCCGTCGTGGTTAGCTTGGTTTAGGTAGAGCGACTGCTCGGGACAGGCGATGCCCCGGGTCTGCGTATCATCCCCAGGTTCACAACATATTCTTCAACTGAGCAATTCCTGTGATAGCATTGTAGCTACTCTTTGTAGCCGTGTATCTGGCCTTAGGTGGACACTCATAAACAATTACTCTTTTCAAGTCTAATCCACCCTGACGATTTTCCCTAAAAATTTTCGACAAAGAATGAAACGGAAAGCTCCTTATTATCTTATTATCTGAGATAAATACGCCTGTGTGTATCGATATATACATTCTACTCGCCCTTTCATTTTATTGGTATACATTTTACCCTCGATAATTCGAACTGCAAGAAACAGAAAATTTGTTCGAGTTATGCAATGTTTGAGTTCGAGGACATGTTTCTTACTTGATGCCTTCTTTATGCTGGCGATACCAAAGCGCGAGTTTGTGTAACTCGGTTGCTCGAATAAGGCAAGTTCGAGTTAACCATAGTATGGGCTGCACACCGTCTAGAATTCGCCGTTTTTTCAGTATTAACACCGTTGCAAACGGTTAAGACAATTCCCGAGTTAAAAAAAAAAAACTGGTGCACCGGTTTTTTTTTTTTAATTTTGAGGAGCCTGAGCTTGAAGGCTGTCATTTGAAATGCTTAGAAGTACTGTCTTCTCTCTTATTCCCAATATTCTTTTTCGCAAAATTCCTGCAGATGTAACATAATTCCTTCTCTAGGGTGTGCGGGAAAAAAAAAGCCTTTCTCCTTCTGACTTTTTAAACAGACCTGAACACTCACACACACGAGTACGAGCACAGGCACATCGCGTACACATTCGCCAGCGCATCGTCAGCGCCAGCTCAGCGCGTACTCTGGTTGTTGAATCAGGCTAAATCTTCCGTTGTCATAAAACCATGGCACGTAATTTGGGAAATGTTTTGCAGCCATGCACGGTGGTCACTTTCGAGACATTTTATTTAATTCGGCTTAAACAGCAAAAAAGAAAACATTGAAAAGAGGACAAAAACACAAAGCTTGGCACTACATTAAACGTTGCGTTAGGTCTTTTACACACACAGGAAATCATTTAGTTGATGTTGTTGCATATACTGTACTCTGCAAAGTCCTGCTCAAGTTATTTCTATTACTACTGCTGATGCCATGTTTGCAGATCCTTGCTTGGAGCTACGCAAGCTATATTCTTCACTTGATCGATGTTCCACGCAGACGCAGCTATAAATGTATTCATTGATCTATTTGGATAATTGTTTGCTTTCGGCCGCTACAAAATTTTATGTTTGTTTCGTCAGAATATATGTAGGAATGCATCAAGACCGCGCACAATACAATACCTTTACCCTTTTTTCGGCACCTGTCATCTAATAGGTTATGTTTGATAAACTGGATTTGACTGATTTTAGCCATATGTCGCCATATTAAATTACATACGTGTGCGAGGAATACTGACACCATTATTTGCTGCGCTGCCTGCTTCTGTTGAATTTGCCTTTTAGGATACAGTCCGAAGCGTGGCACACAAAGGAACAAGGTACTATACGTGGGAGTTCATGTTCATGACTGACTTAAGAGAGTTCATCAATGTTCACCAGCACACCGCTAAATACTTGGACGAACTTTT
Source organism: Amblyomma americanum (assembly GCF_052857255.1). NCBI lineage: Eukaryota > Metazoa > Arthropoda > Arachnida > Ixodida > Ixodidae > Amblyomma > Amblyomma americanum. The sequence continues at coordinate 49,539,615 of NC_135498.1, forward strand.
TTATGACCTGGTATATATAGACGGGAAACGATTAATCGAATTACATCAAATCACTTTATTTTCCTTAAAGACTCCTTTTGGAATTTCACATAGGAGACCAGTAACACCCTTTTAGGGGTGCTACTTGACGCTCAAGCGAGTCGGTACAGTTCAGGTTTATTACCTTACACCCCTGCAGTGGTATTATATTTATAGTTGAATTTAAAGGAAAATAAATACAAAGGTTTCCAAGTGATTTCAACGTTAAAGATGATCTGTTACTGGTTTGAGTGGCTGAGTGCTTATGGCGCTCGGCTGCTGGCCCGAAAGACGCGGGTCCGATCCTGGCCGCGGCGGTCGAATTTCGATGGAGGCGAAATTCTAGAGGCCTGTGTGCTGTGCGATGTCACTGCACGTTAAAGGACCCCAGGTGGTCGAAATTTCCGGAGCCCTCCACTACGGCGTCTCTCATAGCCTGAGTCGCTTTGGGACGTTAAACCCCCATAAACTATAAACTGTTACTGGTTTGAGAATCTGCTGGGCAGGTGATACAGACGATGCTGTGGGAAAGGCCACTCCATAATTTTAATGCGGCACACAGATTTTTAAGCACCCGACTAAGATCTAATCGAGTTTTGAGCGCGCTCGGTCTGTAGCGTGATTGTTTGCTTGTGGCAAGATGAACATGTCAACTCTCTCCTTGCTTTTAGGGTGCTTGAATTTTCTTTTTTTTTTACTTGTATGAGTGAAGATCCAAAGGTAGCTGTCGTTTTTCAGCTAACGTCTTCAAGTTCCCTCAGATTCGTGCCCAAAGAAAAACAATAGCTAACTACGCCTCTACAGGAAAGCAACACTAACAGCGACAGAGAACGCGACGAAAACGTCAAGAAAAAAGCCCTATTCCCACGCGAGTGGTTCGGACACGAATGCCTGCTACGCTTCGAAGACAAACAGGGCGCTTCTTTCCATTCTCCCCGCTCTGGTGGGGCGCCCCCGCATGTATAGCAGTCAGCCCCAACCCATTGAGGCCCAGTGGGTGCTTTCTGCACCGCCGGGAGCCATAGTAGAGAGACCGGAGCCGCGGCGGCCCATTCCACTGCGCGACAAAGAGTCGGAGGAGGAGACCCCCTGCATCTCCTCTCTCCTCTTCCTGGGGCGCCGGCGACACATAAATCTTGAGCCTCTTTAAAGCGTGCTTAAGATCTCCCTCTTGTATGTTTCTGCTTGTGCGTATGTGTGTACGTGTATGTGTGTTCATGTGCGGGTGAGTATACTGTACGTGCATGCATTCGCGTGACTGTCCCGCGAGTGCAGCCGCACAACGTGTCGTGTCCGAGCTTGTATAGTCGCTTGCTTACACTGTGCAGTGTGCATTCGCAAGTTAAGTTCCTCTTTAGTGCTGGGTTCGTGTCCGAGGGCGGCCGCATCGCTCGGACTCGCGCTGGGCCGCCCAGTTCTCCTTGTCGTCGTATAGTCGCCCGCCTAAACTATTGTCAGCTCTCAGCGGCCGGGCTTTGTCGTCGGTGGCGGTGATTTATAAAGCGGACAAAGCTCGCTGGGGCTTGCTTTGCAACCAGTCCTTGCTACGTCCAGCGGGCAGTGCTGAGAGTGAGGAAGGGGTAAATAGAGTCATTACAGCCGCTCTGTCCACTGGCCCGTCTCGCCAGCCTTAGCGAACGTCCGCGTGTCCTCCCCCCCCCCCCCCCCCCCATTCCCCACCCCCCCTGCTTTACTGTTGCTGATGACGCGTGGGCAGTGGACAGGACACTGGTGGCTGGTCAGCGACATGACCTGCTACTCGCTTGCAAACCGTGTGTTTCAAGGGGTGCTGGGAGCCCGACCGCTGAGCGTTGATATACGATGAAATGTATAGGTTCTAAACTGCGCTTCTGTGAACTCGTCCGTGAAGACTTAAGTGCCGCCGTAAGCACCCCGTTCTGCGTTGTCACGCGTTCGACTTATGCGCGCGGGTCGGATGGTTCGCGATTATTAACATGCTGCGTTCGCTGGTAAGCCTGCGTGGGTTTTACGTAGGTTAGTCCCGCGATGCGACGCGTCTAACGTGGCCCCAGGCCGAACCGCAGGAATAGTGAACGTTTAATAGTCAGCAGAGATTAATCCTTGAAATGAAATCAAGACATAGTCCGGAGCGTAACTGTGATTAGCTACTGCGAAACAGCGGTGTGGAATTGCATGCAGGTGCAACAGAAGCCGAACTATACAGTGACCTCTGAAGTATTAACATTACTCCGCAAAACGTGCTCATAACTCATAAACCTTTCTGCCCTCCCTATCGCCTTTCTCCTTTCGCTTTCGCTTTCTTTCTTGTCTGTCCGGTTAAAAAATAAAGCCTATGTTTCGCGAAGTTCACGCGGTAACACTGTTAGAACAAGAGATCCGAAAGGTGCTGCAGTATAGGGGTATGTCATCAGTTAGAATTATTTTTCAAATACAGCGGATTTTAAGATAATAGGAAAATACTTTGTTTGCTTCGCATGAGGGACATGATAATTTATCACTGGTTTTGACTGGTTGCTTGTCTTGCACTAAGTATACTAATGTCTGGCTGGTGCAGACAGAATATAATTGGCGTGCACATCGCAACAACTGAGTAGACCAGGTGGAAAGAAAATGCCTCTCAACTATGCTGCAGCATGGCAGAACGTTTACAACGCTTTCTCTATTGCTCAGGCAATGCACCCAGTCAGTGTTGGTTATGCGGACTTCCGCTCGGAGCAGGAGAGTTCCCTCCAGCAGTTCTTATCTCTACGCCCGTAATTACTGTCTGTGCACCTAAGATTAAATGATGAATAAGAAAATGCACCTGACATTGCTGCAACTTTCCGTCGTTCATACAATATTGCGCGTATGAGTTATCAATTACGAGCAACATCTATTAAGGCAATAGATATCTTTATATCGTGTACGTGTTGGTGGTACGGCTTTAACACGTGGCTTATGCACAGACTAGGCGATTCAACTGCGCCAGCCTCTCTGCCAGCTTCCTGTCAGTCTTCATCCCGCTGTTGCTGCGTGATGTATGGGCTTGTGTTAAACGGTAGCCATTAAGACCTATCAGTATCTGTTGGCGCAATTAGTGATGACATTGACGACAGAAATAAGCATACAGGTCACAGGGGTTGGCTGTTCGCAAGGGCATTTGAATCTTATTAGCGCTAAAAATTGAAGCAAAATGTACAAGGAGCAGTTATACAAAGAACTTGAAAAAAACAAAGAAAAACAAGGAAACAGCAAACAGATTTGTCGCTCATCGTTCTTTGAACGCGTCGCACTTTTTTGGATCTCAGCACATAAAGGCATGTGCTGCCCAAACTTGCTTTGCAGCAGGTCTTTTTCACGATTTAAGCACAATTCACGCTTGCAGACATTCATTGCAGAGTCAGTTTGTCAATCCTTCATTAATTTCATGCAACTTACGACATTTGTCGTTGTATTCTTCGTTGTTGACAGTAATCGTAACCTTAATATTTTTCTTTTTCCGACTTTTTTTTTGCATTATGCTACATTAGCATCAGTAGCACCGTAAATACGCTTTGCAGATTGCAGACTGCACCTTCGTTAACGTTCGTGAATAGCCGTTTATTTATTTTGGTATTTTTTTTCACCGAAGGTCTTATATAGAGACTCTGCATTAATACATGCGATTCAGCTTTGCGTATCACAAAGTTGCAATCGCGGCAGCGCAGCTTTCATCACCTAACTTTCGCTTTACTATATATGCACACAAACAAATCTTATACGAGCAAGCGCAGATATGAAACCGACGGCTATAATGATAGGCACAGGGGTAGATTTTTCGGGGCAACTTTGCGCGTATAGCCCCTGCATATACATAACACACTCGTGACTCTGGTTGCATAGCATTAAACACTGCGGCAAACCACGCTAAAGAGAATAGACAGTCCCGGAGCTGCTGACGCGTTCGGTCCTATACTGGTTGCGGGGCGCAGTGGTGTTCTGGGTCTTCTCAACAGCGTCATCAGTCAAGTTCCCCTATTTTTTTTTCACCCCCTCTTTGACTCCTGGACCGTTATTCTTTCATCCGCCACGTGGTGTATAATAGTGCACCCGCACAGTAGCAGCCTGCAGTGTCGTCGACCACATCCCCTCCACCCCCTCCACCCCCTCCTCCGTCCGAGTAACCACCCCCCTTACCCTCGCGGCTCTTCTTCCGAACCAACGCGGCTACGCTTCTGGAAGCGGCAGCAGCAAACATTACTCTTTTTTTACTTTTTTTGCTGGGTCCCCTCTTGGCCTGCTTACGTCATTCTCAATACATGGTACTTGTAAAGACATGCCGCTTTTTTTTTTTGAGCGACTCTATATATAGGGGAGGGAAGATACGAACCATAGAACCTGAACGAAACGCGCAAGTATTCAAAAATATCAAAAGCAAAATGGCGACAGAAAGCCGATAGTGTGGTGCGGCGACAAATGAGGGGACGCACAGCCGCCGTAACCGATGAGTATTTATTCGCTCAGGAAAGAAATTAGGCACAAGCCGCGAATAAGAAAAAATAAAGAGAAAAGGCAGGGGCACGCCAGCACAAAGGGCGTAGATGCACGGCGTCTCTTCTTCGGGCGCCAACCCCTGAAATCCGGCTATTTCGTTCCGGCGGCTTGTGTGCGGTATGCCCTGCGTTTTCGCCCTTTCCTATCCCTTCTTTACGTTTTTTTAACGAGCTTGCGGTCTGCATGCTCACCTCAAAACAAGCTTTTCAATCTTTATTTTTTTTTTTTTTGCCTGGCGTGGGTGGTGACTCCGTTTTTGCCTTCTCTTATACATTTCCTTCTCTGATTTTTTCTTTTTTTTTCTACTGCAAACAATTTTATTTTTGTTTTTATATCTTGTAACCGCTATAGGCTGAAGCTCCTCTCTCGTTTGTCTTTTCAATTCTGACCCCACCGTTCACGGCTTCCCTGCCCTTATACCACCGGTGTCATCCCTCCAGCGAAGTATATATATACAGAGCGGCGTATACTGGCTGCCTCTATACAGCGGCGGGAGTGGCTGTATAAGCGAAGCCGCCTTAATTCTGCCACTTCTCTAAATCCCCGCCTTCCGATTCATTTATCCTTCTCCACGAGCCCCGCGTTTTTTACTTCCCCTGCTGTGGTTGTCGTTTTTCCCTGCCTCTTCAGGTTAGGGTCGCGAACACCAGTCTCAATTTTACGCCGCCTACCCACCTCCATTGTGGTTATGCAAATCGCGTTGAATGGGAGAGCGCTCCCATGGTTGCTCCGTATAGCTCTTCCTCTCTGTACAAGGCGATAAATAAAAGGTTTCCCTTCGCCCGTTGTGTGCGAGCGTAATGAATTTGGCATGCTATACACACCACCACTTGTGGCGCTGGTGGTTTACGCGGGGAGGTTAAACGTTTGGGCGAGCCTTGCTGAGAGGGAACGTGTGCGCGGTACATATTTCGTGGGCGACGTAGAAGCGCCTATATGGAAGAATACCAGGAAGAGCTTACCACGCTTCGCTAGTTGCGTGTGATATCGAAAAAGAAGCAGAAAAATGCGCAGTAGCTAGTCCGCATACCACCGCAGCGGAGGTGCACGTTATTATTTGACTCTGGGACATATTTCTGTATTCTTAATATGCGTTGCACTACCGTCGTTACGATAAAACCTTTCCAAACTTTTCCAAATGTCCTTCTGGATACCGTCACTATTCTGTAAGAATTAAAACTCAGCTGCTTAGGAAACGGACATAATGTGTTCACGACATCACAGCCGATTCTGTGCCCTGAGTTACACAGAGGACGTGGCGTCTAAAATCTACGACGATACCAGCAGGCTGCCGTGATTTTTGGTGCGGGCTTGCGTATACCGTGAGCCCCGCTAAAAATATTGAAGATCTTAATGAGGCACAGCTTCCTATAGGCGAGTAACTCAGTGCTGTTGGGGGCCATGTGGCCGAGCCTGCAGCATTTTTTCGTTCTGTGAATCAGCTAATTAATAAATACTAATTGGCGAACTTTATAAGTATTGGTTTCGGAAAAAAAAAGTGTCAATTCGGAAATTGTAGGCCGTGTTAAAAAACAGCACACTGAAGTGTTTAAAATAAGGTATATGCAACAATTTATATAGACCTTTGACGGGCCTAAAAACAGCGCGAGAAATACAAGAACTACCACATGACAGCGGTGCTACTTCAGCCCCCCAAGAGGAGGTCTCGGAGTACAAAACGCGCTCCTCACCGGAGAGCATACCGACACAAAGTGTTGCACAACCTTTGGAAGAGATATTAACATACGGGCGACGACTGCGCCATCGCCACAGCCGAGCATCACGCGTGTTGAACTGTTGTTGTTGTTGTTGTTGTTGTTGTTGTTGTTGTTGTTGTTGTTGTTGTTGTTGTTGTTGTTGTTGTTGTTGTTGTTGTTGTTGTTGTTGTTGTTGTTGTTGTTGTTGTTGTTGTTGTTCTCAGGGAGATAATGGCGCGTGCCCACTGCGGTGGATTCGCCAAGACACAGGCGCCAACCGACAGGTGCTCAAAAACGTTATAAAAAGCGGAATGCAGATTTGGTGATCTAAATTAAGAACAAACCGTCCAGTCTTTCACACTATACTTTGGATGCCACCGTCTTCATCGACTTCGGACCATCCGCAAGTCAGTCCAAAATCAAGAGCACGCGGGCTCCTGCTCGAGCAAGCCCAAATTCGAACTCCTGGCCGCTTTGGTCGACACATCGCGTTATCGCATTGCACACTTAAGTTAGCTTAAAGGGAAAATGTACCACTTTTCTAGAATTCCGATATTCAGGGTTTCAAAAATATATATACGCTGTAGGTAAAGAATGCCAAGGTTTTTTTAATTTTTTTCGGAGGTAGCATTTTAAATGGTGACCTAACCGGCGATTAAATTTCAGGTATCTCCTCACAGCAACAAAGAAGTGCAGAGAAGCCCGATGCGACATCACGGACGGTCAGATTTCCAGTTTCAACTGCCATGCGTTGACCCGCCGCGGTGGCTCAGTGGTTAGGGCGCTCGACTACTGATCCGGAGTTCCCGGGTTCGAACCCGACCGCGGCGGCTGCGTTTTTATGGAGGAAAAACGCTGAGGCGCCCGTGTGCTGTGCGATGTCAGTGCACGTTAAAGATCCCCAGGTGGTCGAAATTATTCCGGAGCCCTCCACTACGGCACCTCTCTCTTCCTTTCTTCTTTCACTCCCTCCTTTACCCCTTCCCTTACGGCGCGGTTCAGGTGTCCAACGATATATGAGACAGATACTGCGCCATTTCCTTTCCCCCCCAAAACCAATTATTATTATTATTATTATTATAACTGCCATGCGTCGTTGTATGCTGTCAAACAACGCTCAGCGGGCTTTGTCTTCGGTGGCGTTGGTTTTCTCTTTTCAAAGCAAGCGTTTACACGTTGGAAATGTTCCGGTATCGTAGATGACGTCGTCATGGGCCTCCCTCTTGGCTCTGTGCGCTGCGGAGAAGCTTCAAGGCAGTCGCGATTTTAATCGGCGATTACGTGACTGTTTCAAATGCTAGCCCGAAAGGTTTTCACATGTTTTACCTGCGAGCTAAACTGATTCGACCCTTTAAGCTCGTCATATTATAAAACATCTGCAGTTGCCCTTTAATCGTCTCCGTAATTTTGCAGTTGCCGCAAGATAAGCGCCAGCAACTGCCGACCCAATGGCGGGCTTTATTTTTAGTCGGGTAAAAACCTAGAAAAATGGTATTCAATGCAAGCATTTCAGCTGACTCTTTCTGCAGACAATCTACAACTTCAGAATTGACACCTTTTTCCTGAAGACAACATTTTAAAACTTAGCTAATTAGTCTTCGCAGCACAGGAAAATACCTCACACTGGACCACACGACTCTCCATGGCATTAATTTGGTTTCACTGGGCTAGAAAACTCCATCTTTCTTAAAATCATGGTTATATTTAGCTGCAGGACACACGGCATACCGTTCGTGGTTATTAGTTTTCCATTTCAAACTGACGAAGCAGTGGAAACCGTGGCTCGCAATGCAGTAATATGCCTACCCATGACGTTTTAGATTAATTGTGCCTTTCACACTGAAGCTCCTTGGAGAAATAAATCTTCTCGTTGCACACATCTCGCATGCCATAATCTTTTTGCACGAAAAGGTCAGTCACGAAATTTTGACAGCTGGAAGAGCGTGAAAACGACATAACGCTCACTGATTTGCAGGGGAGCTCTAATATGCATGACTGAACGCTGAACCCTGTTTTGTATATGTACATACACCCCCGAACGCTGCGCGGGCAAGGATATATAAAAAAGGGGAAACGAGTAAGGGCGAATCGTTCGGCAAATTAGGGAACGCTACAGGCTGCTGAAGCAATAATGGGGCTCAGCGCTAAGTGAAGGCAAACACATCACGACGCTTGCCGCCGAGGATGCCGTCCTCGCTCGTCGTCCACGAGCAAGAAGCAGACGACCCCGCTCCCTAGGCGGAAGGCACAACTAGGGAGCCAGGGGATCCCTAATTCGGGAGAGTCTCGCCGGCGCGTGCCAGCGCTCGCCAAGTGAGAGCGCGGATCGCACCTTAGCCGTCCGCCCGTTGACACGCGGTCCCCACGTATGACGCTGGCTGCCGCCGCCGAGGGAGAGCGCAGGGAGGCTGACGTAATTAGAAATTAAGTTAGGGAGCGTCGAGTGCCGACGTGTCGGCGCAAAGCACCGCGCGTTCCCGCTTCTTTGCTCACGTCCGCACGAGCTTGGAAGGGGACGAGGTAACAGGTTTGCGACGGGGAGGGATTTTATATATGGTCCCGATGGGACTGAACGGTGCGGACGCGTACGACGCGGACATCGGCGTCGTCATTGGCGGTGGGACACTACAGAATAAATTATGAAGCAAGGAAAAGCAGCCGAAACAAAAGGGATTGGGGAATCAAGACGGGGAGAAAAGGGAGAAGCGAGAAAGATTAGTCAAAGTGGCTGCAAATGGCGTGCTATGCAGAGAGCGTTGGAATAAAAAAGAAGGCTTAAGTGGGATTCGATGTGCGGGGTTAAGGAGCGTTGGGAGAACGTACAAAAGACCGATGTATACGATCAGCTAGCCAAGTAAGATACCAGAATTTGTCGGCATTTGCCGCAAAATCGCCAATCCTCTTGTCACTAACTGCAGCTGGCAATATCTGGTCAGGACTGTGACATAGGTTACATCTTCGTAAGCACACGTAGGTTTTGTTTGTTATGGGAAGTGCTTGTTCCTTATTACGTATCTGCCTAGGCTGTACTAATGGCGTGTATAATTCGTAGTGGCGTATAAACTATGTCTAATATTTTGTCCATTTTGCTAAATTTATTACAAAGGTTTTTATGGCAGTATTGCCGTGAATTTAACTGTGGGCTGTTGGTGTTTCATGCTAACAAATATTCTCTCTTGCAAAAGAAAAAAGATTGATTAAACATATGAGGTTACAGCTTTCGCAACTAGCAGCAGGTTAGTGAGGTATGTATCGCAATCAATAAAACAACACTGATTGCGAAGTGAACTACTCGGCCACATATATACCTGAATTGGCACCACTGGAAACGTGATGTACAACCGTAGAGCACGTATACTTATTTTGCACTCGTGGTGGGATTCTGCTTTTCTTGCAGGTCCCACCTCTCGCTACTGCCTCCACTCTTGATTCGTATTATTCGCCGCCACGCATGCGCCCGAGACACCGCTCGTGGAAGATCGCGTGTCCAAAGCGAATCTCAAAACTTTTAACGGGTATGGCGCGGAGCCAAGAGCCTTGCGCGTCCCATACCCCGCGTTTTCTTCTATTCCCGCGCAAACTGTCATTATTCTTTCACGACTCCCTCCCTCTCGCAGTGCAACCCTCTGTGTCGAGCCGAGCGGCCCAAAGCAAACGGGCGCTCGAAAAAGCTCGCAAATCTTGCCTCATAACGGCGTCCCTGACAAGCGCGTGTAGACCACACACGCACGCTGTCGACGCGAGGGATCCGCCAGGTCTTGGGGGCGAGCCAGTGTTGGCGTTGAGGCTGAATGAAGAGGAGGCAGTGGGGAAGATAAGATGGCCCCTGCCGCACCGTGATCACGCCATGCTGCGCATTCACAACTCGCCCCAGCGGTTTGGAGGAGACGATAGTAGACAGGGCCCGGACGCTGTACTCGTTATCTCTGTACGAAGTTCACGTAACTATAGAGAGAGCGGCGCGCATCGTCTACGGTTAGGCCGGAAGATGAACGTCCTCCTTAGAGCCCTTTATATATATATATATATATATATATATATATATATATATATATATATATATATATATATATATATATATATATATATATATATATATATATATATATATATATATATATATATATATATATATATATATATATATATATATATAAACTGAACGAGAGGAAGAGAAGCAAGAAAAGCAACAAATACATATACTTACAAAGAATACAGATTCTTTAACGCAACTGATTAAAAAAAGTAGGTTGGGAAGACGCACTGAAAAACCACCAGGAGCCCGTCTGTGAGAGGCTTCCGGTTTGCCAATTTTGCCAATTTGACTTCTTGTACTTGTTGTGTTTAATCGGTTAATTGCCTTGAAGAACATATCTGGCAGTCTTGATGCTATGGGTAGCATAAGAGGGTTCTCGCACAGTTTCCGCTATGGACGAGAGTGGCGCTGGTGAACACTCTCAAGGTTCGATTACACGCAAAACATAAATACCCATGAGAGCAGCAGATTGGACGGCCGTCGCCCTAGCTCAGCTGGTAGAGCACCGGACATGATATTCGGAGGCCGTGGGCTCGTATCCCCCCGGCGGCATAGTTGTTTTTTCTCTGCTTGATAATTTTCTTTAAGGGACAGATTAATCGAAGTATTATTCTCCCATTTATTGGCACTACAAATTAAAAACGAAGAAAACATTCCCCTATGCACCATGGCTTCGATGACTTGGCTTCCTTCACATACATACATACATACATACATACATACATACATACATACATACATACATACATACATACATACATACATACATACATACATACATACATACATACATACATACATACATACATACATACATACATACATACATACATACATACATACATACATACATACATACATACATACATACATACATACATACATACATACATACATACATACATACATACATACTTGTCTTTTTTCGTGTTTTTCTTTCCCTCGTTTCCTTTTGTTTTGTTTTTCTTTCCCTCGTTTCCATTTGTTTGCGTTTCCCCTCAGAAGAAACAGCCGGCGCACACATGTGCTTTTCTCGCTCATATAGAGCGTGAAGAATAGCAGCGCGGATTTCGAAACGAGGAAAATTATACAGACATTTCTCTTATTCTCGCTTCGTGGTTTTGAAATATTTTGCTTTTATGTGTTCAGTCTGCGCTGCGGGCATGCACTGGAGGAGGGCTCCCTTCCAGACGCGCCTGTAGTGATAATGCAGCTGCATACTGTATCGTGACGGCACGGACCTGAGAACCTGTGGGGTGGACCGTATACCACACACACGTCCCGGACTGTCCTTATACCTGCACTTTCTTCCCTCTCCCATCTTTCGCAGTCTCTCCCCCCCCCTCCCCATTGTGGATGAGGTGTGCAGTCCTAGTGCGAAGGCCTCCACACCTTTACTTTTGTAACTTATGATATCGTTCGCCTCACCAAAGACTCTTTCGTCTTTTTATTGGTCTTCTCAAAAGATACAAAAACATACATATATGAAGGAGATAGCATCTGGGCCAGCAGAGCTCTGCCGGGCTTAAAGCCCCTTGAAGCTAAACAAAAACCACCTAGGCACTCAAAAAAAGTTTTTAGGATAAAGGCATTTTAGTGCAAAAGCACTACTTCACGAGGTCTAACCGGCTCGCGGAGCTTGTGCGAAGCTTCACCTCGAGGGTGACTTTGGCCAAATCATGAATAAATAAATATTGGCGCGACTGGAATCTGAACCCACGGTGGATTGAACAGATGAGCTTCACTAGTCACTGCACGAGAGTACTATGTTATCGCCACAGCCGATGAGGCCGTGTGTTATACAATGACATACCCTCGCGCTGTGCACTGGACATCGTCGTCATCAACTAATACTACTATCGTATTAATATCGTCGCGAGGCGTGCCGACGACCAAGCAAAGCAAAACCATGAGCCAACCAGGCTGGACACATGCTTTCGCATGTCTGCTCTGTTTAACAACATTAAAGACCTACAACTTTTTTGTAAAAAAAAATACTAAACAATAGTGCAGCCCATGAGGCAGAATTGCAAAGTCGTAGTTGCAGTAAACAAGGGAACAAACGCGAAGGCGCAGTAATGATGACAGATAACCCCAAGCAGATGACAAAAGAAGGCTCAGAAGCCGCAGCTGAAAACTGAGGCTGAAAGCAAGGCCGAGGCAAAGGAAACACTAGAATATTACAAAAGTGAAGAAAAATTAGCTGGTAAAGAATGTTAGACCGGTTAAACATAAGGTTAACTGAAGTATATGAACAGTACATGTAAGATAGCTAAATAAAGCAGATTGCGGGGCTGGTTTGTGGTATATTTTTTTCCTAGAAACGCAATTCTGCGCTACTCTTTTTTTCAGACTAGCGCACAGACAGGCATGAAAGGACAGCGCCATTAATGTCTGCGTGATGCTCGTTTGAAAAAAGAGTAGCGCTGAATTACTTTGCTAGCATGCAAGAAGGCGACATTGAGAAAGAGACAAATAAAAGACAAAAGGTTAAACAAGCAAAACAGGCAGAGTCAACAAAACACGCATTTAGACGCTAAAGGAAAGAGAGGTCAGATTGGCTACAGGCAGAGATAGAAGAAAGCAAAAAAGAGCGAAAATAAGATAGATTTTGCAAAGAAACAAGGAAAATGAAAGCAATGAGCAAATAAAAAGTAATAAATAAATAGAAAAGAGAATGAGCAGACTGTAGTGTCCAAAGACCCACAGTTAGCGTTCGCTATGGCATATGAAAACATCACCAGGCTCCCCTCGGGGAAAAGCGAGTCAACAAAACACACATTTCGACGCCAAAGGAAAGAGATGTCAGATTGGCTTCAGGCAGAGATAGAAGAAAACAAAAAAGAGCGATATAACAGTGCTACCGTACCCGACGCCCTCAACTACCCTATATACACGAAGCGCACACATCAGGGGCATCCCATGATTCAGGCCAAACTCGATCACATGGACACAGAGGGCGTAGTCTTGTAAACGTTGAAAGAGAGAATAAAATACTTAGCCAGGTTGCATACGATACCACCTTGCTTTTACGGTGGCGCTCTCAGCGCCACCTCGATTCATCCACTGCCCGGCTTACGAGGCACACATGGCCCATGCTCTCCAAAATCCCATTGCTTTCGTTGGCGATCAGGTTTATTTGGGAGTATTCGGCCACAGCACACCGCGACAATGGACAGCGCCCTCGAGCCCCGGGAATGTCCTTTGGACAGTATCGCAGTGAGATTCACGACCGCGGGTGACCACAGCTAGACAGGCTTCGTTGACTCTCCCAGAGGTGTCCGTATGCAGTATATGCAAGAGTTGGATATGGTGCGACAGCCCCGACTCGGCCGCATGTAATTAAGACAGTGCTGCCACGTCCTATATACCGGACACCTCAGCCTCGGCCATGTGTCTCATGCCGCTTCTACCGCAGCGGTGGCCGAGTGGTTGAGCATCCGTCTCGCATGCGGGAGGTGCGGGGTTCGATCCCCAGTGCCGCCGGGTACCCACCGATGATACAATGGGTACAAGCTTTCCCCTGGCCTGGTGCTCGGCTTATTTAGGGTGAAATGCTTGGAAAATGGGTATTTGACCCCACCTTGAGTAATCGAAAAATACCTTGTGCCATGGCGGCGCTGTTTGGCCATAGACGCCCTTGCGCCATAAAAATCCATAATCACCATCATGCAGCTTCTAAAGACTTCCGTAGCGTTCGCTCTATATAGAACTCTGATCGCCTGGCTGCTGAGAATGTTGCGCAATTCGCGCAGAGGATGAAAGCTTTTCGAAAACGTGCGCGTGTGCTAAAGGCAAATTAATTTCTTTGCATGGCGTTGTGTTCAAAAGAGTGTAATAAAAGTGGGTGTATAGCTGTACCCACTCAGCTATATACACAGCTGTCATGCGGGGAAGGTCTTCCATCTCCCTCACTTCCCCTCCCTCTCGGTGAGTATAGCCATGTAGACGTTCAGAGGTGTCCCCTTTGCTCATCTCGAAAGCGGCATCTCTGACGTCATCATCGAAACCGTACACAGCTCATTGCGCCGACAGGTGGCAGGCCCACTTGAATGTTACTAGAGATGGGTGTCTACCTCAACAACATCGACCTCACTCAACTTCAAAGAAACGGATTAGGCTGAGGTTGAGTTCGAGTTTGCTGATAACCTCACGTAAATTATACCCGTCGCCTACCTCACCTAGGTTTGTGATGTGGACTACCTCTGGATGCGAGCCTACAGGGACCATTCGAGTACCCGCCTGCTCTGGTGGGAATAATGACAGGACTAAGCAGTTCCAAAAGTCTTTTGCACAATCGAACAATGGAATCGCCTGCCTGCTTCGATTGTTCAATGTGCTAACATTAATACCTTTGAGCGTTCTTTGCAAACGTACCTTTTGTAACCCTCTCCTGCCTGGGAAGCACTGCTGCCTGCAGTATTTGGAAAAAAAAAAGGGAGGGGGGGGGGATTCTCGTGCAGTATGCAGATGCTTTTGGTTGAAGCACAGCCGCAGTAGTGACATGTGTGTGGCCAGCAGTACAAAAGGGCTGGTGTCTAGTGCGGCGCGACGCTATACCCTTACAAGACTTTCAATAGAGATCGATATACAGTGTGTAGACAGTCTGTAGATTGTATATTGAACCTTTCATAAGAGAGGAGTCGTGCACGGCCCCAGGTCATGCGTAGTGTTTCCGGGTTCCTTTTCTCTTTCACGTTATGCACCAAATGGGCCAAATATTTACTCTTTTGTGTCACTGAATACGCCAAGCACAACTATACAAGATCAAACACACAAATAAACACGGAAGAGCGCCACAAATTCTGTGCACAGAAATGATAATCTTGATTTTATTTTTGTTTAGTTACCAGCTGACCTCCAGATGCCCCACATGTTCCCTTGTATTTTTCTTATCTGCTACTTTCCACTGCAAGCACAGTTTCGCGTGTCGATCCTCCTTCTTATCGCATCTGCGGAGAGACAATTCACGCCATCCGTTTATACACGGCACCGCGTATATCAGGCACTCTTTCTTTTTTAACCGCGCATGGCAGCGAGTCGCAATCGCGGCATCCACAGAACAACGAGATACATTGACCACGCGATACGTGACCCGTGCATGCAGGGTCGCCGATACGATAGACACCGTCAGAAGGAGCTACAGCGGCACAATGGACGGCAATGCCTGGACGAGCACTGCGTGCGGACACCTGATTGCGCAGTGGTCGGCGGCAACACAGCTAGACGTGCCGCATCAGGATCGCATTCGTCACCCCACGGCCATGGCGTGACTTGCTTCCAGGACGGCCACGCAACGTTCGGTGATATGGGACAGTGATATGGAAGGTACGGCATTTGGATCTGGGGTAGCCGACATCGAGCTCGTGCACGCCGCATGTGGCGAATTGTGATTACCCAACCGAAAGCGTGGAAAAATAAAACTTTACTGAACCCCTTCAGTCGCGGTGTCACCATATATGGTTTATGGTTTATAGGGTTTAACGTCGCAAAGCTACTCAGGCCATGAGAGACGTCGTAGTGAAGGGCTCCGGAAATTTCGACCACCTGGGGTTCTTTCTGTCTGTCTGTTGTTGCCAGGAAGAAAGAAAAGGAAAGTGCACAGGCCTGCCCACTGGCTCAAGCCGAGCCACAATCGCTACCATGTGCAGATAGTAGGAGAGTTCAAAGATGGGATAGAAAGACAGGATAGAAAAGACGTGCGGTATAATGACCCAGGCCGATCCCGGAGGCAGTGCAATACCGGGCCAACCGGTGGCGGAAGTGAAGCAACCTTCAAGCACTCCGCCACATTTCCAAAAATAAGATTAAATGGGACCCGTATCAGATATTCTACGGGGTCTCCAACATCCAATATCCAACGTGCACTGACATCGCACAGTACACGGGCCTCTAGAATTTCTTTTCCATCGAAATCCGCGGCCGGGATCGAACCCGCGTCTTTCGGGTCAGTACCGGGCGCCATAACTGCTGAGCCACCGCGGCGGCATATATGATGAGTGGTGTTTAACGAAGCGAAATATGAGCTATGAGGGACGCCGTAATGGAGTGCTCCGGATGGATAATTTAGATTACAATGCAGTTCTAACGTGTGCTGACAACGCGCAGCATACGGGAGTTTTTGAATTTCGCCTCCAAAGAAATGCGGCTGCCGCGGCTGGGATTAGATCCCGCCACCTTGGGATCAGCAGCTGAACAAGTCAGTGAGCCACAGCGGCGGGTTAAATCTGTAAATAACTTGTTCAGTTTCGCATTTGCTTATTTCTGGAGTATATTGTGCCGCGGATGGCTGGAGCTCAGATTTGGAGTCATTTGCGACATCCCGCGTTGAGCCATCGCAAGTCAGACGTCTGAAATGAATGCATAAAGCTGCTCGTAATAATGAACGCGTTCACGTTTTGCGTTAGCACTGGTGTGGCTGAGGAGTATGTGTTTTCGTTTACTTGTTTCCTATGCATCTGCTCTTGAAAAGGCATAAAATAAGCTGAATTCTTCACACAATAATTTACCCTTACAGAGAAAAGTGAAAAGAAGTATATTCAGACCCTGAAACCAGCTTAGAAGTTTATATTAACGATGAAGACATACAATGGCGCACATAAACGGCCTAATCAATGTTCAGTTTAGGTGAATTTCTTTCCATGCAATCTTGACGTGTTTTCTACTTAAATACGAAACAGAAAATAATTCTCCCAATGGATAATCGGACCTGAAGGGGCTATTATGTGGTGGTGTCATGAAAGACCGCAGCTTTGACGCCGTTGTCCTGTCCTTTGAAGTCTTGGCGCAAAAGTAATTTTGTGTGTGTGTGTGTGTGTGTGTGTGTGTGTGTGTGTGTGTGTGTGTGTGTGTGTGTGTGTGTGTGTGTGTGTGTGTGTGTGTGTGTGTGTGTGTGTGTGTGTGTGTGTGTGTGTGTGTGTGTGTGTGTGTGTGTGTGTGTGTGTGTGTGTGTGTGTGCGCGTGCGTGTGCGTGCTTGCGCGTGCGCGTGCGCGCGCGCGCGTGCGTGCGTGCGTGCGTGCGTGCGTGTGTGTGTGTGTGTGTGTGTGTGTGTGTGTGTGTGTGTGTGTGTGTGTGTGTGTGTGTGTGTGTGTGTGTGTGTGTGTGTGTGTGTGTGTGAGAGAGAGAGAGAGAGGGAGAGAGTCGATGAACGTATGAGCCGCCGCGGTGGCTCAGTGGTTACGGCGCTCGGCTGCTGGCCCGAAAGACGCGGGTTCGATCCCGGCCGTGGCAGTCGACTTTAGATGGAGGCGAAATTCTAGAGGCCCATGTACTGCGCTATGTCAGTGCATGTTAAAGGTTTGGTTTGGTTTGTGAGGGTTTAACGTCCCAAAGCAGTTCAGGCTATGAGAGACGCCGTAGTGAAGGGGCCCGGAAATTTCGACCACCTGGGGTTCTTTAACGTGCACTGACATCGCACAGCACACGGGCCTCTAGAATTTCGCCTCCAGCGAAACGCAACCTCCGCGGCCGGGATCGAACCCGCGTTTTTCGGGCCAGCAGCCGAGCGCCATAACCACTCAGCCACCGCACGTTAAAGAACTCCAGGTGGTCGAAATTTCCGGAGTCCTTCACTACGGCGTCCCTCATAGCCTGAGTCGCTTTGGGACGTTAAAAACCTCACAAACCAAATGAACGTATGTTCGCACAAAATGAGCAAAACTGAACGAAAAATGATTGTAGCATTTCCGGAAAGCGTTATGTATCGCAGAAAATGAAACACTCTGCATATACACCAATAAAAAAAAAGCGACACGGCTCGTCTCGTGTCTCGGCGCAACAGACTGCACCACGCAGGCTCTTTCGTGTCTTTCCCCGAAACCGCCGCGGTCGCCGCCCCGGCATACTGCCGTCGGGCGCGTGTAATCGGGAACAATGTCTCACCACGCCCACAAAAGGGGAGGAAGAAATACTTTCCTTTTCGAGAGGTGGGTAACGTCCAGGCGCTTTCCCCGTATACGTGAAGCGTCATGCGGCTGTTCGTTCCATAATATGAGCGGCGCCGCATAGGCAGCGACCACAATGCATGTATTGCGGGTCATTTATCAAGCCCTCGCTAAGAATGCCAATAAGAATTCCGTGGCCGCTGCAGGGGGCGCTCTCCGCACGCGGCCTGGGGACAATGCATGGGTTGCCGCCGTCGCGCTGCCGTTATACGCGGCACAATCGACTACGCGCGGACACGCTCCTTATCTACGCAGCGCCGTCGTGTGTGCTATAGCTCGGGTGTCTGTGCGCGGGAGGAACATGTATAGAATGTGGCAATCATAAATAACCGGGGAGTGGAAAGTAGAACAAAGGATCGCGGCGTCCCCGTATTGCGTGCCGCGCAATGACACAACTGCTGCTGTAAAGGTATGACACCGCTGGCGTTGGAGACGCCGGTGATGCCATACGTTCTCTGTCGCGCAATTGGTTGGAGCCATTCGGCATGATTAAGCATTGAATGTCTAGGTTATCGCTCATGATGCAGCACGGTGTACGACAGGGCATCTGTGGCGTGGCATCAGTGCCATCAGAGCTCTGACGCCTATGCCAGTGCACATGGATACATTCTCTTGTTACTGGAGGTTGAACGCAAGATTTTTTTTTTTTGCTATATTATAAACCGACAGTGAATTCACGTGCACTAGAAATGACACTATACACAAATTATACTGTCAAAACAACGAGTTAAAATTTAGGACGCTATATAACTTAAAAACAATCTCACAGTTATAAGCTGAGAACCTTAGCGAGACAATGTCATAATGCATAACTTCACGAGAAGCCGGATAACTTAGTCACAGTGTGACGCTGCTTTTTACAGACGTTTTTTTCGAGTTTCGACACATGCCCCACGTAAGGGTTATGCAGTCACTGCTTAACTGTACTTAATGGAGTCTGGCGTCCCATCGTGTCCAATAGATACACTAATGGGCGACGCGTGAAGGGCTGACGTACGCGCGAGACAGCGAGCTCCTCCATTTGTATGACGGCGAGAGTTCGATAAAACGTATCTGCAACTACATGGCGAATTATTCAACTCGCTTAAACAGAGCATGCAAAACATCGGGGCATACGAAGTATATGGCATAAAGGACCAATACATACAGGACCACTGGACGAAACACAAGACGGGGGACCTAGTCCCGCACCAGACAGCTATTGATGCCTCTCTCTCTCTTCGCCATAGCTTGGGAGATCTGTTATCCATCGTTTACAATTTTAGAAGCGTCCGCGCGCTTTTATGCGCGTGTGTGGTTGGTGAGACCAACTCTGGGCAGCAATGCCCGGGCGGCTGCGAACTGCCACTACCCTCCTACTCCTCTTTCTCTCCTTCCACATCTCCGTATCAGTCTCTTCCGTTATTAGCGTCGCATGTTCCAGCCTCGCCCTCCTACCCATCTCTCATCGCCCCGTCTTTTCATGCATCCTGTGACAAACTCCCGGCGCGACTCTACTGCTTTGGTTTTTCCATCTTCAATTTTCCCGACGAGCAGTTTCTCGTCCACCGAACAGCAGTCGCTCTCCAACGTCGTTCGACCAAAAAAAAAAATAAAAAAAATCCCTTTACACTGTTTTGTCGACGAGCGCAAAAGCCGCACACGAACCCCGAACACGAACGCCCTTTCACTTCTTCCTTCCGTTCGTGTCGGCGGTGGCATCTCCGTTTATTCCTTTTGTTTTCCACCCCACACTTTCCAGTCTTCATCTGTAGCCGTCCCCGTCTCACCACTCTTTCCAACCTCCTCTCCCTCTGTTCGCTTAGACAGCTCTTCGAGTCTACAGCAGAGAGCGCTGCGCGCAGCACGAAACCTTCCTCCCTCTCCGAACTCTGCTCGAGCCGTGGAGGCTCGTCCCCCCCACCCCGTTAAATAAACAACCTGTCATATTAATGAGGGGTGGACAGGCCGGATCATTTTTAACTTTCCCTCATGAGTTATTCATTAGTTCTCCGCGTGTGAGCGTTGCTTGCTACAGGGCCAAGCAGCAGCGGTGAGAAGAACAGCCTGCGCCGCCGATGTGAGCGCTCGCTGTAGCGCCTGTTCCCTGCCGAGAGTGGACTGTGTCCGTGCATACACGAACGCCTTCGGTCGAACGTGGCGTCACACCGCGGGCGCCCGTGGAACTATCGTGTGCGTGCGTGTGTGGGTGAAGCGACGGTTGCTGCGAAGATGGGGTGGTGGAGTAGGCAAGAAAGGAGAGCTGGAAACACTTTACTACTGGAGACTGCTGACAGGGGAAGCTCTGAAGAGAAAAAGAACGGGAAATAGAGGCAGAAAATGACCGAAATGGGCAAGACGCGCCGTGGGGAAGCCGGAGGCTGGCTAGCTAGTCGAAAAACGAATGTTGCTTTCCGTTCTGGGAAAACAAAGCGCGTTCAAAGCGGCGCAGAAGCGAGTACAACGGCTGTCTTTTTTTATTTTTAGTCCGTTCTTTTTTTTTGTAACCGTTGCTGGGAAGAAGTCGAGTGCGGATGCGACTAAGTGAATGAGGTGCCTCGTGTTGTAGGCAGGTACGCTGAAAGAGTGGTTAAGCTCGACTTCAGGATAGGCATGAAAGAGTAGCTCGGATGTGCAAGCACTTTAGGAACTGAGGCTTATATTCATGTGTATATGTACGCGGTTTCGGTGGGAAACGGCAGATGGCGGGCGTCGGAGGCTTGCTGTCTCGGCCGTGTTCGCAGCGAGTCTAGCCTAGTGTATGTAAAGACAAAAAAAAGCATGAAAGTTTGAAAGCTTCGGCGCCAGACAAACGAAATTTTGGAAAGCCTCGACGCTAAATTAGGGGTTTCTCATTTTCGTTCTGTACTGACCGAGGAGTAAGAACGGCAAAATGTTCATATACAAGCAACTTTAGAGTAAAGAGGGGAAAATGAGCAGAACTTCTCCTCCACTTCGTCATGTCTACAGGAAGGTAGCTATACTATGGCGACTTGAATCGCACGGTCTTCTATATATGTATAACGCTGAACGCCCGCGACACAGGAGTGAATGCTCAAACATAACCCGCATCCGATATACGTACAGTCAGAATCAATTTGTAAATTATTATATTAGGGCAAGCCTATACGAATAAAAGTGCTCTACACCAGCTAATATTTACAACGAAACCAAAGAAAACACGCCAAAATAGCCGATTGCGTCGTCCGGTTAGCTTCACTGCTATTTTTTTTTTAGATTGTTGGACCGCCACACGCGAAAAAAGTATCGATCGGTCGGCTTGTACGAAAGAGGTCATTTTCACGCTTACTCTGGCTGTAAAACGTACAGGTGGAAAACTCGCTTGGTTTATTGCAGTGGCAGGTCGGAAGGAAGAGGGGAATGGGATGTTTGCTAGCCCCGAGTTTTCCGTATACTGTTGCTCACCAGAGCTTATTTGACAAAAATCGTGCGCAACGAACTTGAGCTTCTGGATAATTTCCATATATTTCTAGCTTTGTACGCTGACGCCTGCGCAGTTTTGCTATCAAAACCTAATCTGAAGAATGTATGGAACAATCTGTTTTCCAGCAATCTCAAATAGAAATCTTTCACCAAACACGGCTCTCTGCCGGAAAAAAAAAAGAAAGGATCTAGCCTTCGAGATTGTCGTGCCATCGTCGACACTACTATAGCGATGATAGTTTTGCGACAAGCACGTAAAGTGCTATAGATAAATTATTTTATTTGCGTCGAATACTCGATGCTTGAGGTGTACAGAAAAAAGCTGCATTATGGACGTTCTAAACTGTTTGTCCAGAGTAACAATGCACAGTATACAATAACACAGGCGTGGAAATTACATTTTTAATTAATTGTACTTGGCTTGAGGGAAGTTAAGCAAAGTCATTTCTATATCTGGTAAGGTTGATACTAAAGTAACATGTCATTTCCTCACCTATGCGTATAGGCATTTGTTTTCTGTTTTTATTGTTGCTAAAAAAGTAAGAAAAATGCTTCTTTGGGATTGGTGTAATTGCCTCGTCGTACATCCTTGCTTCTGTTGCTTTTTGTTCGGTTCTACGTTGCAGCGTACAGAGCACGTGGTGGTTGCCGGGCACTCATGTGAACGCTGATTGTTCCCTTTTATTAATATTATCAGCAGTAGTAGTAGTACTAGTAGTAGTAGTAGTAGTAGTAGTAGTAGTAGCCGTAGTAGTAGTAGTAGTAGTAGCAGCAGCAGCAGCAGCAGTAGTAGTAGTAGTAGTAATAGTAGTAGTAGTAGTAGCCGTAGTAGTTGTAGCCGTAGTAGTAGTAGCAGCAGCAGCAGCAGTAGTAGTAGTAGTGGTAGTAGTAGTAGTAGTAGTAGTAGTAGTAGCAGCAGCAGCAGCAGTAGTAGTAGTAGTTGTAGTAGTAGTAGTAGTAGTAGTAGTAGTAGTAGCCGTAATAGTAGTTGTAGCCGTAGGAGTAGTAGTAGTAGTTGTAGTAGTAGTTGTAGCAGTAGTAGTAGCATTAGCAGTAGTAGTATCAGTAGCAGCAGCAGCAGTGGTTGTAGTAGTAGTAGTAGTAGTTGTAGTAGTAGTTGTAGCAGTAGTAGTAGCATTAGCAGTAGTAGTATCAGTAGCAGCAGCAGCAGTGGTTGTAGTAGTAGTAGTAGTAGTAGTAGCAGCAGTAATAGTAGCCCTAGTAGTAGTCGTAGTTGTAGTAGTAGTAGTAGTAGTAGTAGTAGTAGTAATAGTAGCCGTAGTAGTAGTAGTAGCCGTAGTAGTAGTAGCAGCAGCAGCAGCAGCAGCAGTAGTAGTAGTAGTAGTAGTAGTAGTAGTAGTAGTAGTAGTAGTAGTAGTAGTAATAATAGTAGCCGTAGTAGTAGTAGTAGCCGTAGTAGTAGTAGCCGTAGTAGTAGTAGTAGCAGCAGCAGCAGCAGCAGCAGCAGTAGTAGTAGTAGTAGTAGTAGTAGTAGTAGTAGTAGTAGTAGTAGTAGTAGTAGTAGTAATAATAATAATAGTAGCCGTAGTAGTAGTAGTAGTAGTAGCCCTCGTAGTAGTAGTAGTAATAGTAGCCGTCGTAGTAGTAGTAGCCGTCGTAGTAGTAATAGTAGTAGTAGTAATTGTAATATTAGTGGTAGTAGTAATGAGACAAACATTTTTTTCACCCACCCACCATATCTCTATCAGCGTCAGGGGATGAGGGAAGCCAGCAGCGCAGAAGTACGCCTCCACTTTCCTGCCTCCGCACCCTCCACCACTTCGCCTAACGCGTCCCTTACATCACAGTACGCGTGGGGGGCCACCCCTGTTCGAATCGCAGCAGAGACGCCTTACGTCTGTCGCGCGAGCGACGAGGCATGCTCTTGCTCATCGATGCGCATGATTCGCCCTTGAAGCAGGGAGGCGGCGGCGGGTTGGTGCAGACGCAGGGCAGGGGACCCACTGCCGTCCCATCAGCGCCACCATGCAGCCGCAGGAGTAATGCGTGCGTGTGCGCGTATGCGAACTCTCGCCATTTCATAAGTGAGCCTCTCTCCCGCAAGAGCGCTCGGGATGGGTTGCACGGATGGTTTGGCGGCGACCCCAGTCCTCCTGAATCGGGCGTCATATTCATGCGCGTGCATAGTTCTGAACCGAGGGGATCTCCCGGGCAACAATTGTCCTTTGTCTCATTCCGGTGCTACTCCGATGGGGGTGGGGGGTGACTAAAAGGTATTTAGACGAATTGGATCCTTTTGTTCTTCGGAGAAGTGCCGCTGTTTCGGTGACGCGATTCTTTGGGAATGCGGGGGATTTGTGCTGACTTACCGGGGCTGGCGCTGGGCGTGGTCTGGCTACTCAGCGCATCCCTGCGCACATTAAGATCTTGGCTGCGTTTTGTGAGTTCTATTCAGAAAATATTGCGCTCTGACAGTCTCTTCTTTTAACTGTAATGAGCACAGGGAAAGTGAATAAATTATCATAGAAGAACGTAAACAAACGCATGTACGTAATACAGGCCCTCAGGGTTATTTACTCATTACAGAAAAAAAAAAAGGTCAATAATGATTTCAGAGTTCCGCATACATATAGACGCTGGGAACATAGCTGGTTTCCGGCATGCTTAAAAAAAAAAGAAACCGGAGGAGCTTTACACCGGAGGGAGAACGCGCACTGCGACATATCATGGCGAGAATCAGACTGGTTAAACCAATGAAAATCCCATCAGGTTATGCAACTGTGAATGCTAAATAGCGCTATCGGAAGACAAAACAAACCGTAAAGGGGCCTTGCGATGTCCGAAAGCCACCTTAGCAGAATTCAGTGGTATGACTTTTACGATACTCTGTCACGAGAATTTTCTGCTACGCGTTAATGGTTCCCAGATGGTCGGAATTAATACGGAGTCCACCACTACACTTTTTCGCATAAGCCAAATGCTGTGTCTGTGCATTAATTTAGCCCCACATATCGCTAGTATTTTCGCTGGACAATATACAGCCGCATTCTAGAACTCGTGGTTATTTCACGATCTACATAGGGTCAGTTTGGACACCCATATTAACGATAAAAAACAAAAATCCCTGTCGTCAGCGGAGAAAGTGAGGAAAGACACACATTGCAATGGAGAGAAGGGGAGAAGATATAACGTAACGTTTCCAAAGCAAAGTACACTTAGCTTCACACTATATGTAAAACATATAGTCATGGCTAAGTTAGACACAGCTCCCTACATCACGTGAACAGCACGTTCCATATACCAATCCTTCGGGACTCAAGTATACTAATACGGACTTTTAAATAGGGTGACATTATCGGGTAGGGCCAAAGGGGAATAGCTGAGCGCCAGTGCGCATTCGCAGAACAATAGCCGGAGGGGCGTTATTGTCCTGCGCCTGCGCACTGGTGCCCCGCTATTTCCCTATGACCCTAAACGATAGGGTGACACTGTTATGTCTCCAAATATCATGAGGGCAAAGTGGAGGCAGGAATATGGGTTCTACATCGTTGAAGCAGGTGATTTTCAGAGTCCAAGCCGATACTTACAAAAATTTCTTTAGACAGTCTATAGACTCTGTCCATAGACTTCTGCCTGAAAAGTCTATAGACTGTCTGCAGACAAATCCTAGAGAATACTCTATAGGCACTACAAATCCTATAGACAGTCAATAGACAATCAATAGATTTACGGACAGGCATTTTTAATAGACTTTTGTCTATAAACTCTCTATAGACAATGAATAGGCAAAAGGAATACCTATAGGAAGACAATAGTCTATAGGAAGTCTATAGACTGTCTATAGACCATTTTTTATCAAGGGCGCCACTCACTCACTGCCTCACTCTTATAAATACTCCGGCCCAAAAGATCATGCAGGCAGATATTAATAATCATTAATTGTTAATAATTATTAAGCAGATATTAGTATTAATACTATGAAGATATTAATTAGCAGATATTAAATAAGGTATCAGATATGGGCATGGATATCTCATACCTGATTTAATATCTGCTGCGCGTCCTTGGACCCAAGATATTAAACTTATTTTTGGAATGTGGCGGAGTGCTCGCCCTGAGGCACTCTGGCACGGGTCGGCCCGGTATTGCACTGCCTCCGGGATCGGCCCGGGGCTTAATAGCGCGCGCCTTTTCTTTCTATCTTTGCTCTCCTGTCCTTTAACTCTCCTACTTTCAGCACGCGGCAGCGAGCGTGGCTCGGCTTGAGCCAATGGGCAGGCCCGTGCACTTTCCTTTTTTTTTCTTCGTATCAGCAACAGCAACATCATGCAAGCAAATGCTGCCACACAGAACGAGGAGCAAGGAATTAAGTGAAAACGACTACGACACCATCTTTGCGAGAATTACATGCGAAGACTCGAGGGTCCCGAATCCCGGGGGTCGCTTGGGTCGGTCGCACGCGCACGCGGCGACAACGGGGCACACGTATTCTGTACAGGGTGTACACGCTACAACGCAAGCTACACGCGTGCGATGTCTCTCTGACTAGTGGCGGGGAGAGGGGTTTGGGGAAAAGGAGGATAGCGAATTTGGGAGCGGGCCGGGGGAGACCGCGTCGCTGCCACGCGAGTATCGAGACCCCGTCTGACGACGTCGACGACGCGCGCCGGCTACACGCACTTTGGGAAATTCTGCGCGCACGTGTCGGTGCGACCCGCCGGACCGGGATGCTCCCCACTCTGAATAGCGCGCTTGCTGCAGCGGCCTCGCATTGCCCTGATTGTCTGAACTCCACCCCGCCAGGCACAAGGGTGGCGTACTGCAATGGGGGGATAGACCCTCGCTCTGCAGAAACGAAAAAGATAAGGAAAGAAAGGAGAAAAGGGAATAGGCAAACGGAAACACATATGCGCGTGAGTTGAGCGGGGATAGAAGCCGTGGGCACAGTTTGTTCCGAGGTCGGTTTTTCCAAAAGGTTTTCTCTGCTGCCCTCGTTAGCCTCCGTTGTCGCTCCAGTGAGTTCAACCGCGCGGTGTCATACTGCAAAGTGCGCTGTGCACTTGTGTGGGAGCTTCGAGTGGTGCAGGGTGTCGATTTGCCTCCTCAACGTCGAGTGGGCGTCCTCGCGTTGGTGACGACAAGTTGCGGGAACGGCGTCACGTGACGTGTGGTGGATGTCATACACGTAGGGACAACACAGAAGGCCACGTGTCAAACGAGCTGTGAGCTGTGTGAGCTGGCGCGCTTGCTTGCACTGTATATATGCCGAAAATTTGGGCCGTTTATTTGTGTATTTATCTGTTCACACGAGTGTTGCTTACGGGGCTCTTTATAAGAAATGCTAAAAGGTCAGTAAAGCTTTGTAGGGGGATAGCTGGTTGTACATACTGAAATTGGGGAGCGCTATAATCAAGACAAGGGGACAACACCACATAAGAACACCACAAGACACGAGGTCGCTTTATTTGTGTTCCTTCAGAGTGATCATCCACACCCATTGTTTTTGTTAACTGTGGTGCCATTCGTACAAATAATTATTTAATAAAGACGCATGATGCTCTGCAAAACAACACTTTACACATTAAAAATTTGGTGGTTGCGAACAATTTGGAAGCTTGGAGGAGCAGCCATTAATAGGAATTCCGGCCGTGCGAGCCAGCCTCAATACATAAAATGCTAATGAGAGGTACTCAAAACGGCTCATAGTGTTTAACAGCGTTCATAAAAAGACATGTCTGATTCTACGTTTCCTGGCTAGCGCTTATTTCAGTGCGGGCTCTAACTGGTGCGCTGCGCAGTTAGAAGTAAAAGTTTTGAGAGCAGATAACGTGGCACCGTTCGAGAATTACATTTGGTAAGCACTCAGTGCGTTCTTAATTCAATAAAGGTATTGTTACCAACTAAATAGTGATGCAAAACTACCGAAAAATTTACTATCGAGAGTATCGATAATTTTTTTAAGCTATCGATAGTGTGCAAGAACTATCGATAATGCTACTATCGATACCACTATCGATAGTATTATCGATAGTACTATCGATAGTGTAAAAAAAAGGCCGCCATTGTCTGGAAGACGTTCAAGTAACGAGCGTTAGCTGTTCGGTTTACTAGACGAAGAAAGCGAAGAAGAACGCGCCCGTTGTCCAGTCACATACCCTCAAGATACGTCCCGGACGGAACTTGCTTCGTTTGGGGGGTCAAGGTGGGCCTAGAATTCGGCTTGCGGAGCGATATGGTAACGCTTCAATTAGTAATTGAATGTACACAATGTTTAGCTATTATTTAATTGTGGTTTTATTTCTATACCACAACCGATAGGGTTTTATTTGCCTACCAAATTCGGTACACAACTGTCCCCGAATGGGTGCCCCTTGTTGTCGGAGTATATATATATATATATATATATATATATGTGTGTGTGTGGGAACGAATGTGTACCTATGTAGCGGTCCCGTAACGGGACAATTTTCCTCCCGTTGTACGGTACTAGCTAGGCCGCCCCCCCCCCCCCTCCCCTTCTTTTTCGACTGTTGTGCAGTTAGATTGTGGTTTGTTTGTTTGTTTGTTTGTTTGTTTTAGCAGGTGGGTTTTGACTGTATTGCATATTTGGTTTTCACGTGTTTATAATAAACTTCCCTTTGTGTAGTTAGCCGATGCCACGGTATTAGCTACGCCGCCGCCCCCCCCCCCCTTCGTTTCTGAGTGCTGTGCAATTAGATTGTGGTTTGTTTGTTTGTTTTAGCAGATGGGTTTTGATTGTATTGTAATTTTTGGTTTTGGTCTGTTAATAAACTTCTCTTTGTGTAGGATATTTTTAGGGGTGAGGGGGGAAATGGATTGGAGGACACAACCAATTTTAGTGACCACCTTCTTGGATTCAAGGAACCGAAACTATGCCGCCATTTCGTCCCCAGACGTCGTTCTCACACAGTTACACCCCTGTCCACCATATTACACCGAGACGTCATCATTGGCACGCGGCAGGGGGTTGTTTCTACAATGCTATTGTAGATCGAGCTACAAGTCTCCATGCGATAAAGTCAGTTTACCATGCGAGATATGATGTTTTCTAGTTGCTGCTGCAGATGGCGCTGTGATCTTATGGTGGTAGCAGACCCCACGAAATGTCGAAACGTGATGAGTAAGAGCTAACGCTCGTAAAACTATCGATAGTGCTAGTAAAGATAGGTTCGTTCTTCTTGGTCGTGGTGAGATTTCGTATAACTCGTATACCGGGCTCCACCACCGGGTGCCCCACCGTCCGAGACGAGACGGTATAACAGACGAGATCCGGCAAAACTTGACTGAAGGAAGGAAAACTGAAACTTTATACAGGAATTCACATATTTACAACAGAATAAACGGCAAGCATGATTACATGGAACTGGCTAAGGGAAAATCTTCCCTCCTTGGCATCGCCAAAGATGCAAGGGATCTAAATCTAGCTCAGAACGCCTTTTCCCGGCTCCGGACCTGGTTTTAAAGACCTAGGAGACTGGCCCACCCCTTGCATCACCCAATCACAAACAACTAACACCTGATTGGTTCAAAAACTGTATGGCACGCCTTCCCGCTTCGGCAAGGTTCAAAACCCTTTCCCTAAAATGCCCAACACGAAAAGAACATCAAAATAGCTATACGAACATGGCATTCCGGGAATAGACACTCGAAATGATTGGCCCACCAGGTTTAGGTGGCACGCCCCATGCCTTCACAGTATTGCTCACACTCTCGCCCCCAGAAGAAAAAGCAAAAACAACCTCCCATTGTGCCCGCAGGCGCAATCGTTTTCCTTTGACTCTCGTCCGGCCCGCAGCTGTTCCGCACTTAGTCCTGTCATCGGACCACAGCGGGGCGCCTCTCGTGCGCATACGCGGCTTAGCTTGCCGCTGTTACGGACGAGGCGCGACAACATTCCGGGAGGGTCCAAACAACTGGGAGTCGTCTCTCGACAGATGCTTCAAGGAGGCGCCGGCGTGTCCGCGGTGCCACTAATGCACGCGGCGGCGTCAACGAGGGATCCGCATCTGTTGTTTACGGGGGTTAAAATGGACGTCCGCCGCCCGGGACAATTCCCCGAAACCGACGTCCCCATTAGCTCACGGCACGGGACCCCCCCGCGAGACGCAACGACAGTGTGTCGGGTGTCGGCAAGGGCGGCGGGCCGCGGCGCCGCGAGCCATCGGCGGTGGACGCGGCTGTGTTTGTTTAAGGCAGGCAGCTAAATGCTCCCGCCTCGGAAAGAGACCCCGTTTTCCCGTAATGAAACCTGCGCGAGGGCAGCGTCGGCCTTTCGGTCCCCGCGCAGCGTTGTGCAGCGCAGGTGCCTGACCTTCGAAGCCGAGTGGGCCCCCATTAGGGCTGTTCATCACTGCCGCAGAGACAGCAGGAACCATAATGTGCCGGAAGTGGCGAGAGGGTGTTGGGGACGCGTCCTGGCAGCCCACGGACTGGGCGCGTGATCGACCTCACAGTGATTCAACGCAGCTGCCCATTCGATCCCTTCACACGCCCCCCCTAAGATTCTACCAGGGGCCCAAATGGCACCTTGTAGAATTATAACACAACGAGGGATCCCTTTTCGCCTATAAAATCGCTCTGAGGGCGACCTAAGTAGTGGGGATACTACTGCAAACACATCGCAACGCTGCAAACAAATTGCGACACTGCAAACAAATTGCGACACTGCAAACACATTGTGACACTGCAAACACACTGTGACACTGCAAACACATTGCGACACTGCAAACAAATTGCGACACTGCAAACACATTGTGACACTGCAAACACATTGTGACACTGCAAACACATTGTGACACTGCAAACACATTGCGACACTGCAAACACCCAAACGAGCGGATTACACCGCAGTTCCAGTTACTGCCACAGCACACGTCACTGGGTTTGCTCTTTGGTACACATGTCCTCTCTTCCTTGCCCCCCGGCGTGATCATTGCTGTCTGCCTCCCAGCTGTCGTTCGGCAACCTAGACAGCGCGTCAGCGTTACCGTGAGCGCTCCCTTTCCTGTGTTTTATTGACACATTATATCTCTGTAGGGCAAGTGCCCAACGCGTCAGCTTCGCTCCCTGAGGCGTGGTGAGAGTAAGAAAGGAGAGGGGGTTGTGGTCAGACACCACAGTAACCTGAGCGCCGAACAACCAGAGGTCGAACTTCCCCAGCCCCCAGATGACTGCAAACGCCTCTCTTTCTATGGTTGACCATCGAGCCTGCGTTGGAGAAAATCTGCAACTCGCGAACGCAATTGGCCGCTCGGAGCCATCCGCGGCACACTGGGAGAGACAGGCTCCCGCCGCAACCGCTGAGGCGTCCGTGTACAGCCAAAACGGCTTGCCAGCATCGGGCGTCCCGAGAGCCGCAGCTTCACAGAGTGCCGCCTTGAGTCGCTGAAACGCACTTTCAGCTTCCGCGGGCCACGGAATTTTGTTAGGAATCCTTTTCCCCGTTAGCTCTGTCAGCGGCGCTGCCACCTCCGCATAGTTGGGCACATAGCCCCGGTAATAACCGCACAGCCCGAGCACGCTACGGAGCTCTTTCTTCGTTTTCGGTGCCCTCAGTCCCCTAATGGCTTTCAATTTTTCGGGATCGGGTGCGTGATTTCCCGAGCCCACTATGTGTCCCAAGTAACGGATTGACCCTTTCGCCACCTGACACTTTTCCAGCTTAACTTTCAGGTTCGCCCTCTCTAACGCTGCGAAGACGGCGTGCAAGTGTCGTATGTGGTCAGGCAACGCCTCGCTGAACACGGCGATGTCGTCTAAGTACGCACACGCGTAGGCAGAATGCGGGAGTAAAAGCTCGTTCATGGCTCTTTGAAACGTCTGGGCCGCGTTTTTCAGCCCAAATGGCATTACCGTCCACGCAAACTGCCCCCGATGGCAGACAAAAGCGGTGAGTAGCTGAGCCGACTGTGCCAGGGGCACCTGCCAATACCCTCTTCTAAGGTCGAGGAGCGTAATGTACTTAGCCCTTCCTACGCTCAGAATGAGCTCCTGCTGCAACGACATCGGGTAGGCATCTGCCACTGTCCCCGCATTGAGCTTTCTAAAGTCCACACACGTTCTCGTCGACCCGTCCTTTTTGGGGACACAGACCACGGGATGGGCGTGGGGGCTTTCGCAGGGAAAAATCAGACCCATCTCAAGTAGCTCATCTACTTGCTTGCCCACTTCGCCTTTTAGGCTTGCGGGTATTCGATAAGGGTAACCTGACCTCGGTGTGAAGCCCTCCTCTAAAACGATCCTGTGTTCTCCTATTTTCGCTACTCCCGGCTTGTCGTCGAATAGGCCTCGGTGTTCGGTGAACACTTTGCGAATGAGGCCGCCTTCCTCCGCCTTCAGATGGGCCGTCATGTCCTTGGGGAGGACCGATACTGTAGCCCGCGTTGACACCGATCGAGGCACGTACTCTACTTCGCCAAACGCCCTGTCCTCATCAAATATCACCCCAACTGTCATTACGCGCTTCTGATACGGCCGTAGTTTGCTGGCGTGTACTAATTTTCGGGCACCTCCTGGCATCTGCACGAAGTACGAGTGTTCGCGATACTTTCCGTCAACGCTGCCCGGCCCTTTCCACTGCGGGAACATTTTTCCAGGACGTTGCTCGTCAAACACCAGCACACTGTCTCCTATCTGAAAAGTTTTGTCCTTCGCCCGCCTGTTGTACTGGGTCGCGTACGCGTTCTGCTGCTTCGAGCTCACTAATTGTGCCACCTCCGCTGCATGCTCTAGGCGCCTCTTCAGCTCCCGCATATACTGTGATGGGGACGGCCCCAGCATAGCTGGTACACTTATCTGTCCCGCCCAGCTGCGCTTTAAAACCACCAGCGGACCGGTTGGTTCTCGCCCGTACAGCATCTGGAACGGGGCGACGTCCGTCGTGTCATGTGGTACCTCGCGGTACGCCCATAACAAGAAGGGCACAAACTTGTCCCATTCCTTTCCTTCCTCCTGGATGATTTGATACAGCATGTTCTTAAATGTCCGGTTCCAACGTTCGACCGCGCCGTTACTTTCGGGGTGCCCCGGCGTTGAAAACCTTGGCGAGCAGCCTAGCCTCTTCAGAAACTCTTGTGTGAGTTCGGCCGTAAAGTTTGTCCCGCAGTCTGAGGCGACTACTTCCGGAATTCCCGTCCGGCTGAACACCGTCAGGAGCGCGTCACAGGTGGCCTTCGCACTGAGGGAGCGCAAGCACACCACCTCAGGCCATCGTGTGCACAAATCGATGATGCACAACGCGTACCTGTGACCCCTTCCTGAGGGTGGATCCAATGGACCTATAACGTCGACGTTGACCTGTTCGAACGGGTATCGAGGCCTCGTTAGCGGTTCTATCGGCACTCTGTCCGTCTGGCGGCGATCCGCCCTTGTCTGACACCCATGGCAGCTGTTACAGTATGCCCTTACATCCCCTTCAATACCTGGCCAATAAAACGTGTACTTGATTCGCGCCTTAGTTTTCCTGAATCCAAGGTGACCGCCCCAGTTTGATTCATGGGCTAACCTAAGTACTTCTTGACGTCGGGATTTAGGGAGCACCAGCTGCATTACTGGTTGCCCAAGCAAGTTTTCCTTATGGTAGAGGAGACCGTCTACTTCAGTTATGCCACCTTTCCCAGCCCTGGCGTTTTTCCACACTTCTTGCAATGTGGCGTCATTGCGCTGCTCCTCCCTGAAAACCGCCGAGGCGCCGCTTTCCTCGGTTACACTACGAGCTGTGTCTTCGGCGATTAGTGCGCCGCTCTCGCTTGCCCTGCCGACCACCGCGTGCACTTCCGCGTGGGGAGTTACGCCCTCCTTGACTGGTTTCTCTTCTAGCGGCCCGTGTAACTTGTCCCGTTCCACCCCCACGTGGTCTGCCACCTGACCGTCGTTCGCCTCTACTAGCCCTTTCATATCACACTCCTCCCTCAGTGACTCCCATGCTTCCTCCGAAAGCAAACAGTCCGTTCTCGACGCTAGCTTGTCGGTCAGAGCGCATACCACTGGCACCGCTTCTTTAATCTCGGAGAAAATGCCTGCCCCGCGGTTTAACATCAGGGGCACAACTGCAAGCTTAGCCCGTACCTTTTCACCAAAGGCTGACACCAATTCGATGGACCCATGTGGCTCCACCAGTCCCGGGGGTACTATGCTCTCCCGCACAACCGTGATTTCTGCGCCTGTGTCCAGAATTGCATTAATTTGCCTATTCTGACAAGACAGAGTTATCGGTCTTAGTTCGCTTTGTGCGGCCGCTCGTGCCTGCGTCGCCACCCGTGCAGTAAGGCTTTCCCCTTTAGCGTTAAGCGCTTTCGTGGGTGTTCGTCCCGAGCCATGCGGGCATTCGGCCCTCCTGTGACCCATCGACCCACACGAAAAGCACCCTTTATACTTCTGCTTCGTGTCCGGCCTTTGTATTCCTGTCGCCTCCCGTTTGGGTTGGTACGTATCTCGCTTTCCGTCTCGACCATTTGAGCTCTCCCCCTTTTTCTGCTCGTGCTTTTTCACTGCGCTGTTCTTTCCCTGCGCTTCCTCGAACGTCTGCAGTAATGCCGCCAACGTTGGCGCTTTCTTCCATCCCTCACCCTCCTGCAAAGTTACGTATCGAAGGGCGTCCTCAGACAGGGTGTTCTTTAGTTGGTCCGCCACTAGCAACTCAACAATTCCCTCCAACGTTTTCACCCCCCTTTCCTCCACATAGAAATTGAGATAACTCTGCAGGCGAGTCGCAAACGCCCTCCAGCTCTCATTAGGCAGTTTTTTCGATGTTATGAACCTTCTGCGATATTCTCCCGCTGAGAGCTTAAGCTCTTCTAGCACCACTTTCTTCAGGACTTCGTACTCCTTATGCTGCGAAGGTGTCAAGCGCGTCGACAAGAACCGCACCTTATCCACTATTAGCGGAAATACAATTTGGCCCCACTGTTCCTTCGGGACCGCGTAGGCCTCCAGGGTGTGTTCAATCGACTCGAACCAGACAGGCACTTCTGCCTCTGCCGGGAACTTCGGGAGCACTCCCGACAACCATTTCGAGTACCGACAGAACTCCGCTCGCGAGTCGCTTCTCTCCAACGCCGTGGCGTTCTGCTCCAGGCTTACTCCTTTGTTGCTTGCTTGGAATTTTGCAAGTTCAAGCTGGACCTCGAGAGCTCGACGGTGCTCCTCAGCAGCTCTGGCCTCTTCTTTTTTCATTTCCAGAGCCATCTTGCTAATCTGAGCGTCAGACACAGACGAACTGTCCTCCGAAACAACCGTTCCCTCTCCCTCACTCATCGTGCTCGCTTTCCGCCTGTCCGGGTTTAAGTGTGCGAACCGGGTGTTCATGCACTCCCAGACCGCCTATCCAGACAGCAATGCCCCCGCCAAGGTGAAAGGCAAAGAGGACTCACCCACTGATGAGATGCACCTCGCTGGCGTCCGACTTTCGTCGCTGTCGCTGTCTCTCTGTCGCCGCCCGCTTCCCCACGCAGCTTCTCCCGACCGGCTACCGCCTTGCGCTGCTGGTCCACCCTTGGAGTCTCCGCTGCTGGTTCCCTTGGAAGCTGCCGATTCCTGCCTTCAGCTCTTGCTCCTCCTCAGCCGCCGATGCTTGGCCCGTTGCCGGAACGTCGTCTCTTCCTCCTTTGCTATCTCCTGATAACGAAAGGATCCTGTCGACTGCGCCAGTAAAGATAGGTTCGTTCTTCTTGGTCGTGGTGAGATTTCGTATAACTCGTATACCGGGCTCCACCACCGGGTGCCCCACCGTCCGAGACGAGACGGTATAACAGACGAGATCCGGCAAAACTTGACTGAAGGAAGGAAAACTGAAACTTTATACAGGAATTCACATATTTACAACAGAATAAACGGCAAGCATGATTACATGGAACTGGCTAAGGGAAAATCTTCCCTCCTTGGCATCGCCAAAGATGCAAGGGATCTAAATCTAGCTCAGAACGCCTTTTCCCGGCTCCGGACCTGGTTTTAAAGACCTAGGAGACTGGCCCACCCCTTGCATCACCCAATCACAAACAACTAACACCTGATTGGTTCAAAAACTGTATGGCACGCCTTCCCGCTTCGGCAAGGTTCAAAACCCTTTCCCTAAAATGCCCAACACGAAAAGAACATCAAAATAGCTATACGAACATGGCATTCCGGGAATAGACACTCGAAATGATTGGCCCACCAGGTTTAGGTGGCACGCCCCATGCCTTCACAGTATTGCTCACACTCTCGCCCCCAGAAGAAAAAGCAAAAACAACCTCCCATTGTGCCCGCAGGCGCAATCGTTTTCCTTTGACTCTCGTCCGGCCCGCAGCTGTTCCGCACTTAGTCCTGTCATCGGACCACAGCGGGGCGCCTCTCGTGCGCATACGCGGCTTAGCTTGCCGCTGTTACGGACGAGGCGCGACAACATTCCGGGAGGGTCCAAACAACTGGGAGTCGTCTCTCGACAGATGCTTCAAGGAGGCGCCGGCGTGTCCGCGGTGCCACTAATGCACGCGGCGGCGTCAACGAGGGATCCGCATCTGTTGTTTACGGGGGTTAAAATGGACGTCCGCCGCCCGGGACAATTCCCCGAAACCGACGTCCCCATTAGCTCACGGCACGGGACCCCCCCGCGAGACGCAACGACAGTGTGTCGGGTGTCGGCAAGGGCGGCGGGCCGCGGCGCCGCGAGCCATCGGCGGTGGACGCGGCTGTGTTTGTTTAAGGCAGGCAGCTAAATGCTCCCGCCTCGGAAAGAGACCCCGTTTTCCCGTAATGAAACCTGCGCGAGGGCAGCGTCGGCCTTTCGGTCCCCGCGCAGCGTTGTGCAGCGCAGGTGCCTGACCTTCGAAGCCGAGTGGGCCCCCATTAGGGCTGTTCATCACTGCCGCAGAGACAGCAGGAACCATAATGTGCCGGAAGTGGCGAGAGGGTGTTGGGGACGCGTCCTGGCAGCCCACGGACTGGGCGCGTGATCGACCTCACAGTGATTCAACGCAGCTGCCCATTCGATCCCTTCACAGTGCTGCTATCGATAGACTATTGATAGTACCATTCATAGTACTATCGATAGTGAGACTATTAATAGTGCGACCATCGACAGTAAGACTGTCGATAGTAACACTATGGACATTCTGCATTCGTTGCCCAGCGATATTGCCAAAACATTTGCGATACCTTGTTGGTTTCACGGTTTTATGAGGCTTAATGCTCGAAAGAGACTCAGGCTATGAGGGGTGTGTTGTGCAGTTCTCCGAATGATTTCGACCAGCTGTGGTTCTTCAACGTGCAACAAAGAATGCGACAAGATGACGCAAGAAGAAGAACGAACGTTAATTGCTGTGCCTCATGATAGCATGGCGCATGCACTGTGCAAGCCTAGTGCATTTTTCTTCTACACGAGCTCTACACAAGTTAACCAATTTTAAAGATAACTGTCGTGGTTGTGAGAGCTTGCTAGAGTTAAAGTAAGGTGACTACCACTTTAAATTGAGACGCAAAAGCGGGACAATTCAGCCTAAAAGGTAGCTGGGACAGTTAAAATGTATTATCAATAGTGCCATCATTATTAATATCAATATTACTATCGATAGCAGTATCGTGCTATCGATAGTACTATCGATACCAATATCGATAGTTTTTTCAACATCGATAGTTCGATAGGGACGCAACTATCGATAGTATCGATAGTCTTGCATCACTACAATTAAATCCTTTCATAGAGCAGTTCAATGGAAATCTGGGCTTGATAACATAATTTGCCACTACTGAAACCTTACTCACAACGAGTGGCCTTGAAGTTCACCAATCTCACTGTGCAACTGATTGCTGTTGTTTTTGCTGAAAGATTGCTGAAATACCGTTTTTCGGAATGACGCTCAAATAGTTACGGGACACTGGTCTGAGAAAACATTGTGCCTACTATTATTTTATTCGTAGGCTGGATCCCACACTTCTACAACAAGCGGTTGTGTTATTTTGTAGCAGCATATACTTCCAAAGGTTTCAATATATGTCGTCGTATTTCATTCCTTTTTTTTGTAGTTTTGTGCACTGGCTCATGGGTTCAATGCGTTTTCGCTATTTGTGTTTTGTAACGGTATTTGAGCTCTCAACGGTAATATTTCAGCCAAAATCACCTCTAATTCTTTCGGCTTTAAAACTGAGTGCATACCCACGTGGTTTATTCCTCACGCAGCCAAATCTATGCGGTTCGCGTGAAAGGCGAGTGAAACGAACTATAAGCCAACAACATCGCACGTAATTTGCACAGTCGCAAAGAAGTTATAATCAATAAATCGTCACTAGTATGGGAAGCAAGTCGACCACATCCTTACGCGAAATGTGCGCGCTCAATTAATCTCTAGTTACTAACTAAGCTTTACAAACCCACTTATCACCGTAGAGCTCAGATTCACTTTTCACGCGGAAGGCAGAAGCGATCCAGTGAAAAGATCGATCACGGCTTGAGTTAGGCGACATTTGAAGCGTGGGGTTCTTATTTTCTTGATCACTTTCAAAAGTAACTTCGTTACGATTAAATTGGCTATAAGATTGGCTAGTGAAAACAGTACTGCATACAAAACAAAAAAAGATCTAAACTTGGTCACTCTGGAGAAATAACTGATTTGCCATTGCGACTTATTGCGCACTTCAACGAGTACAGAGGCGGCAGTGGCGGCTTTAAATATTTCGACCTATTTACAGATTCTCAAATCTGAAAATGATTATTATGTACAACACATTTTGTTGGTTATATGTGAGGGGCCAGAAAAATACCTCGGACTTATTCATTATAGTGAGAAATACGAAATATCTCAATGTACGGATTAAAGAGCTCTGTTAAGGCGTTTTGTCTGCTACATTGAATGATTGTGAGTGAGGAGACAAATTATCAGAAAAATTTCTATTGTTGGCAAAGTAGGTGGCATCAAATTTTGCAAAATTCAGAACCCTCCTGACAACATTAAAAAAGTACGGCGCGAAAGAAAGCTGTTGGGTCCGCTTATAAAAGCCTTCATGCTTATGTATACCGCAGAGTGTTCAGTATGTGCCACAATTTTCTAGATGGAAGACATGCATTCGCTTCACGTTCGCGATACTACAACCGCTTATTAGTAGCCAAATCCACTCTGAAGCTTTAACCGACCACCCTTTTAAGTGACCCGTTTAATGTCCATCGAAACTTCAGCTACAGTGAAAATATCCGGTGCCTATTTTTTTTTTTTTTGAACCGTAACGATCGCTTCGTCCCGAAAGTGTAATTTCCCATCGACCGCGGCCAGTAATGTTTCCCATCCTAGCCACAGCAATTTTTTTTCTCGGTGCATAGATGAATGAGAATGAGCCACTCCCCAGCTAACGGCTCATGAGAAACAGCGATAAAAAAAGACCTGCTGCACGCTAAACTGCTAACCTCTTCCTTGTAAAAAAAAAAAAAAAAAAGGCGCGGATGACGATCAGGAAGTGGCAGCGGAGGAGAACCGAGGGAAAAAAAATGCGTCGATGAAAAGATTTCATGTATCATCACGAGAACAAGTGGATAAAGGCAGCTTGTGAATATAAAAAGGGCAAAGTAAGGGGGGAGGGGGGGAGGATTGGAAGAGCCGTGATCCGGCCGCTCTCTTCCACGCAGGCTTCAGTGGAGGATAGATGATACATCCATCCATCAAGTGGCATCACGCTCCCCACTTTGTCTCTGAGCCACTGTAGCTCATCCCCACCCTCCCCACAACGACCCTCCAGTACGTCGTCGACAAGCGCGGCCTCTCCAAAGTTATTCTCAGGGCTGCAGCATCAAAAGTGGCGGGCGGCTTGCTTACGCTGTCACCACTGCATACAGAGCCCGCGGTGG
The DNA here is from genome assembly GCF_052857255.1 of Amblyomma americanum. Lineage (NCBI taxonomy): Eukaryota > Metazoa > Arthropoda > Arachnida > Ixodida > Ixodidae > Amblyomma > Amblyomma americanum. Next base: position 49,579,018 of record NC_135498.1, read on the forward strand.
CGGTGGTTGCGGGTGGCCCATTGTAAAGCCACAATGGCTTAGAGTGGGGAGGTGGCGATGGCTATGAATATGATATGGATGGATGTCTTCCGATTTTCTTGTTTGCCCCCTCTACACCACCCTATTCCAACTACCGCCGACACCCCCTCCCTCCCTCCGCTTGTCCATAGGCTCCCACACAGCGCTTTGTGCAACGTCGTCGTGCCACGCGTTATGCTTGAGCGCGGGCCTTTTTTGTGTCCTTCAAACCGCGAGTGGTGGCCGGCGATCGGTGGTGGTGTAACAATTATCCAAGCGGCCGACCCGTGGCGATCAAGCGAGTAGTTGGCTTTGCTGCTTTGCTTCGAAGCGTTGGAGGGTGCCCGCCATGCGGGGTGAATATGAGTGAACAGTGCGGCTCCCAGAACTGACGTGGGTATGCAAGGAACGGGGCGCTGCAAGAGTTCGTTAAGTGAGGAGGTGTTTTGCGAAGAAACGGGAGAAAAATAACAGGAAAAAATGTTTGTGCGTGTCAAAGCGCAAATACGTTTCACTCAACGAAGTTAAATTACGTCCGTCTAATTGTATAACGGCGATTACGAGAAGGCAAACGTCTAATTCTCATTGCGAGTATACGAGCTTCCCTTGACAACATGCGCGGGCTTTTTGCCCAGATTTGCTCCGGCGGCCAAAAGAACCGGCCAAAACTTTCGCAGTGGTACATAATCCTCGCCCTCGCATCAGGAGCATGCGTCTCGTGAGGCCTCATTCATCCTCTCTAGTATTTGTAATGTTTAAACCTATTAAAGGAACAATATTTCGCACATCGGTCATTTTTGACCGTGCCGTGGAGTTAAGTGTTCAGCTGGGCTGCCTTCCTTTTTTGCCATGTTTTTATGCCTGTTCGGGCACTTTTTTTTATTCATTTTCCTTTGAGGAACGGGCTTCTTGTACAGACTCCATTTCATTTCCCGCGCCCTTAACACTCTGCTGACGTCATTCGTGCGTCATTTAAGCGTTGATGAGATTCAGAAATTCCGATGATACTTACTGAGATCTAAACCACCTTTTCGGCTCGAGTTCGTCGGGCTGGTTGAAAATAAAGGCAGAAACTACAAATTATATCCCAGCGTAACGAAGGTGGCATGGGATGTGCTTTTACAGTAAGCGTATATCAATTCACGCAGGCACCGATGTCGCCATTATGTTTATCTTTTTCTTTCTTCCCGATACCTGAACAGAACGCGTGCTCTGGGACTCGCATAGCGGATGCATGGTGCTAGAAACTGCTACTGCGACGCGCTTCTGCCGCTTTCTCGTAAGCGCAGCCAATCTTAACCTTTGCTAAACGTTAGAAATGGGCCCGAGAAAAATTGCAGTGATTAGCGTTGGTGTTCGTCCCCAGTGATCGGCTAAGGATCGGGAGGCTTGCTTTGGTTCGATGGTTTTCTTGTTTTTTGTCGTCGTTTCGCTTTGGCAAGCGAAATACATCAGTCTTGCAGCTTGTAGAACGTAGCTTCTTGTCTCAAAGTAAGCAAAAAGAAAGAAATCAGTAATTATTCAGGTGTAGACAGGGGAATGATAGGCAATGCGTATTTTGTCCAACAGTGATGTAAATGTAGGGAAGACGAAGACGACGACCTGGTCTCAAAGCGGGCGCTCTGTCCCGGCGTTCACAGTCCCCTCGAGAGAAAAGGCACTGCGTTGAAGACATGGCGAGACTGCTGGCGGCGTTCGGACTTCCAAAGAAGTACCTGGACTTCTGGGACCCCATCGCTCACGAGCACGACGAACCGTCTCCACAGTGCCTGGCGAGAGTGAAGCGTGAGATCGCCAACGTGTACACCCGCCCACCGCAAGGCATCTTCATCGAGCCCGAAGAGACCAACATCACCAAGATCCACGCCGTGATCGTGGGACCTGCGGGCACGCCGTACGAAGGCGGCCTTTTCCACTTCATCGTCAAGTGCCCACCCAACTACCCGGTCAGCCCACCGCGGGTCCGCAACATGACAACCGACCTCGGACGAGTGCGCTTCAACCCGAACCTCTACGCCAACGGAATGATCTGCCTCAGCATCCTGGGTACTTGGCCCGGACCTTGCTGGAACGTGACGCAGAACATAGTGAACGTGCTGCTCTCGATTCAGTCACTGCTGACCGAGAATCCGTACTTCAACGAACCCGGACACGAATCGGAGATGAATGCTGGAGATTCTGGGCGCTACAACGCCGTAATACGGCACGAAACGATCAGGGTGGCCGTGTGTGACGCGGTCGACGCCTGCATTAAGGGCAGCTCGCTGTGTCCACTGGCCTTGAGGAAGAAGATCCTGAAGACGTTTTCCGAGTCATACGACAAGTATGAGAAGGTTGTCAAGGAGAACCTGCATTTGTCTGGCTACAGCATGGACGATCCGTTCGGTGATAACCACGGAACCTACAGTTACGAGAAACTGCTTGCACGGCTGCAAGAACTGAACAAGCTGGTTAAACGGAGGAGCGCCACCACTGCCGGAAGTGACGACACGGCACCTTCTAATGTCGAGCAACCCGAAGCATCCTCTGGTCGCAAGTAGGCCCGCAGCGGCATGTTCGCGTAGTGCAGGTCGAGCGTGAAAGCTGTGAGGTGTAAGCATGTCGCTGTTTAATGTCAGGTTGAAAGAAGCAATTAAAAGCCAACCGAAAGAGCATGATCATGTCCGGGGGTATTCCGAGTAAAGTAACGTTGGCACGCGACGACAGAGTGTGCGGTTTTATTTGGGTGTACACAGAGATATCCCCTTTAGTCTTCACAAAAGTGCCGTTCATATCGTGATGCTTCTTTATGAAGTGCGTACACAGTCCGTCAACCGTTGTCAGCACGACCAACACCAATTAACATGCAGCCAGGTGTAGATGCAGAGCATAAAAGTGATCATGAACAGGCAGTATTCAAACAAGCGGCCATTGATTACAGAAAACAAAATGAAATTTTCTTTTTTTCTAACGACGCCAGCTGCACATGGTACTTTCTCGTGGGTGAATGCGCTGCTTTGCTGTTCGACGTAGTACCAAGGGCCGCCGAGTAAGACTTGCAAGAATTTCACTATTTAGTCTATAGACTGTATTCAATGTTGCCACTTCCTAGACGAGGATAAGGGAGAACGGTTTGGGCGCTTTCACGGTTTCAGTTTACCTTTTGTTTAGACGCACATGAAGGAGATGTCGCCCTCGCCTTTCATCGCTGCATTCGTACAATGAAACTTTAACAGATAGGCAGTATGAATTTTTTATTAGGAGTGATTTGAAAGATCAGTAACTGTTCAGGGTGTTTCAATTAAGTACGGAAGCAGGCTTAAAAATAAAGCGGTAACGAGCTCTACCATGACTAAAATAGTCCAGGTTTCTAGGCAGTGGTCTTGGCCTGGTCAGCATTACTTTTATAGGAGCCTAAATTGCTAGTTAACAAAGAAAAATTTAACTTTTTATCGTTAACTGTACAAGTGGTTTTTTAATGCAAAAGCGGAGCTTGTAAAAATGCGCATTTCAGTTGTTTTCTGCGTAGTAACTTATGTGTGGTTGCTTTCCTTCCCCTTTTAAAGTGTAAACACACGAAACTGAACAATATTCTCACGACTACGCTTTCTCGCGTCACGATGTTATCATTCTCAAACGCACTCCAAATGAAGGAACTCGCATGCACGACGCCGCAGTGAACAAACAGGCAAACATTCTCTGCGATAGCTCCGTGATGAGGGCGGGTACTTCGTTTTTTGTTGTTTTTGAGAATCGTGGTGCAACAGAATAAGCGTGACAGCATTGTACCGCAAGAAATTCTCTGCCCCGCGGCTTGGCATAAGACGGCAATGTCTTTTCACATCTTGTGACTGCGACTGCTTTAATTCGGGCGGAGGGACGAGAAATTTCCTACTTGCTCTCTCTCCACACCGTTTCTTCCACGGACACGCAAAGCTCGGTCTTCCCTCCCTTTATTTCCTTAGTCGCCTTATTCTCTGCCCACCGCACCCAGCGCTTGTTATCCTCCCCCCCCCCTTTTTTTTTTCTATAACAGTCAAAACATCGCTCCATCCCCTGTTTCACCACTACTCGACAACGCGACGTCAGTTAGGCTTCACGGCACTGTAGCAGGGAAGAACCCGATGCTCGGCGGAGAAGCCCCCAAAGGGGAAGACGGGACGGAGCATCGCTCCCTACGCTTCATCCCTCCTCCTCTCCCCCTCATCCCGTCGGTCGCATCTCATATCTCTCGAGCACGTGGCACTCGGCCATAGCCAGCCACGCGCCGCGAGCGCTGTCTCCCCACGCGCCATCAGGTCGGGACCCGCAATCGGAGGGGGAGATGTAATACGAGATCAAATTCATAACCGGGATTTCGCGCTGCCGCCGTCATTGCCGCTTGGGGAGGGACGGATGCTTTCATATGCGGAGGAATCGGACATGGCTTGCTCTAGAGCGCTCGCTTCGCAATCCCCCGCCCTCCTCATTGCGTTCTTCTGGTCGATCGCGCACGTGTGTAGGTCCACGTGGGATGCGTCTGTACGCTTTTATGTGCGTACGCTTGTAAGTGTACGCATAGGAGAAACCAGGGTTCACCGCTTGAGGATCTATGCTGGCCCTGCATGCAGTCTTTCGCGAGTGCCATATTCTCTCGTCCCTTTTTGTTGTTGTTGTTGTTGATTATTTCCCTGTAACAAACCGTATTATATAGAGCTCTGGCTTGCTTTTATCACCGCAAAACATTTGGGGAACGAGGGTAGTCCAATGAACAATGTCCCCGCAGCTTTCAGGAATTCAGCGCCCTCTGGCTGAGCTTTATAGCTTATGAGACTGCGAGAATGAAAGACACGGATGAATCTAAGGAGGTACCCTGAGTGACTAGAACTTCCTTACTCCCTTAGGCCTTTTCTCCTGTCCGTGATCCTGCTTAAAAAGAAGCTGAGCCCCATATCCCTTTTCCCGTCTCTGACCGTCCGCTTGGTCCGTTGTATTAAACGCGGTGATTTCGCGGCTTGCGATGGAGGAAAGGAATAGGAAACAAGCGCCAGCAGATTCAATGGGGATACATCCCTACACACCAGGCTCTCGTTGCTTCCCTAATCTTCCATCCTCCTCCGAATCGAGTCTCCTGCGAGGAATCAGAGAGGGAAAGCAAGAAGCCGAGTCTCCTGTAGCAAAGGGAAGTCAGGGAGTGGAACTGAAAATGTGTAGAAGGGGGAGACGCCTGCTGGCCCGGGAAAAAAGGGGATACGTTTCGGGATGGAGGAAGAGCAGGATGGACAGACACGGGAATCGTTCGTTGCGCTTTGAGTTTTCGCTGGCGTTGTTCCGCGATACCGCACGTCGCTTCCCTTTCTGCCCACTTGCAATCTTTCTTCCGTTCGAATCGCACACTATACGCCGGTGGCAATGGCTGCGTGTTAGGGAAAGCCGCCCGCCGGGGCTTCTGTTGTGCGCGGAGCGGTGACACATAGGATCGACGCGGTGGGCTGTAATGAGCGCCACGTGGTAGTGGTGGTGGTAGCGGCGGTGCCGTGTATACGGTTAGTTGGCTGCCGCTTGGGTGGGGGTCAGAGTTCACAATTGAAACTGTGGAACTGTTTGCCCTCCGCCAGCGAGGAGCTCCCTCTTCCCTCCACCCCGAACGAGCTCGCTTTGTTAGCTTGCGCGCCTCCCTTGTCGGTCCGTCGTGGCCTGTGGGAAAAAAAGGTGGCTGGGGTAGGGAAAGGGGATTGTAAGCGCTGACGGTTCGCTGGCGGCGCTGAAGTCGTTTGCTCGTGCTGTCCCTGAAGCGCTTGTGACAGTACTGTACAGCGTTATAGAGGCTAAAGTAGAGAGAGAGAAAACGGAGATTGTTCACGAGAGAAATAGTCCGGGCCTTGAACAGCATTTGAAAGCGCGGGATTCCCGGTGAGCGCCAAATAACTTTCATGCATGCTTTTGATGGCATAGTACGTTCGAGCCTAACATTGCTGTGGTTTGTTTGTGAGCAGAAGTAAATGCTGCTGCGATTAGCGACGTGATGCTGCCGGGATTTACTCGGTGTCCCTGATCACTATGTACGCGTTGTTTCTGCTACGAACTGCACACAATTCACGAGGCGAGGCACAGGGTTCGGGAAAAAGAGAGCGAGAGAGGAGGAAGGATAAGTCTAAATGTACACGAGCCGAACACGTGACAAGTCTGGGCTTTGTGCGCTTAACGCGATTTGTCGCTGGTCGCGTGAAGCCGCCTAGTCATCACGCGGTCGCGGGGCACAGCTCCGCTATGCGCGCCTGGATCCAAACGCGAGCAGCCTTTGTTCGCCAGCAGCTCGCGGTTGTAAGTTTTTCTCTGCGCGAACAGAGCGCTTGCGCTTAACCTGCCTCATGGGTCCGTCCTGTGGGAGCAGACTAATTGTTTGACTTTAATCAATTTATCTTCTCAAATCGAATTACAGTCTTTACGACAAAGCGATGTGGCGAAATGCGTCATTAGATGAGTGGAACTCATGTCAGGTTTTAGGTTTTTGGCAGTAATGCATGCCTGGTGGGGGACGCTAGCACAAACGCTGTAGTATTGCAAAGAATGGAGTATCGTGCATTGGGAACCTGCTTAATATGGATTTCCGGTTTATTCAAACTGATTCTCCTGTCCCGTCAGCGTAACGAGCACTGCTGATCAGAAATTCTCTGAAGCAGAAACGTTGCCCACTCGTTCTGTTCCTGCGACGTAGAATGGTATACCAGCATACTTCTCTGTAGGGGGATTTCAACTCAGACCACCTTTCCCAGGCAATCTTCCGGAATCATCACGTGGGCATATCGTTCCAGTCCTCAATGAGGAAGGTCTTCCTCACTGAATTTAGGAAACAAACAAAACGTCCAATAGAAATGTTATGTTTTTCCCGTGGATATACACAACACAGTCAACCTCGCAAAATCTTCGACGCTGTATATGGTCACACACAGTCCTGCTCTTTGTCGCACTGATGCAGATGGCGCTGCGAACAGAACGGCTGAGACTGCGAACAGAGAACGTGAATTTCAGACAAACGCACGCACGCACGCACGCACGCACGCACGCACGCACGTGCACACTCACGCAACATAGAGAACAAAACATTCTTCATTCGTGCTGCCCGCATTTCTGACCCTCAACGCGTTCGGAACGGCCTGTGTGCTCTTGCATGCTCTCGGGGGGAAGAGCTGCAACCGCAGAACGATGCCATCCGCATATGTCTCCCTCCCTTGCTCTTCCCTGCCTTTCCCCGACGTGCTGCAGTTAAGGGATTCACACCCACGCCAGCCTCACTTTATGGCGTGCCGAGCGGACAAGCTGCCGGCGACACGTGCTTTCGTGTATCGGGGGCAAGGAATAAGGGGGAACCGCTTTCAGCCAGCGTTGTGAACGGCGCTCCCGAAACGACACCCCCTCCCCAATTTCCCCACCTCCACGAAGCCATAGAGCGCACGCGTTTGTCACAGACCGGTGTCCGAGCGATGCCCAAGCCATTGACACAGGAGTCAAAAGTTGTCGCCAGTGCGAATGAGCCAGTGACCCAGCGGGTTCGGGTCGCTTTTATAGCGCTTATAGTTGCAGCGGGTCACACATGTCAAATAGCGCTGCGCGCTTGTGTAACGTTGACGTGCAAATGGGCGGCGCCCGCACAATTTGTTGCAGTGCAAAGAGTGGGGCTCGAGGTTTTACAGCGTAAAGAGGGGAGATCTGGGTGAGTGCGGTGGTTTGCTTCGCCGTGGCAGCGTGGCACTCAGCTACTGTGAAGCGTCAGAATAATGTGTTTGTGATGTAACGGTAAATTCGCGAGGAGTTGAACATTTGTCAAACGTTTCACCGTCATTGTAGCAGACGAATATGCTACATAACGCATAACTCGGGTTGGAGTTTTCGGTTTGAAGCGAATAAATGTGCGCCAAATTCGATTTGCGAAATTCGGTTTTACCCAAAATAAGGTGGCCAGTATTCTTCGCATGCACGTCGCATCTATACAGCTGGCTATTGAGCAGGGGCTACACTCAGTCAAACGCGAGAATCAACAAAGTGCGAAAGTCAAGGGCGTGCTAAGTCGGGGGTATACCGTTGTGCATTGTGGGTAGCTTGGGGTATCGCTCTGCTAACTTGGACACGTCTAGATACTAGGAGGCTGCCTCTCGTCGCCAAAGGTCGACTGACATAGTCGCGCTGTTCCCTGTTATCACGCGCTTAGGGCAGTTGCCTGGCTATACGCAGGCTTCTTGATTGCATATGAGGACACTCCAAACCCTGCATAAGCGTCATGAAAAGGTGTCATGTTCTGGCCACCGTGACGGTTAAGCGCAAGCTCCATCGCTGTCGTCAACATGCAAACAAAGCGAAGCCCACCCTCTACGTCAATCAACTCAGCGATAACATGAAAACGCACCTTTTAGAAACAAACTTCCGCTTGAGTTTCTGCTCCGCGGTTCTGTTTCTTTCTTATCGGCGACAGCAATTTCTTCCGCAAGGACAGCTATTATTAATTATTATTAATAATTAAGATTTTTACGCTGATTACTGGCAAGTCGAATGCTCAAGCTGGCAGAAAAGCAAAGATAAACTGTAAGTGACATTTGGCCGCACAGGCAAACCACATTATATTATCGAAAAAAAAGACGGTAATAAATGAATCAAAGTGTACTCGCCGAAAAAAGGACAAATGTGTCCTACAATAAACAGCGAAAAAAGTTCGCGGATTCGCTAAAAATAAACGAGAAGTCCAACCCTTACCTACAACATGTATACAATAGACTAACAGAATTGTAAGATCAGCTAGATCACGTTAACAAATATGTCAAATAAGCCCAAGAGCGTCCAATCCCTAGCTCACATTACGCTAATGGTATACAACCTTCACAAAAATTATTAGGCAGTTTAGAGTGATATTCTTGAGCAGAGAAATGTTTAACAATATTTACAGAGATTTTCCATAGATTTTTGAAATTTTCCTCAGGTCAAGAACTACCACATACATGCGAACGCGGAAGTTTTCCGTTGCTTTACACGGCGTATATCTGCTTTACAAAATGTGATATGATTGAAAGTTAAAGCGCGTTGTCGGCGTCGCGTGCTTTTGATACTCCGTCGGGCACCTCACCGACAAGGGTCCTCTGAAAGTTTCTCCTGTCCGCACAATCTGCGTCTGGTGAATAGTAATAACTGAGCATGAATCTACGCACTGCACTTACCAAAGGAGTACGCTAGCAAAGCATTCTGACGCCAGCTCAGTATTGCAAAAACTGCACCTACTACGTCAGCCGTTTATTGGCAGCGATACGATAGAAAGCGTTTCACCGGTCCAGTAACCAGAGTGTGTGCGGGGGGGGGGGGGGGGGGGGGGGGGATGTTTGGCCAATATCCGACCAACGCCACCACCAATGTCATCTCACTGTTTACTCAACGTAAGGCTGACGTTGTTCCGTCGACTATAACCTACGTAAAACCACACCAGGTGTTTCAGGGTACACTTTCAAAATAGCCTTTTTTGGGGTAAAAATATGGCTTTTGTGGCATAGTAGTACCAGTGTTGACGTACACCAGAAAACCGGTGAATCGTCTTAAGTATATAAGCTGGTTAACTAATTTTTGATAACTAACTTTTTAACTATCACAGATAGGCGACTGGTTGCAGTTAGAGATTTGTAACCGGTTGTCGGTAATAGCCATATTAGTTTATAGGATTTCGAAAACGTGGTTACCCTCGCCACTGTGGCTCGACAAAGTATGGCTGCATCATGCAAAAATTCATGCGCTTTTGAAAGCATACAGGCAAAGCAACCCATCCAGTTCAAGTAACTAGTCGAAAAAGCCATATTTTGCCGAGCCACTGTGTCAAGGTTGATCGCATTTTCGAAATTTTATAAACTGATATGGCTATTACTAACGGCCGGCTACAAATCTCTGTTTGCAACTAGGCGCGTAACTCTACTAGTTAAAGTTAATTATTAAAAATTAGTTACTACCAACTTACTACTTAAGGCAATTCACCGGGTTTCTGGTGTCTGCCAACACTGGTAATACTAAGGAGCAAAAGCCATATTTTTATTTATTTATTTATTTATTAATACTGCAATCCCAGGAAGGGATTTTCGCAGGGTGAGCATACAGAAAATAGGTAAGTACAAATATTAAGAAAAAAAAAGTACAAAGGCCACAAATTAATAATAAGCAACAAAACACAACAGCAAAAATGAAAGGCTCAATGACGTAACACAACAAAAAAGTACACTAAGGTTTGGGGCATATAAATACACTACTATCAAGTCATCAGTGAACATGGTCAACAGGGAATTAATTAAATAAAGAAAGAGCACCAAAACGATCACAATATTAAATTCAGTTCAAAAATGGGAACCGGGAATGCATGACAGAGGACATTATTGTGCACTGAGGTTGCCGATGAATGATGATAAAAGCCTATTTTTGAAAATTTTGAAACAGTTCACTGAAATACCAGTTATATGCAGGATTTGTGCAAGAATTCGTAGCACCTATTATTCACAATGGTCATCTAGTACCATGTGAACCAATTCAGAGCGCCAATAAAAGCTGTTCACTTTAATAATTGGCGGGTCTGGTCCTGCTTTGCTCCACGTTTCAGCCAGTGCTGCACATGCAATTTTTTCGCGAATGTTGAGAGTACTCTTAAAAGGGCATAAGCAGAGAGTTTCCGTGTGATAATGAGACGAAAGAAAAAAAAATGCTGTTCAGTGCATGCGATTTCTAGCAAAGACTCGTTTGAATGCATCATAAACCGAGCAGAAATGCATCATGAGCCTAACATGCATGAATAACAAATTGACGGGGGCTCAAGAAGAGAAAACACCTCAAGTCCTAATCAGAAACACAGTTCATCAGAAACTAAACGCAAAAGTCATCAGAAATACTAGGTGAGTGTGATGTCTAAAGTCTTTTACTTTAAATCATAAACTGATCGCACATTTTTGTAAGACACACACACACTTGCCTAGTGCACCTACACAGCCCCGTGGAATCACGCGCTGGGACACTTTTATGTCATAAATGAGTCCTGTTTATATCTGTCTACATTTTATCTTATCCTGTTGCCTAAGTTAACACATGGTGGAAATTTAATTTGGCTAATGGCGTACTCGCTAGGTTAACGTCCTGATGAGAGCGACAATTTGAGAAAATCTTTTAAGGCGACCTGATCGCAGATGGGCCTACAACTAAGCATTGGGGTCAGGTCAAAGGATATTAAATGTAAATACTAAGGTAGTGACGATGACGAATGCGAATATCACCCTGCAAAGCCACAACATTGCGTTCTTGCGTCCAACGTGAGAGAAAATCTCGTTCTATTTCTGATCTGACATTTCGAAAGGAACGTTTCTCGTTGCAGTTCCGCTTCCAGGAAGGCTTTCCCTTGCTACAGCCTCCTCGTGAACAAGTGTCCGTAAAACATCAACAAATATACATTATTGATGAGATGCCAGCAAATCCCAAAGAGATCTGCACCCTTCCATTATAAGACTCATTACAGGCTTGTGCGCTCCCTAGCAGGACAAGGACGCTGCTTAAACCGAACCAAATTTTCCCGCAAAACCACGCAGTTTGCAAGTTATTTCTATTTTAACCAGACACAAGCACAGCAATAGGGCTCCCTTGGTGTGTGTGTGTGTGTGTGTGTGTGTGTGTGTGTGTGTGTGTGTGTGTGTGTGTGTGTGTGTGTGTGTGTGTGTGTGTGTGTGTGTGTGTGTGTGTGTGTGTGTGTGTGTGTGTGTGTGTGTGTGTGTGTGTGTGTGTGTGTGTGTGTGTGTGTGTGTGTGTGTGTGTGTGTGCGTGTGTGCGTGTGTGTGTGTGTGTGTGTGTGTGTGTGTGTGTGTGTGTGTGTGTGTGTGTGTGTGTGTGTGTGTGTGTGTGTGTGTGTGTGTGTGTGTGTGTGTGTGTGTGTGTGTGTGTGTGTGTGTGTGTGTGTGTGTGTGTGTGTGTGTGTGTGTGTGTGTGTGTGTGTGTGTGTGTGTGTGTGTGTGTGTGTGTGTGTGTGTGTGTGTGTGTGTGTGTGTGTGTGTTCTAGCTGACTAGCATACAATGAGAAACTATAACAATAACCCGATATTTCGCCTATGTGTCATCACACGCCTTCGGGCCATAGGTCATCCCTAACTAGCCATAATGCCTCGGTGTAACTGGAGGTTGAGAGAGGAAAAAGGCTCGCCGGAATAGCGGCCTCAACGAGCGAGAATGTCTTCGGAGAGCGCGTCTTGTCAGACGCGTATACGCCCTGGACAATCCCACGCCACCCACGGCGCAAGCGCGCACTGAGTTACATAATGTTCGCAGCCTCGGCACTAGCTGTCATTGTCTCTCGAGCGCAAAAAAAAAAGAGGGAAAACAAAACACGTCTCCGTGGCACACGCTGTTTCTTCATGCCCGGAGTAGCGGACTGCGGGCCGCTTGTCAAGGCGCGACAAAGAACGGTATCTTCGGACGTGATCTGTGTGCATTTTCTGGCGCTGTCCTCTCGGTTCCGTGTGACGAGTAGGGATGCGTCCACTCCGCGTCAGCAGCTGTGGAGCAGCGGCGCAGTTATACCAGCGACTGTGGACGAACCGGAGTTGCCTGCGCAGATAAGGTTCTACCGTATACAATCCGCCTCGCATTCGGGAGGTGCTGGGTTCGATCCCTGATGCCGCCGGGTGCCCACCGGTTCTTTAATGGGTACAAGATTTCCCCCGGCCTGGTGCTCGGCTCTTCCAAGGTGAGATGCTTGGGAAAACGGTCCTGGAACAAATCGTTACCTTGACGGATCAGAGATAAGTTCCGCCGTCAAGCAACCCTAAATCCGCCTCGTGAGGTAGAAGCCCATTTGTGTCCATGAGTCTTCGACCGCACCTTGAGTAAAAACTCTTTGGCACTCTTTGGTCACAGAGGCAACTTGCGGCATAAAAAAATCATCATAAAAGCGCCATACAATACAGTACAATAATAATAATAATAATAATAATAATAATAATAATTGGTTTTGGGGGAAAGGAAGTGGTGCGGTATATGTCTCGTATATCGTTGGACACCTGAACCTCGCCACAAGGGAACGGATAAAGGAGGGAGTGAAAGAAAGAAAGAGGTGCCGTAGTGGAGGGCTCCGGAATTATTTCGACCACCTGGGGATCTTTAACGTGCCCTGACATCGCACAGCACACGGGCACCTTAGCGTGCAATAAATAAATGCAATAAATCGCATTAATACAATACAATACAATACAATACAATACAAGACAACAAAACAACACAATTTTAATATGCATATAATACAGTATTACAAGCACTGCAGCGTTGGCCTAGTGGTTTGAGCATCCGCCTCGCGTGTGGGGGGTGCGGGGTTCGATCCCCAGCGCCGCCTGGTACTCACCGCTGACACAATGGATGCAAGGTTTCGCCTGGCCTGGTGCTTGGCCTCTTTAAGGTGAATAACCCGGGAAATCTTGAATAGACGAAAACACCTTGTGCCATGGCGTTCTTTGGCCACACATGCTCTCGCGCCATAAAAAATTAATCATCAACATAGCATAATGAAGTATTTCAATGCGAGTTAAGCGCGAACGCGTGCACTGACTGCGTGCGCATCTTGCTCCTTGAAGCCACCTGCAGCCAACCCTTTCCCACTTACCGCTCCCTGGACGGAGCCAGCCGTATAGAGTGTACGCAATACGATGCAGCCTGAGCGCACGCTCAAGGGAGCCCCGGACGCTTTGGAGAGAGAAAGGGGAAGGCTGCAAGCTCTGCACGAAGACGGGACCACCGCGGCAGCAGCAGCGGCCGGGCAGCCGAGTTTCTGCTGACCGCGCGTCGCCCCGAGCGAATTCCAGACTCGAGCTGGGCTCCCTCGCTCGCGCGCCTCAGAACACACACGCACTTCACGTTCCGAGAGCGCGCGCGATCACAACGTATCATTACGGCTCAGCTGAGAGGGAAAGAGAGGGAGAGAACGATGGTAAGAAAAGGAGGGAAGACGAGCAGCCCCGCCTGTTTTTGTTTGTTTACTTTCAGTGTTTGTTTGCTTTTACTGCTCCATTTTCTCGTTACCGCTGCGGACGGCGCGATGGTTCTCGCTCGTCTCGCGAGCTCGCTGAATCCAATGCACGCCTTCGAGTCCAGGGCCGCTGAGCGTTGTGGCGTCTACCCCCTTCTCTCCGTCTTTACTACGGGTAGCGAGGCGACGCGCTGACAAGAAGAGTTTAGCTTCCTCGAAAGACACCCCTAACAGCCTGCCTGCCTGCTAATCCGCCTGCCTATATGCCCTGCGTATACTGCCTTGCCCAAATCGCGTCGGTATATTGCGGTTTCTAGACGAGCGTCCTTTCCTCACGCAGCCTATAATCCGCCCCCCCGCTCCCCCCCCGCCCCCCCCCCCCTCCCCCCCCTCCCCTGTGCATTTGGGCTTGCGTCTTGGCGTCCCCTCCTCCTCCTCTTCCCTTTATTGCCAGCGCCAGCATTTTCTCCGGCCTCCGTCTTCGCGTTTGCAAGTGATCAGTTCCCGCTGTCCTGCGCCGCCGTTAAGCGAAGAATAACCACGGTGCAGTTGGCTGTTGCGCGTAGTTTAGAACACGTTCAGACACTCAACCGGCCGCCCTTATGCAGATGCTCGTCAGATCTAGCAACGCATTATAACCGGTCGTCGCGCGACGTCCCGTAAGGAAGCAACCGAGAGAAAAATCTCACTTTAACGGCTCTCCCGCTGAAGCCGTAGTTCAGTTCCAAGATGCGGAGAGAGAGAGAGAGAGACATCGGAAGGCAAAGGAGATCATAATAGAAAGAAGAAAAAAAAGGCGAAGAAAAGAGCCAAATAGATACGCAGCCGGGGCAAGCACAATTTGCTGCAGACCATTCGTCGTGGAGGGGCGGGAAGGTGCCGATGGGCACTTTCATCTCACCTCCTCCCCTCTTCTCGTTCTCTGCACTGCAAGCGCTGCTGCTGCTGCTGGTGTAATCGCGTATCCGTAGCGTAGCGTACTCAGTTCCCTGAACAAACAAGCGTGGCAGCCCACCGCCGTCCTCCCCATCATATTTCATCGTCGTGTAAGAAGCACAGCGCTCCCATGAATGGGGCGCCGTTCACACCCTCTCGCTACGTTCCGCGCTTCACCTCCACATTCCTTCCCCCCTCTCTCTCTTCCGCGGGTCTCAACTCCCTTCTCCTCCGGGGCGTGTTTCTCGAGCGTACACGACTACACTCGCTCGCGCGCACGCGCGCACGTACATACCTTCGGCAGCGCCACCTATCGGGCCTGGCGGCGCACATCCGCGACGTGATTGCCTCAATTTTTCGGCTAGACGTAGTTTACGCGGAGACGGAGAGGGAGGAAGCGCACGGCGCGAGTTTCCTTTCCTTGGCGCTAGGTGGCTGAGAGGAGGCCATGCAACGTGGCCGGGCTTTCGACGGCAGCTTAGTCTAGCTCACAGTAGTGTGCAGTTGGGGCTTGTGTGTGTGTAGTTTGCATAGCACAGGCGCGCCATCTAGGCGCCTTCTGTGCATGTTATACGCACAGTGCGCCGTTGGCGTATAAAGGGCGAGTCGGGGTTCGAGAAGACACATACGTTTCATAGGGAAGGCATACAGGCTGGCTGGCAGTAGCGTCGCGAAGAAAGCCGATACGTGAAGGCGAAGGCGAAACGAACAAACGCTGCGTGAAGTTTCATTCATGTTCCGGGTTGCGTGGGTCTCTACGCGCGCTCGAGCCGTTGCCTGTCTGGCTGGCCGTGTTTGTACGGGGGGGGGGGGGGGGGGGGTATGTTTGTGCACGCAGGGGCTGAATAGTTTCTGTGCGAACGTGCTGGCGTTGGTGCGTGCGTATACGTGCACGCAGAGCCGGATTTCGATCGTAGGCCCCGATAACGATACTCGAAGGGTGTGTTCGCCCGCAGGTGCTGGCCGAACGGGCGTATATAATATACTGCGGCCCGTAGTATGGATCCCGGCGCCTGGGAAGAGGTATGCGAAATGCTCGCAGCGTAAGACTGCGACGACCATCTCGGCGCACAATTTGTTTGCTTTCAGAGCGCACGACTTGTTGTGTGTGTGTTAAGTGGTTGCATACTTTGTCTGGGGCAATTATAGAGGACAGGCACGACTGGTGAAGATCTGTGAATGTGTGTGTACGCGCCTGAATGTGCTCGTTTGTGCGCGTACACCTGGACGCATCCTCTTCCCATTATGGAGGAGGGCCTTCAGCAAGGAATATGAGCTGGGTGTCCCCGGTAACTTCTTACACGTTCGTATCGTTATCTGCCCCCCCCCCCCCTCTCTCTCTCTCTCTCTCTCTCTCTCTCTCTCTCTCTCTCTCTCTCTCTCTCTCTCTCTCTCTCTCTCTCTCCATGTACTTTTGGCGCCAGCAATAATTGCACTTGAATCGAGGCTGTTCCGAGCTCGGTTGATTTGCTGTGCATACGAGTCGTGTTTAAATGAGGCAGTTTAATATGAGGTTATCCGGTTCCTGCGGACTCCCTTACGCATGCATCTCCAAGTAAATTTAGTTTCATTTACTGTAGGTTTGACCGATTGCGTTCCCATCATTTCCTGGTCAACCTCAGTTTGTTTTACGAGTACAGCTGCGTATGGCATTTTATCCTTGTCATGCGGGATTCTCCATAGTGGATCTCTGAATATTGGAACTGCATATGGGATTTTCTACACGTCATATGGGATTTCTCATAGTGTATTTGTGAATGTGGGAGCCGCATGTAGAATTTTCCCCATTTCATATTGCATTCCCCATAGCTGATTTCTGAATGTTGAAGCTACGCAGGGCATTTTCGCCACGTCTTAAGGGATTCCCTACTGTGGATTTCTGAATATGGGAGCTTCATATGGCATTTTGTCTTAGTAGTATGGTGTTATCCATACTGCACTACGTATAGGATTTGTCGTCCTTGCGTCGTAGTATGTCGTGACCGAAAACCTTCTCTCTTTCATCCCCAATCAGCCCGGTCCTGCGCAAAGTGTAGCCATCCTATTCACGCAAATTTCCTCTGTCCTGCCCATCTTACACTGTAGCAACCATGCTGCGATTGCCTTCTATTGGGATCCCTTTCGCAACCACAAACAACCACTGGTTATTTTCTTTTCATATTACATGTCCCTCACGTATGTATTTCCTTCTTTTTGGTTTCACCTAGAAAATTATTAATTCTTGTTCCCCAACTCACGATGCTGTCTTATACTCTGGTATTAATTTACCGTTAATAATTTCATTTTCCATAGCTCACTGAACACTCCTCATTCCCTAGCTATTCACGTGATCCCGTGGTCCGGATGTGTCGTCACGACTTGCCCTAGATAAGCGGATTCCCTTAGGACTTCTAATACTTGGCTGCCTACCGTGAACTGTTCTTATCTTCCTATAGAGTTGAGCACGACTTAGTTTTCGTGCATATTAATTTTTAGGGCCTTATATGCGCGCACCCTTTTGTTGCGTAGCCTGTTTGTAGCTCCTCAGTAATGAAAACGATCACTCTCCTTAGTTACTTATCTTGGCAATATTGTCTGCAAATTGAAAGTTTTGCTGATATATTTAGACACTCAAAATTCATTGTATGAGACACGTGGTTCCAGTTACATGGCGTCCTGAAGGGCTCTGACACTTGTGTGCTCTTCATCGAGGCAGGAACACATGTCATTATATTTATGTGATTCATGGGGCAAGGTGTGCGGGAAGCGCGATGGAAGTAACGTGCTCCTGTTAACTCAAGTAAATCTGCTGTGCGGGCAGTTCTGCGTAACATACCTCCGTATATATTGAATTTAATCACCAAAGAACCCACCGCTACTATACTCATGACACCAAAGCATAAGTTAAGAACACCATGAGAAATATTTATATTGTCTTATTTTAGCAATATGCCACCCGAGGGGAGGAAAAGTTAGCCAGGCAAAGCATGCCTTCTGACGTAGAATGCCTCCTGGATTACATATCAGGACTTCCGTGACCAAACAGCAAAGCATGGGGGCGACGATTTTGCTTCAAACGAAACGCTTTTAAAAATGGATACACACATTAGGGAAGAAAATTTATAGGCCCAAAGAAAAGAAAATGTCATTCGTGAAGTCTAAAGAAAACCACAGAACTGAAATGAGCAAAAAATTTGCGATTTATCACACTGAGAAAAAACTATAAAGCAAACAAAAAACAACATACATCTTTTCTTTGAAAGAAAAACACCGATACATTCGAAGCAGTCCCTACCAAAGATCGATGCGCATTGCTCAAATCTGCAACTTGATTGCACACATTGTATTCCGTTGATGTTGTAATGAATGAGGAAACTACAGATATATATGTCATATTTCTAAAATGGTATGTGTTATTGAATTAAATGAAGTACTGCTTGATTTTGCAGCAAAATGTGAATCGCCAAGCTCAAGGTAATGCTTAATTACTGTCGCTTGTAAACTGCTTCAGCACGAGTTCTATATTAGGCAGCTCCAGTGTAAATATAATCGCCACTAAGTCCTCAACAAAATGGTTTTCGTGACTTTTCTCTTGTACTACCCAACTTACAGATTTAAACCAGATACAGTAAATATTTTGCATCAGGGAAGTTCTGTCGACTGTGTGTTTCTAGATTAAAAGAAAAAGCTCTGTTGTTTCCTTTTAACTGTTGATTGAAAAACTGTCACGGTACAAGAAAAATGCATCAGTCGTTTTTTTTAATAAACGAGCATGTTAATTTAAGACGAAAGCAGGTGGATATAATGTTAAAACAGCTGAACGGTGTAGATGTATAATCAGTAGTAACACAATGGTCCGTTCTGGGCTGACTACTGTTTTCGATTTATATAAATTATATCTGTGGTGGTGTTTCCTCCTGTATATGACTATTCGCGGACGACTGTGCGTTTTACAGGCGTATTGGTAATGTGAATGACTCCGTGCAATTACAAGATGACCTAAGCAGGGCTGCCGCATGGTGCGACACATGGTGCGACACATAGGGCGTGAACATATCCTGTGTTTCACAAGGAAACAAAGTCATGAATATGCATATAATAATAACAGATAAAACTTGACATCTGTGACTGAGCACAAATATCTAGGCTCTTACATCACAGCCAACCTTTTATGTAATCGGCATATTGACTTTATGACTTTATTGCAGCTAAAGCGAGCCGAGTTTCAAGTTTCATCCGCAGAAACACAAGACGATTTCCTTCTGAAACGAAGGCATTATTTTGCAAGATTTCAGTGAGGTCGGTCCTTGCATGTGCGTGCACAGTGACGGATGCCTGGCCAATGACCCACATTCGTAAATTAGAAAAGGTTCACAGCATGGCAGTCCCTCAGTTTTCAGTAACTATTAAAGGGATTTCAGCGTAACAATTGCAAAAGACAATTGCTGCGGTACACCTTGGCTTGGTTCTTGGCTGCGATACACCTTGGCTTGGTTCTTGGCTGCGATACACCTGAAAAATGGACAAAAATACTTCATTTCAAGTTTTCTGAATCACATAATTAAACAAGGTTAAAGAACATACTGCAGAAAAAAAAATTCCGATATGTTTCTTTTCCTGAACATTCAGGGAATCCCGCTGTTGCTACTACCATCACGAATGATTCCTTTGTTCTGGGTTGCAATGTTTGATTTGGCATATTCACAACGCCCTGTATATATAACGCATTGTATCGGTGCATTGCTTTCCCCTCGATTGTAATTAAACTGGCGCTGTGCTGCACTGATAAAGAAATGCAAAAAAAAATTGGCCGCATGGAAAGTTTTGAAAAGATTTTTTTCATTAGCTGAGCTTGTACACAGTGCATGTAAGACTCCTTTATGAAGTGACAACAATTTGTGTATTAGTTTTATTGCAAGTACCTTGCACTACATTGCAATATACACGGTGGCAATGAACGTGAGCAAAGTATAATTGTTTTCTAACTTGCTGCGAGAGATGTCTTGCACGATAAATTGCACCAAGCGATATGGTCATTCTCATAAGGTTGCCACTCACATGATTTGTCCACCCTAGATCACTGAGGATGTACACGCCAGGAAACCGGCAATTGTCCACTTGTTCAGTTTCTAAGTTAGTATATTTTAGTTTCATGTGATGGTCTAATTTTTGTACAGAAAAGCATAACCCTCGTTTTGTGAACATTTAATTAAAGTTCAGTGGCATAAAACCACATCAGTAACTGGTTAAGCCCGACATTTGATTGTTTTTCAAGTGCTTGAAGATTATAGCCCGAGAACACATTCGTATCGGCGGTATAGAATACTATATTACTATTTAAGGGAATGTTCACATTGACATTAATATTTATTGTGAATAAAAGCCTTCCCAAGATGGAACCTTGAGGGACATCAACATTGACCATACCTAAGTTAGATTTCACATCACACAACTTGGTATACTGTCTGCATACGAATAAATAATTCTCATAATGGTATTTACAGCCCCGCGAATTCCATAAATATGAATATTTTTTAAATAATATTGCGTTCTAATATTGTAAAATTGTAGAATGATTCTAACAGCAAAAAGGCTAATTTCAAAATTATGAATTAAACAGCTTGCAATGTTGAAAAGCGACGTTTGTGTTAGTTTACTGTGATGAAAAACGACTTCGTCTCTTAAAGTAAAATACAGATATATAGAATCGTTACGGCTAGAGGGCAAATACGTGTCTGTCGTTCTGATCATAGGAATATGAGCAGAGCCACAGTGATCTCAAGTTATTGATCATTAAGTTATTTGCAACTTATAACTCCAATCATTCGTACTTCAGAGGAGGGGGGGGGGGGGGGGGTCTCAGTGTTATTCTCAGTGGTATTATTATTTTTTTCTCAGTGTTCCGTGATCACCTTGGCAATGTTATTCAGGGTTGCGCAAGTGTGATTAAAACTGCTTACTATAAATTCGAGACACTGCCGTCTTTACACCTGTATTTAATTTATTTCCAAACTTCTTGAACTCAGTTCAATACTCCGTGATTCTCGTTCCCCCTTTTTCTCGCCCCCCTCCCCCCTAAAAAAAAATCCAGGAAGATAACTTTTACTTTTCTTCAATTCGTTTCAAGAGAGCCCCTGTCATCAATAGTTTTCTTACTTCCTATGCTTCTTAATTGTTAGTGTAGAAAAAGATGCATCGAAAAATTCTTGTATATTTTTAATAAATATGTCGTAAGAATGCGACGAGTCTGCTGCGCAATATACAAAAGTTCAGTTAATTTCAGGCACGAAATTAAAAAAATATGACAAATTTGTTATGCTTATAAATTTTTTGTGCGCGTACGGGGGAATAATTTTCATCACTGTAACAAGTGAAACGAATGGCAAATCATGCGCAATACGAGATGAAAAAACACCTCATACCTTCTAGCTGCCGGGAAATTATCGAAACATAAAATAATTAGCATTTCGGAGTTCTGTGATACACGCGTGGGCAAATCCCTAAATTAACACAGTCTTTAGATATTGTTACTTCACTTCATCTGATCATTAAAGATTTATTTCTGGGAAGGTAACATTGAAACCACCAAATATAACTCAGGTCTGCGAACTTCAGAAAAGACCCAATATACTGAAACCTTTAATATGAATCACCTTGAGGTTGGTCACACCGAACCATTGCAGCAATGGTGCGAAAAACTACGCAAACCGTTTCAAAGTCACCATCAACAAGAGAATAATCAGCAACAACACCAAATAATAAGCGGTTCTGTATATATACAGACAGTCCACCACCAGCCTTACGCAAAAATTGGTCTGCAGCCATCAAGATGTATGACATCTGCATTAAAACTATAAACCACGTTTCTGTGAAAACGATCAAGTAAAAATTAAAAAAAGGTTTAGGAAATTTTGCTTCTACTTGTTTGATATTATTGCTTAAGCTCTAAGATTTTAAATGATAAAGGGCGAAAGTGCTCCGGGAATCGTGTGCACCACCCTAAAATTTCATTAACTGACGCGGAACTAAAGCATGCCATTATTAAGCAAATATCCAGCGCAGCTGGGCCCAGCAGCTTCATGCACTTAAATTATCTTACCAATGTCCTCCTCGAAAGCGATCCTGATATCTCGTGTTCGCCGATTTTTCGAGCAGAAATATTTCCTTCCGTCGAACGGAGAAAGTGATAATCCATTTCATGAACTTTCGTTATAGCGAAGCGCAGTCAATTCTTGTCGAAAGCGACCAAATTATCGAAAGACCTTACTTTTTATCGCATTCTTCTCGCTCTGAAAATTAGTCGGTCTTTGTGGATCGCTTGGCAAAACGAATCAGAACTAAATGCACCGTGTCCGCATGAGATCGAATGCGATGTGACAATTCAACATCGCTTGCTGCAATTAAGAGCGAATGAAGCCTCTGCGCAAATTCGTTTACTTTCTATAAAAGATTTCCCCCGTTTTTCATAGGCAGTTTATAAATTTCAATATTTTCCCGTCTAATGTACCGCCTTAATCATTCAGTTTCTGGACAAATTTCGGAACTTGTAACCTGTCAACGCTTTTCTCGTCGTCATTTCCCACTCATTCGTGTAGGGAGCATGCACCGACATCCTAGTGGCCGCCATTTTGTTCTACATGGAGCACGGATTAAGGCCGGCACATGATTGAGTCGTCTCATTGCCACCTGCTCTTGAGCTGCACCGCTGAAGCTGCGCAGTGCACAAGAAAATGGCACCGGTGGCGTTACAGTTTATCGGTGACAGTTTATCGTAAAGACGTCATACATGTGTTGAACGGACGCTTCAATATCAGGCACAGTTCATTTCAAGGTTGTTGTATTATGTGTTTTGGCTGTGAGGTTTAGAAGATTTTTACTAATTTCAGCAAGTTGTTTCTTTTTTTAAGAGGTAGGAGGCCGATTAATTTGAGATCTACTACTGTTATTGCCGCCAGTTGCCGATGAAACGGATGTCAAGCATTTTAGGATTTTTCTCGATTCAGTTTTTTTTTGTATTAAAACTTCGTTCGCTAACTCCTGCCAACTTCCCAAAGCGTATTTGTGGCCGGAATCAGCACAACGTAACCACTTAGAACCTTAAAACCACCTACGCTAGCAACAAATTGCCTTGGTTTAACACTCATCTAAACAGGTTATCGAAGAAGAAAAAACGTTTATTTCGTTCAGCTAAATACTCTTGAAAATTATCTTATTGATTAGCGTACAAAAAAGCGGCCAAATTATTTGTCACGTCTTTAAGATCAGCTAAGTTTTCACTTTTAAGCACTACTCTTTCACAGTTACAAAAAACTAATTCAAAGCGATTTTGGAATGTCATTCGAGGCAACACTAATAAGAGCGTCTTATCACTACTCACCAGTTCTGGGGACTCAGTGCCGCATCATCTCTGTTCAAAAGTACTTAACAACACATTCATTAGGTCATTTTGATCCCCAGTACTCACCACTCAGATGCCAGTTGTGAATGCTACCAATTATCAGATCATGGACCTCATAATATTTGAGTCAACAGGTATCAAAGCTATAATACATAAATTAAAATCTAAATTATCTTGTGGAGTTGACGAGATCAATAGTAAATTTTTGCAAAATACGCCGGAATACAGTTCAATAATACTAGAGAGCATTTTTTCACAATCGTATAACTCTGACACTATACCTCATGACTGGAAATCTGGAAAATCTGGAAATCCCCATCCAAAAGTCAGATCCAATACATGATGTTCTCAATTACAGGCCCATTTCTCTTACATCTGTACCATGTAAAACCATGGAGCACAATATATACACACATCTTGTTAACTTTCTCGAAAATAACTTTTTCTCAAGTGCCCAGCATGGATTCCGTAAACATTTTTCTCTTGAAACTCAGCTTGTCTCCTTCACTAATGATTTGCATGCCTATCTAGACTCTGGTTTTTCAATTGGCTGTATATTTCTTGATTTCTCTAAAGCTTTTGACAAGGTAAACCATGCGTTACTTCTTCATAAACTAAGCGTCCTAAGCATTGACCCTGCAGTAATTTATTGGATTCGCGCTTTCCTCACGTCCCGCGTTACGTTTGTAATTCTTGATTTACATAAACGACTCGTCTTCTTGCGTTTCTTCAAAAATTTGCTGTGTTTTGTACCGAAAACTTAATGATAATTCTTATGTCTTATTAGTTCAAAATGACATTAATAATATTATAGAATGGTGCAGTACATGGTGCGTGCAATTAAATATTAACAAATGCAAAACAATGACGGTATCTCGCACTAACTTAACAAATCCCACGTATACGCTTAATAACGTCTTATTAGAATCTGTGGCATCATACCGCTACCTTGGTGTAATCGTTACCAATGACCTCTTGGAAATCACATGTCAGTTCCATTATCGCTAAAGCCAGTCGTACTCTTGGGTACATTCGTCGTAATTTCTCTCTTGCACCATCATGATAAAAATTTAAAATGTACACAACCTACATTCGTCCACAACTCGAATAGGCACCAACTGTTTGGTATCACGGCCAAGTAACTCTCATACAGTCTCTTGAGGAAGTGTAAAATTGCTCATCCTGGTTCATCTTAAATAACTATCAAAGGACAGTCGGCATTACCAATATAAAAGCATACTTGCATCTCCCGCTCTTATCAGCTATCTCGTCTCTCACGTTTTCATGAAATATACCACCATAACTCAACGTTGCGTTTCTTGTGGGTTCAACACCATCATACATTTCATATCGCCGTAACCACAGTCAAAAGGTCAACATTTCACACTCAAACACGGTTGCCTATTCTAACTCGTTCCTACCCCGGACCTGTAATGATTCGAATAACCTATCTGCATCACTAACAAGTATAACTGGAGAAGAAAACTATAAATCAGCGTTGCAAAGCTTCTTTTTTGCCTAGTGTTAAACACTTTTTCATTTGTCTATCTTTAATGTGCACTGCGTCCCTTGTTACATTTGATATATTTTTTTATATTTTTGACACCAATGCCGCCTTCTAGAAATTACATTTTGTACTTCGTTGT
The DNA here is from genome assembly GCF_052857255.1 of Amblyomma americanum. NCBI lineage: Eukaryota > Metazoa > Arthropoda > Arachnida > Ixodida > Ixodidae > Amblyomma > Amblyomma americanum. The sequence continues at coordinate 49,603,964 of NC_135498.1, forward strand.
TCTTTTCTTCCTTTCTTTCATTTTGTTTTCTTCGTGTGATAGCTTTACGTAGTATACATTTATTATCTAAACCTTCTGTCTTGACATTGTATAACCTGTATCCGCCCCTCCCCTCTGTAACGTGCATCTGTACCCTCAGGGTATCTTAAGATAGATAGATAGATAAAGAGGAGGAGTGAAAGGCAGGGATGTTAACCAGAAAGGGGTTCCGGTTGGCTACCCTGCACTGGGGAAGGGGGATTAGGGGACTAAAAAGAGGAATAGAGAAGGGGAAAACAGGGTATCTTAAATCAATAAATAAACTCATAACATTCTCTTCTCGAATAGTCTCATAACAACATGCCCAGTAGTTCTGGACATGAGCACAATTTTCTCATGTATTGTAAGATTTCACTACAACAATCAATATATTCGCAGACCTCCCCTCGGCAGGCTAGAATTATTATTTTATTGGATAGTGTCTTTGATCTCATCAAAAACGTTACCAGTTGGTTTTCTACTGCAGTCTTAAATGCTCGATGCGAGCGATGGAAAAAGTTTGAGAAGAAATTTGCTACACATTGCAAGAATGGACCATTACCTTCAATATTTCAATAGCAGTATCTTACAGTATTGCAGTATTCAAATTTTTGTCCAAGAATGTTGGACATGGCAGAGCAAAAATCGTTTTAACAAGTGACATTTCAAAGACACAATGGGTATAGTGCAAGACCTGCAGCGGCAGCAACAGCTGAGCGAAAGCAACCAAGCAACAGGAAAAAAATATAATAAAAAAGTCGAAGCAGTTTTTTTTTTGCGCATAAATCCATAAAAGGGAAAATACTAAACCAGGAAGGCTATTCTCCTTTCAAGGAGACGTATGAGCTTTTACAGCAGTCACTGCAGAGTTGTACTGTCTGTAATGCTCACTCCCCAAACCTCCCGCACGCTCAAGCTCACAAAAACTTTGTTCACCTTCCATAGCCCTAAAGATACGCTGTCTCTGCTCGCGGCCAGCTTTCTGTTTTTCTCTTATGTCTATACGAGACTCTCACGGAGGCTTCGCACAAACTTCTCTCCCACTGCTCATCCCGTAACCCCGTCAGATAGGTGTTTGTGTTCCCGTTGGACCTTTCCTAGGCCTCGCGCAAATTGAAGTCCTCTATCTTCGACCCTGTTAGTGCCGTCTCGTTAGTCAAGGTCCCTCTATACCGAGAACCCCGCTCTCGGCTCTCAGAAAAGATAACACGGCTTGGATGTTTCGCTACCGCGGTACTGCTACGACTCTCTACACACAGGCCAGCGTGCGTAGCAGCCCCCGCGGAGCTGGGAGCAAGTGTGTGCGTGTGTTCTGGAGAAGGGAGAAGCGATCAAGGCAAACGAAAGACCTGCAGGTCGAGCGTTGTGCGAAGGGCTCGGGAGGAGGAGTAACGGGCGCAAAGTATGGATGGACTTCTCCGCTGCCTCCTCCATCGACGTCTCCAGAGAGAGACCAAGATGGATGGGACATCCTTATGGCGGGCGCCCTGGGCCTAAAACAAAAGCTTGAGAGAGCGGCTCACCGCGTCGTTCCTGCGTGCAGTTTCGTCAGTTCCACTACAGTAAACACGAGGCCAGCGAAAGCGAGCAGACGCGGTACCATCACGACGCACACGACGCCCGAGCATATGGGGGTCGAGAGTGCAGGCGCGCATGCGCATTAGGTGCCGTGGAAGCGTAGGCAGCGCCGCGGGTGACGACTTTTAGCGCACCGCATTTGCTCGTCGCGGCGGTCGCCCGCGATAGACAGCGCTCGGGGCATGCTCGCGCGCGCACACGCGTTATCGTCGGCCATCTGCAAACACAAATCCTGTATTGATGAGGCTGCGGACACACCGTCGACGAGGGAGGACGCTGCGCAGACAGAGAACAGGCGCCGCGGCGTAATTATTTGCCGAGAAACCGACGTTCCCGGAACCGAAACTAAGCAGGCGGACGAGCCACGAGCCAGCGGGGATCGGCCAGCGGAACCAGGCGGGCGGGCAGGAATGAGAAAGCGTGGATGAGAAAGCCCCCCCTCCGCTCACGCGCTCCGTTGGTTCGTGAACGAGCACGAGGCATGCCGGAGTAACCTCCCGCTCTGCTCCAAAACCACCACCCCTCTGTTTTCTTTTTTGTACATTTGTTTCTGTTTTTCTACATGCATATAGCAGCGACCGACCGGCTTCCGTCGACATATTTGACAATGCTCGTTAATATTGTTTGCCACGGGCCCCCACTCACCCCCTGTTCACAAGAAAGAAAACACAGCGTCATCCGATACACCCATCATATCTTTCTGTTTGCACATCGCTCTCATCCTCCTCTATCATCCTGTCTTTCCATAAGCGCCTATATATTCCAGTCTGGAGCAAGGCGCCGGGGTGTCGCCGCTTTGATGTATACACGAAGCCCCGACATCGGCGAGGAACCGCAGACAGAGAAAGGGAGCCGGCGGGCGAGGTTCGAGGGGGTATTGTTGACGTATCGATGGAAACTCCCGCTGAGTGCGATACGCCCTAACGAGGGCGATTTGAAAAACGACGCGACGCGAAAGGCGCTCGTGCTCGTCGAAGCTCGCCGATCGGCGACTCTGCGTCTACGTCGACTTTGGAGAAGCCGCGGCTTTCAGCACATGCGCTTTAGTCCCTACAGGCGATGACGCGGTGGCCTGTATACTATGCTATAGAAGAGACGCCGCCAAGGGTGTTTATACGGGCTTCCGACAAACTGTCTGCGGCGCTCTGCGGGCAGCGAAGATTTATACATAGTGTAAACATATTCGAGAAACGGAGCTTTGATAAACGCCAAGCCTCGCGCAAGAGAGACTCGCCTTTTTCTTGCATGCCTTGACTTCGAACAGTGCGCAGGGGCAGCCAAATTAGGGTGAATGATACGCTAGAATGTGAAAGATTGCGGGCAGGGAAGGGGAGGAGGAGACGCGTTAAACGGAGGATCTCTTTATCAACTTGCTTTTTGTTTCCCACACGAAAGTTTTCCTTCCAGTTAACTAAAAACGTAGTTTTAAAAAAATAAGAAACAAACCCGGCCCCATGTGGAACAAACAGAAACGAAGTGAGCAAGACACGGTCGATATCCCCCGGCTTTTGCAGGAGCGTTCGGAGAACTGCGAAGGTGTCGACGGGGCCTGGTCCGTGCTTCACACGACACGAGGGGTGACTTTTTTTTTTTTTTTTGTCGGGTTCTGCGGTTCGTGATGCCCGTGGCATCGGCTGTTAGGGCATCCTTCGCCCGCGCAATAGGGCTTGCTGCGAGCCGCATCAAAAGAGCGAAGAAAGAAAGAAAAAAAACGAGAAGATAGAGAGGGGAGAAAGAGCCCCCGGAGAACGGTAGCATGACAGGCGCCAAGTGGCTTCCATCAGCGGCTTGTCTTGGTTCATCGGCGCAAATATGTCAGAAAGTTTCGCGGACGACGCGAGCGTCTAGCCGCCCGTACGAGGAAGAAGCTCGACTCACCGGGAAGCCTTCCGTCATCGCGCCGCGTCTTGGTCCAAGAAAGCAGCCAGGCTGCTCTCTTCCTATACCATTTTTTTTTCTTTCATGAAAGATGGAGTTTTGTTGATGGGTTTCACCTCCTATGCACTTCTTTGCTCGTTCCCAGCGGCTGTTTTAAGTCATCGATGCTCGCCCTACGTATAACCAGTATAAAGACGAGAAGCTAATGAGGCCTTGCCAGCCCGGGCCTTTTGGTTCGCGTGGGGGCTTCCAGGTTCCTGGGCGCCACTTATCTCGGCGTACACAAGCGCGTCGCTATTTACTCGGGTGTGATTGACGTCAGTTTATCGTAAGTGGACGCCACTAATGAAACGAGAGAGGTGAGTGATACCCGGCGGGACGTTCCAGGAAGTGCTGGCGCACGTGCGTCCAGCTCCGGCGCCCGCGCGCAGCGTGTTATAAGCGGAGCAATTGCGGGATCGAGCGATGGACTTATTTCCAGAGCAGATTGTTGGGGAGTGTATGCGGGCGATTTGCTCCGAGTGTCGACGCGCCTGCAACGACCGGCGTTCATCAACTTTTTGCATGTGTATGTGCATATGCTAGAAACTTTACGCGCTGATTTGCTCAGAGTCATGCTCTCATTTGCATCATCGCAGTCATGCGCGCGGTATGAGTTGGGCAGCTGTCTCGCCAAGTACGCTCTCACGTAAGTGTCGTCCCAGCTACAGCAATGAAACATTGTCGCCAGGAACAGTAATTTAGTGTGAGTCGAAAGCAATTAAGGATGGCATTTTTGAAGACCACGTCTCTTCTCTGTGTTGTGCTTTCAACTATATATCTATCAGTATTCCGGATTTGCTTATCTTCAGTAGCCTCGGTGAAAACCACTGAAGGGCCACTCTGAAGTGGGGATCTGGGGGGGGGGGGGGGGGGGGGGGATTTTGTGTTATGAGAAAACCACATTAGCCGCCGCTATTTTTCCAACAAAGATTGTTAAGAAAATTCTTGGTGCCCTCTCGCACTCTCCGTATTGCCCTCTCCAAGAGTGGGCATAATTCCTTCCTGCCTTTCACGTACATACAGTATTGTACGACGACACTATGTAGGTTGCGCCTGTTCGCTTTAAAAGTTCGAGCGTATACATTAAGTAAAGGGCACTATCCTCTTTCAGGCATTTCGTCGGTGCATTCAGTGAAAGCTATACACGCGTAGTACGTGTGCTGTGAGAGGGGCACTCGAATCAACAAATGCTGACGTTAGCTATACGTATACAGTCGCATATGCGCGTGGTCTCTACTTTTGACAGCTACTGTCAATCGTCCTGAATCTTATTCTGCAGTTGGTTGCACTCTTTCGCCTTCGGTTTCTGTCGGTATCGTCATCACACCGGTGACTTCCACTGCAGGATAAAAGTCTGCTCCAGTTAATATCATATTCGCCCTGCCCTAGCCAGCCGATGAGGCCCTATCCACAAGAGGCTATCCTTATATCTCATATCTGCACCTGACAATTTGCGGCCCCGGACTATGCATGCCTCCACTTTGAAGGCACCCCTTGCAATAAGGGACACTTCGGTATCTACTCTCCATATTACATGCCCTCACATGTTCATTTCCTTCTAATGATTCCGGTAGGATATCAACCCGCGTCATCTAGTACACCCCTACCCCCCCCCTACCCCCCCCCCCCCCCCCCCCCAAGCTGCTTTTTTCTCTGTCTTTACGTTAGCACTGTCGTTTTCATAGTGTGAAACGGAGGCTCAACTTTGCACTCCGACCCGAGCTTGAGAGCCAGGGGGCAGGTACCAGCAGGAAACACCTGTTATGCACTGTGCTTTACTTTAAACGCGCGTCGGCAGGCCACAGGCTATAATTTGAGCGTGACTGCCAAAAGCGCCTTAACTTATTCTTTCTCCCCTCACTTTTTCCACAATGTCCAACGCATACCTTAAAATCATTTCAATCAGATGCCGCTTTAAGCGTTTTGAGGGGCCTTTGTTTTTGAATTTATATAGCGTCATTGCAAACGCAAACCAGATAAGGTGCAGGAGTCTCGATAATAAAAAAAAAACGTCAGAGGGAGACCACAAAATACTGCGCACTAGATGGCGCATTAAAGTTGGTAGTCGGCGCTTGAGTGTGCATGTTACCATCTCGTCCTCGTCTTTTTCTGCCGCGCCATTCTTCGCTTAATGTACTCTATATATTGTATATAGTAACTACCTGTATACAGTGCGCACTGTATATACCCATCTTTCCATCTATACGCTTATTGTATACACTGTCTTGCGCTTTAATTTCAACTATATATAATCACACACCTTTCCAACCTTGCTGACGCCATAGTGCTTAGCGGACTGCTGTGTGCGCATAGTATGCTACCACTGCAACCATGTTTGTGCAAGGTGCATCACCCCTGCGAGCAGTATATGGCGACAACCAGCTAGGGAGCGCTTTCTGGATGTATCGGCCAGTGACGCCATCTTGTGGAAGCGCAGAGAATATTGCAGTTCTCTAGAGTATTTGTCTTCATAGCATTGCGAAACTAATGAAGTCTGGCTGATTTTTCTTGAGATTATAGAGGTGGCGAGTTCAAGATAAGTGCATTTTAAATAATTTTCTTTTATTTTTAAAGAAAATTACTTAACCATTAGTTATTCCCTTCTTCGATGGAAAAAATTTTGATAATACGGCAGATATGGCTTGTAGTGACGCTGTTAGCAGCTCTCCCAAGCATGGCAGCATGGTCACTAGCGCTTGCGCGTCTCCCCACCCATATTCAGAGCGCACGCTTGCATGACGTCGCGGGGAGACCCCGCCGCCGCACTGTCGACCACGTCTGCTCAGGGTGCTGCTCTGCGTCCCTCGGGGTGCACTCTAGCTGATCAACCCCGACGTCGCGTCGCGTGTTCTCACAGTTCACCGGGCTCGCAGCACACACTTCGCCGTCAACAGGAGCGGGCCGAAAAACAGGGGACAAAAAATAATAATCAACGAGGGCCGATACGGATCGGGCAGTGCAACGAGCATTGGTGTATACTGGCGCCGTCCCCTTTCGCATATGTCAGCCCATTCACGCTGCCGTGCACTTTTACGACGCAGGCGCGCCATTTTCGCCCCCCCCCCCCCCCCCCCCCTGCCACTGCTCGCTTCGCAGGCGTTTGTGTATTGAAGGCAAGGACAAAAGGCAGCAAGTAGAACGGACTGTAGCAGTGGCAGAAACTTATGGAAAGGAAGAGGCAATGCGGCGCGCGAGTCGCGTATTTCAACCGAGAGGGGGCGCCGGCATCGTCTCAGCGGTTGTCGGCAACTATGCTGCTGGCGCCACCAAGCGTTCCCGATTGCCAATGGCCCCTGCTAAAAGGAACGGCTTCGGCACATAGCGGCAAAAAGAAAACGTCGTTCGCTCTTCACGTCGCGGATTCTTCCACAGTATACGGCACATACAAACCACTCTCCCCGTTTCCCCAATGTTGTCCCTTTTTTTTCCCTTTGTTTTGTGCCTGAAACTGGCTGCTGCCTTCTCCTTCTGCTCTCAACTGGCTCTGTAGTGTGGCGCGCTCTGACGGTTCGTTTGTGTGTGTGTTTGACTTTCTGATGCGCGCGCAGGAAAAGGGAAGGAGCGAAAGGGAATAAAGAGAGCAGTTGGGGAAGTTGACGCTGCGCCTCCGGGAAGAAGTCTATTCATCAGGGACTGCATTCCATTAGGCGGCCCGGGCGATGCGCCGCTGGAGGCGCCTTCGAGCGACGCCGCCGACGCAGTTCCCACCAACGGCTGTGTGTGTTTTCCCGTTTGTACGCGCGCGCCTGGGTGCCGGCGGACATGCTCTATCAGTCCTGGCACGAACGTCGCAGCCAAAGGTTTGCGAGGTTGTGTAAGGCGGCCGAGCAGCTATGCGCGGCCGATTTCGACACTTCGGCAAGGTCACTGTAGTCCAAACGAATCTTTTTTTCCCTTCGGGCAACCACGTGAGGTGAAACTTTTTGTGCGAGCCAAATCGCATCTTTGCATCATCCTTTCCTTGATTGCTTTTGATGATTTCCACAAGATATGCCTGTGGGCATGTCGACCGGCGTGAACTCATAGAAGAGCTGCTCGCAATCAAGTCGGAAGAGAACTCGCCCATAGCCCTTGTGCGCTGCCATACTCTGCGACTTGACATTACCTAACAATTAAACCGACGAAAGAGCAAGAAAGCAAACAAGCGAATGAACAAACAAACAAACAAACAAACAACCCAACCAACTAAGAAAGTTTGGTTTATGGCGTTGCTTGGTTTGGTTTATGGGGGTTTACCGTCTCAAAGCGACTCAGGCTATGAGAGACGCCGTAGTGAAGGGCTCCGGAAATTTCGACCACCTGGGGTTCTTTAACGTGCACTGACATCGCACAGTACACGGGCCTCTAGAATTTCGCCTCCATCGAAATTCGACCACCGCGGCCGGGATCGAACCCGCGTCTTTCGGGCCAGTAGCCGAGCGCCATAACCACCGCGGTGACTGAACTAAGAAAGTGCGTTTGGCTTGCGCTCCTGGTTTGGCCTTAAAACTCTGCTGTTACTGGGACTGTTTCGTGCGCCCTAAATCTCGCACCTTTGTCGTTCATCACAGGCATTTTCAATGTAGTCGTGAAATTGCATTGAGCGTTTACACACACCGCACGTAACAAACATTTCCGTGGAGAAAGTTCCCCAAAATCCATTCGTATGCAGTCGTCCAGGGGACGATGAGCTGTGGAAAAATAATCGATTTTTTTTTAATGACTCGACCGTATCGACCCCTGACTGGTCGTACGAAACACCATTAAACTTAATTCTGGCCAAATTTTACTGCCCCACTACAGTTCAAGGATATGTTATGCATAAGCAGCACATGTCCTGCTTATTTAAAATATGCAATGCGCTGTAAAAACAAAGCCAATTTTCGTCCGCGGCCACGTTGCAAGCTTGGCCCCAACCTGTGCGCACTGACGCTCACAAATAGAAAAAAAAGAACCTATATTTCGTTACAAAAATAGGACAACGCAAGCAAAACAAAGCAAACAGAACCGTGGTCAGATGCTCGTCATCTTTACTGCGCTCAAGGCAGAAACGAGCGGTGAACGTGGCCACCTCCTTGTTGCCCGGAGCTGTCTGCGCCGTTCGAAGCCTCCGAGGCAGGTTGTTTATTGCCTCGGCGCTACTGAGAATCGACCACAGCAGCGCCCCCTTACAAAAACTTCTTTAAAAAATCTATAGACTGTCCATAAACTCTGTCTATAAAGTCTATAGACTATCTATAAAAAAACCCTAGATAACAGTCTATAGGCAATACAAATTCGATAGACAGTATGGCCATACACATTTAGTACACGTGTGTCTATGGACAGTCTACAGACTATGAATAGACAAAAATAAATATCTATAAGAAGACGGTAGAGTCTATAAGAAGTCTATTGACTTTCTATAGACCATTTTGTAGGGGCCCACTCCGAAGTGGTTGTGCCATGCGCGTTTCCACATGCGCGCCGTGATGACGGAAGTTACCAGGCACCGATTTGCCTTTGGCCGAGGTAACCATGGGAGCTGTTCAGTGCGCGCTCCTGACTCGACTTGAGTATAGAGTAACTGCGTAGTGAATAATAATAATAATAATAATAATAATAATAATAATAATAATAATAATAATAATAATAATAATAATAATAATAATAATAATAATAATAATAATAATTGGTTTTTGGTGGAATGGAAATGGCGCAGTATCTGTCTCTTATATCGGCGGACACCTGAACCGCGTCGTAAGGGAAGGGATAAAGGAGCGAGTGAAAGAAGAAAGGAAGGAAGAGGTGCCGTAGTGGAGGGCTCCGGAATAACTTCGACCGCCTGGGGATCTTTAACGTGCACTGCCATCGCACAGCCCACGGGCGTCTTAGCGTTTTTCCTCCATAAAAACGCAGCCGCCGCGGTCGGGTTCGAGCCCGGGAACTACGGATCAGTAGCCGAGCGCTCTAACCACTGAGCCACCGCGGCGGCTACTGCATAGTGGGCCAATTTCCTCTTCCGCGGCCCTAGCGCAGCCGCACATTTTGCTGCTTGAGAGACACTCGCGACACTTGCTACCGTGTCTATACTCCTCGCAATGCAGGGCAGCAGATTCCTTACGTTGGCCCAGGCTTGCTGCCTGTCGTTCCGGCTTTCGCATTACCCTATACACTGAAACGAGATACGATAACTTTGCCAACGCATAAAGCTGTGGCTCATTTCAGCCAAACTCATTTGGAAAGTAAATAAGTTCTTTTTTTTCTGTAATCACTGTCCCAAAATAATTGATTACATTCTTAATCTACTAGTCCAGAAAAGTAATACATTACCTTACAAACTAAACGTACAATAAGTAAATCACTCTAATATCATTGCAGTAATTTAATTGCTGTCACGTCTGCTATGTGATGTGGCGCACAAAGGCACTTGCATCGACGTGTGCCCTCAAAATTCCTGCTTCTTTCTTCATGAACCTAACGCTGTGATGCTGTGTCGTCATCCTGACCGATCGCCTTCTCCGCATGATCTCGAAGATGTGAAAAACGTCATACTGCTACTCCTCGCAAGGTAAACGATTGCGCCGCGCCCCTGGCGTCGCTCACTTGTAAGCGCAGATAGTGGCGGCTAGATTTCCACAGCATTGTCTCCGACTCGCTATGTTCGTTTTCTTTCATCGGACGGGCCTTTGTACTGAAACTTCGTCTTTACATGGAAGTAGCATCCGCAAATTTCTTGGACTTTTTTTTTTTCGACGTTCTTGCTCAGCGGAAAGTGCTGAAAGCTCGAAGACTATGCCATCCCCAGTGTGCACTGTTTATCCTGCCATCCACTGGGACCGCCATTTGCTCCACGTATCTCTTACTCTAGTTTAGTCAAACGTTCTGAGCCTCCAAAAACATCTCTTTGCCTTTCAGGCTTCTGTATTCACATACAAGTAGCAAAGTACGGCTACTTCGTGTGCCCTAGTTTTAGGCGTCCGAGCTTTGTCAAGGATACTGTCTTTGGCAGCATCCATAACAACTTTGTCCCATTGGCGGCGACAGTCTCGGCTGCCTCGCTAGGGAACTGACTGCCCAGAAGCCGAACCGGGGATAAAACAAAACGTCAGCGACCCCAAACTTTCGCATTCCGCTAATAAGCGAGGCTCTTGTCTCCCGGCTCCCAAAACACTAGGGAGATAATACTTATTCTTTCAATTGTTGCATTGCAAGTGACCTCTTTGCTTTCTCTTTTATGATCCCTTCTCCTTTGTCTCAGTTTCTTCTTGTGTCAACTGTCAAGGCCGATGTTCCGCGGGGGCCATAGATGCTTCCTTCGTGGCACAGAATGTTTGGAGCCAAGCTCAAAGGGTTCGTATGTAGGTCAACGGTATACTATAGTAGCCGAAAAAGAGCAAAACTGTACTAAACTGCACCAAACGGTCAGTCCATGGGAGGCTAGCTGCAGCTCATGTTGCTTTGCACTTTTTTGTGTGAGGAAATATTGGCTGCTGTTATAGCGACGAATTATTCTCGTCACGCCGTTCGTCCTGGAATGGCTTACCTCTATAGTCATTTCAGTCCTTTTCAGCTCAGAGCATAACCTGTACTGCCGAGTGCATGAGCTGATGTCACTACTATTCTCTAATCTCTATAGAAGATAGACGAATAGTCTCTATAGAAGATAGACGAAGTATCATTCTGATCTTTGATTACCTTTATAGCTTTATTGCTATCATACGTGACACGATATGCCGCGGAAAATCATACCCTGTGGCCTGGGAACCTTTGACCAACCCTGTACCTAATGAACGACACCTATATACCGGGCTACTTAACACTATAGATGTTGTTAGCATACCGGAGACCTATTAGCAGAGACGTATACCGGTTTATTCGACGCCTATTACGCACGCTCAGTGTCCCCACCAGGTTTCACCTATGCCTTTGCACATGCGCAGGAGGAGTCCTGTAAACCAGTATACGCGTCTACGATAATACGTCTCAACTATGCTAACAATCCCTATTCTCTTCTTGAAGCCAGTGAACGACGCGTTTTTCGTTTACGACACAGTACGACGCCGATGGTGGCTTCATTTACACCGAAGAAATTCCTTTATACAGAAAGGGAGGCAAAACCAGGCACGGTTGCGCTTGCACATGCTATGAGGCTGCAGCCATACTTCCAACGTGCTACGACGAGTCTATGGCGAGTTCCTGTTTTGTTTAGGAATGAAAATAAAATTGAACATAAAAGAAAGGCTCCTACGGCAATGCCACTAATAATGAAATGTGCACTACGTGTGTTCATTCAAAAGTTTTCTTCGGTTTGCGATCCAGTTGCCTGCTTGACAAAGTCCTATAAACTCTTGGTGCGCGACTTGAAGCGCTTACATCTTAATTCCATGTCAACAATTCTTTTCTTTTTAATTCACCTTCTCTTTCACCATTTTCTGTCGTTTTCTCTTTAGCCAAACGCGGTATGCGACGCAGACCTGCATGTTGCCTGTTTTCAAAACTCAAAGCCGGCAAAAATTTGGCTTTTCTTGAAAGAGCTCGCTCTGTTCTCTCTCACGACTGTGGCGGGGTGTCTCGCGGTCTCACATCTCATCAAACGACCAGGTCATAAAAATAAGCTTTGTCGCTCATTTGGTAAAAAAATTCAGTACAACGCATTTCGATTGACGATTAGTTGGGCAATAGTACGGCATAATATTACCCCATAAACTCAAACAGAAAAGCTTATCATCAGAGGCACGGTTCTTTGCGCCTGTCGCAGCGAAAAGCAAACGTGCTGCGCTTTAAGCTGGGCGCCGCACGCAGTCACTGACTTCGCGGGACGGGCGCACCAGAACGCAGTACCACGACGAGATATATTGGCCGCCTAATTGGACGGGAAAGTGGAAAGCAGATACGCAATTAGTCCCGTGCGGGCGCGCCAGGCAGGCCCAATTAAGGGAGAATAAATAAAGTCTGGGGTCAACGGAACCGCGGCAGCAGAGCTCGTGTTGCTGCCGATAGGTTGACGCCTTGCGGCCGGCAGTGCTTGCTATACTTAGAGCGTCTCGCGTAATCGTAGCCAAGTCTATAAGAAATACGAAAGAAAAAAAAACAACTCCTACATACTGCCAGATTAAAAATAAAAGAGGATCTCTAATGCTGGAAATCACATAGAGTAAGCATGCAGCGGTATTTCTTCCTTGGCGTTAGAGGAACTGAACAGCTAAAATTAGTTTATGGTTATATTAAAGGATTGGAATTGGGCGACAAGGCATAGAATTAGATATTCGTGGGAATTGTTCCCAAATATTTGAAATAATTGTGAGCAGCACAGTGTCGAACCCGGATATATCGAATTCGGATTCTCCAATTATTGGCTATATCGAAAACACAGATTATCCCCTTGAAAATCATGTCTAAAGGTATAGAGAAGTCGCGCTCTATATCGAACTAAAATTTGGCAGGTGATTCGATATATATAACTGCGCGCCGCTCCCCTGCAAGTGGCGATCTTCGATCACTTTCGCTCACGGAGACGGGTCGGCCGTGCGGCCATGGGCACCTGCTGGCACTGCTAGCGCTGTGAAACCGTCTGACGAGGTTAATGTGGCTAGTGCTTGAGGGTGGCCTTAGATCTCTTATACTCAATTGCCACGCCACATCTCTGTCTTGCGATGAATACAATCTAACTAAAACCAAGCGGCGGCCCTCTTCTGGGATGCATGGGACACTGTACCTGAATTTTATAATAAGTTAACATTCCATTTATAGTGCACTGTTAACACGATTAGACATCTTATGATAGGCAGTGGCTAGCTCCAAACCACCCTCCGCTGCGTCTTCGGAGCGAAGCAGGTTAGTTTTAGCAACGCGTGCAGAGTGGTGTGCTGCAGCACGGCGACAGGTATAGCACGTCGCTGCAAAAAGCGCGTCACAAGGGTGGGTGCAATGCATTTTTGCTTCCAGGTTACAGATGAGCTTCTCTACTGACATTATCTATATATCGAATTTTGGATACATCGAACTATTTCGCGATCCCCTTCGAGTTCGATATATCCAGGTTCGACTGTATCTTTACGAAAATTCTGAGACCATGAACTTGTTTGGGTGTGTACTTTGGTGTATGTGTGTGTACTGACTACTGAGAACATAGGGCAACCTTGAGCTGCTTTCTGTATGCGTAGTATTTTCCTTTCGCCAATGAACTGAATATGAGCGCTTATTTGTATATCTCTTGGCATTGTGTGTCTCATGTACGGTATTTTATTGTACGCGTAGTCTGTTTGTTGGGAAGGACGCGCTAGATGCTATCGCGGTTTTATTGCGCACGCATTCATTAGAGTATGATGGAAGGAGTATCCGTTTCAGGTAAGAGGTGCCAATGACTTCTGGGCGCGCATCGAAATAAAAAGAAACTAGAATATGGTTCATTTTTTGGAAATACATCTTGTCAACATATTCCTCTCTTTTGCTGACTCGGATGAAAGCGCGGGAAAGATCACTGCGTGATCTTGGCCACGGGGTTTGTGCAGACAGTTAATAAATTAAACGGTGCTTTTGAACACGAAGCAATTTGTACTAAACTTGGGGTGGTCTGCGACTTTCTATCTGAACCATTTTTGAGGTTTCAACGTTAGTAAACTAATAGAAGAGATCAAGAAGTTCACGGGGATAAGGTGGCCAAAACTGGCAAAGGACAGGGTTGATTTGAGAGACATGGGAGAGGCCTTTGCCCTGCAGTGGGCGTAGTCAGGCTGATGATGATGATGATGATGAAAGTAATACATTAGGTTTGTAGTAAAGGTTACATGCACTACGACGGATCCAAATAAATAGTTAGATCTCTTGATCGACTGAGAACGCTGCTGCTTGCTCCATGACACCCCCAACGGTATACTGCACCAATTCAATAAGTGCGGTCTATATAGTTGGCCTGACATGACCAAAAGTAGGAAGGGAACGCTTTTCCCTTTATGTCCGCAATAGGTTGCATGCGGCTTGAGTTACGTATGACTCCCCATGCATAGTGCGCACCTCACTATTCGTTGTAGCAGAGGTAAGCAGAGGGCGTACATCATTGATTACACAATGCTGACGCGTATCTTAGACGACGGCACACATGCATGATTGTAAGTTTAATATTTGAACCCCACCGTGCACCTTGGCAGATATCTGTTGAATATTCATATTCAACAATTCTGGACAAAAGAATTTTTGAACGGGAAAAAGTTCATGAACGCAATTTTTGTCATATATTGTAGAATTTTACTATAACAATCAATATATCCTCAAATCTCCCTTCAAGAGCCTTGCATTTTTTTTTTTCTGTTAACGTTTTTGCTATCGTCAAAAGCGTTCCCCATTGGTTTTCTATGGCAGTCTTTACGGCGTCATTCGAGCGATAGAAAAACTTTAAAAGAAAGATTTTGCTGCACATCGAAATAATGGACCATTACCTTCAATATTTGCATAACAATACCTTAAAATTTTCCAATATTCGAGATTTTTGTCCAAGAATGTTGGACGTGATAGTCAATCCCGAAGGCAATTTTTGCATCAGTTCAACATTCTTTCCCAGCACTTGAATCTAACGCGACAAAAAACACGTGACCTACCTATAGGCCCGTACTTTTAGCCTCTATCCCGAGCAATGCTCTGCTTCTGTATGCATACCGCTGAGTGTGTTCTGAAACTCGTGTTCAGTTTATTCGCACTCTCTCTTACATCTTCTATAAACAGGGTGGTTTAGGTGCTTTGTACATGTCTCATGCAGGTTTAATATAGAGGAGAGTGCTCACCAGAGCTCTGTGCTGATGTCAGTGTAAAACCCTCTGTGCGGAGTTTCACAGTTACGTGTGTAGAAATCCGGCACACTGATTATTTCAGAACTCGAAAGTTAACTGACTGTCGCGCTACCTGCGGCATTCAGACGAACTGCTCAGCTCATTTTGGCGGTAAAATTCAGCGCGAACGGACGAAGAACACAGAAAAGGGGACAAAACAAGCGCTTGTTTTGTCCCCTTTTCTGTGTCCTTCGTCCGTTCGCGCTGAATTTTACCGCCAAAATGAACTACATCCAACTCGCCCAACTCACCATTCTTCTGGAACTGCTCAGCTTTGCTGAAAAATAAATGATGCAGGATTTACTAATAGGCGAGTGCTCTTCTCTTTGCTGGCTGGTGCTTTCATCGGCACACATCCAGAAGTTGACCGCAATAAAAGTGTGGTCCAATAGCTCTGGGTGCACCCAGAGAATGTATGGTTATCTGCAGGCTGCTAAGCATTTTGTTTGCGTCTGCAATGCATTAGCCCATATGCGGAATTGCAGATGCAAGCTGCCTGCACTGTACACGATGACGAGAATATTATGCTTGGTCATTGCGAGGTCCTTTGTTAAAGAAGAAACTGGCGGGGACACTTAAGCTCCGCCCTAAGGGAATAACGCGATAGCGTTAATGGGTTAATGGCCCCATATACGGAATTGGTCATTCTCTTCTTTACATTAATAGATCCTTGGGAGTCCTGATACCACGTCTGACGCAGTGGTGCAGCGGTTAAGCGATGCGCCACTGCCCTGCGATGGCAGGTGCTGCAGCTGGTGGAAATTCTGCCACCCAGGGTGCTCTTCACGAGGGACATCTGGCGACCAATCACCAATTTAACTGCCACCTGCCACGGTGGTCACTTTGCTCACAATCCGGTGGGCAGGCTGTAATGACGCCACAAAGTCACGTGTACTGGGTGACCCACTGGATTGCTCTCACTTCTCCGGGGATTTTTGCTCACAACGCCGACGACGACGCCGGATTTTCTGCGGACAGGAAGCCTGAGCTCTATCGCGTTAAAAACATTTCCAGTCGTGTATCTGTTTAAATGTCTGTGCGAAGACAAAGACCAGAAGTCGCCCTTCTGAAACCTCTCTCAGAGCTACCTCCCCGTATACTTATACCCAAGTAGGACAACACAAGACACCAAGTATAACAACCTGGTGCCGACGGAGGACGCCGGGTGAAGACTCCGGCCAAGGACGCACTGCAGCTTTAGCCGCCGTCTAGCCAAGCCTCTCGCTGCGAGGTCGCGCCGGGGGTCCGCATTATAATCGAAGGAGGTCGCCGCGAACCACAGCGGGCAGGCGTGCAGCTAAGCGGAAGGCAGCGGGTGGTAGGCGCCGCCGCCGCCGAGTGGCGCGACGAGGCACGCTCCTCTCGCTTCTGCGCGCTTTTACGGCGTCCATTATCGAGCTTTTATGGCAGGTTCAGCGCGCGCGCGCGCCCGCTCGCTGGCGTGTGTGCAGTGCCTCGCGTTCGCTCGGCAGCCAGCGTCGTTTACGGCGCGCGGGCAACCGGACGACGATGCGGGGTCGCGTCTCTCCACTATACGACTTCATGCGGCGATCGACGCCGCCGCAGAAGCAGCAGCTGCTCTCAGAAGAGCGAGCGAGCGGAGCGGGCAGTTGGTGGAGCCCGGCCCCTTGACCCAGGCGTCCCGTTGCATGATGTAAGCAGCCGAGCCGAGAGCAAACAAGAGAAATGCGTTGGGAGGTAGGAGAGAACACCAATTCGGGGTTAAGCCTTGCCTGCACCCTCCCCCCCCCCCCCCTTTCCCGTCCACGCAGTACGAAGTCAGCCTAGCTGCCTGCCTACTATAGCCAGAAAGAAAAGCCAGGCGAGACCCATAACCGGTCGAACAATTTGTCTTAAACACGTAATACAATTACCTCGATGCGCGCGGAAGAAGAGAAAAGGGGGGGGGGGGGGAGAAACAACAAGGCTTCGTACAATCGAGCAACGCGTATGTATGTATATGAGGTTGGATCAGCCGCGCGAAGAACGGAGTGACCGAGAGGGACTGCTTATGTATAGAAAATGCTCGCCGAGGCTGACCGCCGCTACTCGCCTGTCTCTTTTTTTGTCTCGATGCTTACCCATCCCCCTCACCCATCAATCCTCCTCCTCCCCCACCGTAATGTCCACGCTCCGCGAAGGAACTCGAGGAGGAGTCGAGTGTGGACTCGCTAAGAGGCCACGGCGACGCCTACGTAGTCTTGCCTGCCTGCCTGCGTTACCTCGCCTCGCGTACAGCCTCCCCGCGTGTATGCCTCGACGACTGCGTGAGCCAGGCTTGATTGATGCCTGACTCCCGAGCGAGGAGATGGAGTCCCCGCTGGCATGATTTATATGTGCGATGGCGCGTCTTCCCCTGCCTGGTTTGAAGCTCGCGAGCCGTTCTTCTTCCTCGGCTGCTGGTGTGCGTATATTCTCGTGCGCTCCTGCCACGACGACGGTACGAGTGCGTACGCATTGCGAGTACGATGAAAAAGGCTGGTCGGTTTTTCCGCGGCTCGTCGCTGCCGGCGTGATTATTGGGATTTGAATGCATAACTGCACGAACGCGGAAGTAACGCGAAGGAGGACGGGTTTTGCTGCTGCCCATGTATGCATACATGACGGTGGCTACGCACGCTCCTGATTACACTTGATGGAGAAGCGGGAGATAAGTGTGGTGAGGCTGGAAAGGGTGGGGGGCGGGGGGGGGGGGAGGTGTGGACGGTGGGCGACGTGTTGTTAGCTGCGCTGGCGTGATTTTGTGACGACGGGATAGGCAGAACGACTTCTAACTCAAGTTACAGTGGCCTCGCCTATGTCTACAGGGAGTTTCACCCAAGACTTAAAAAAAAATTATAAATAGGCTTTTGAAGCGAGAGCTTCACTACGCTAGGTTTTCAAGAGGGCAGCGTCAGTGCAGTCACGTGACAGGTCATGTGACCCACTGACGTCATCACAATATGCCCACCGTGGCAGGTGGCAACTGCCCCATCGGACATTTCATCGACGCTTTACAGACAACCCATTCGACAGAGTGTGTGGCGTTTGTGAACGTAGCCATGCAAAGGAAGCTTTCGCTTTTCACCAGGGTTAACCAAAGTTTAAATCACAACAAATTTTTTTAGTTAGAAGATCGCCTTTTTTTTTTCAGAATAGCATGGTCAGTGGAGAAGCACACCGGAATAATGCTAAGACTTGCTAAGTATCAGGATGGTTGCCTAATATTGAATAGTTGACTTTTTAATTATTACTGTTAGACTCCTTAATTATTGACAGGCGTGTAGCTCATCGTAAGTAATATACATATCAGTTTTTGGAGTTTCGAAAATTCGGTTACCCTCGGCGCTGTGGCCCAACAAATTCTGGCTATTTCGACGAGTTACGAGCACTGGAGATGTTGCTTTGCCTGCAAGCTTCTCGAAAGCGCATGTCTTTTAGCGCGGTGTAGCCAAAATTCGTTCGGCCACAGCGCCGAGGGTAACCGGATTTTCGAAATTCTAACAACTGATAAGAACATTACTGATGTTTGGCTACACGCCTGTCAATAATTTAGGAGCCCAACAATAATAGCTAAAAATTTGACTATTCAGTATTAGTTAACCAATATTCTAGTTAGCAGTTCTTAGCCGTATCCCGGTGTAATACACCGCTCACAATGTTATTCCGAAAAAAGTGTTCTTTTAATTAAAAGCCTATTCTTAAAAATTGTGCAAAGTCTTGGGTGAAACGCCCTGTATATGTCTGGGTTCCTAAATCGCA
The DNA here is from genome assembly GCF_052857255.1 of Amblyomma americanum. Classification (NCBI taxonomy): domain Eukaryota; kingdom Metazoa; phylum Arthropoda; class Arachnida; order Ixodida; family Ixodidae; genus Amblyomma; species Amblyomma americanum. The sequence continues at coordinate 49,623,004 of NC_135498.1, forward strand.
AGTTTAGCAAGAGTACGGTCCAATAAAATCGTGTCATCGAGGAAGCGCTTAAGTTGTCACACCTTCCAGGTGGAGCCACTGAAGCAGTGTATATCACTGGCTGCACCTCACGTCTCTAAAATCGAATCGCAGTGTTGCACACATGAATTAAAATATAGCACTGACTTCTTCCGCGTCAGGCGTGGTATAAACAGTGGTTCGCCGCAGTGGAGAGTGTACAACCCAATCGCGCCAAGAGTTACTTCATATCGCATATTGCAACAAGAACAGAGGCATGAATCTTTCGTGGTAACAAGCCTCATATACCTATCGGTTAACAAATTCGTTGTTCTTTATATCGGCGCTTACGAACGGTAAATAGAATTGCATAAACGAGACTCAAAGCCCCCCCCCCCCCCCCCCCCCCCATCGCTCGAAGCTTCTCTACTGGTATAAACGGCTACCCCGCGCAGCTCTGTTGGCCTAGCCACTGTGTTCTTGGTACTTTCCTATGTGTCTTACTTTTGATACTCTCCTACGCAAACATCACTTCCCACGTGGCGCCTACAACCTCTGTGCGTGTGGATCGGGCTATTGCCTTACCAACTCGCCCAAGGCTTTGTCCCAGCGTGTCTCCACCGCAGTTGCGAAGTGGTAGTTGCGAGGTCTGAAATCACCACGCCAACTCGTATCGAAGCCCACACAAGACGCTTTGCACGCATATTATACATACTCAAGGCACTCGCCATTTGTTACAGCACTTAAAATTTCTTCACTTTTCTGCGTGAGAGTGGTACCATTAATCATAACTTAATAACCCCTCGCGAACAGTTTTTCCCATCCCGATGTCTGTGTGCATAGGCGTACGCAAATGATGACAAGTACACGCGCTACACCATGAACTGTGCCACCCCCCCTCCCCCCGCCTTTCCTTATGTAGGGACCTGCGCACGGCTCTGTCTGTGTGTCCAGCAAACACTACACTGGCTCACAGCCGCGCCCTTATACGTAAGCCATAGTGCAATCCCCGGCGGTCCCCCAAACCGGGATCGCAACCTCAACGTGTGCCGCCGCGCGTTAGCGGGCAGCAACCCCGCAGGCATCCGCGGGTTACCGCGTTTTTACTCAGCACGACTAATCCGACGCACGCGTGCAATGTGTACAGAAGAGATCAGAAGGGGAGTCCCCTCAGCTACTTAAGAGCGCATGCATGCTCCGATAGCCGTGAACGCAGAAGAACAAGGCGGATGTTTCCAATGTTACGTACGGTACCCTATAAGTGTATTATTCAGAGTGGGTTTGAGCCCGCTGAACACTTTTACGCTCAGATGAACCCTTTCACGATATCTGTCTGGTTAGGGCTGCTGCCCTTCTGCACGCCTGGCGAGGATGCCACGCTTTATGCGTGCCGTCTTCTTTATGACTATCACAGATCTTTGCTTTCCTCACGCGTCGCCACACACAGGGAAGGTGAACGAGAATATTCGGTGACGCGAACTTAGTAGACACTGAAAATGCACCGTGTTCCGATTTATCCAAAGAAACAAAGAAACTGATCAGGCAAGCTTACAGTAGTCCAATGTGTTTCATGCGAAGTTACCTATGCATGGGTTTCAGGAAATGGAACGTATCACCAGCCGACATAACTTCCCCCGAGCGAAAGCTCCCGGCTTTCCTAATCTTCGCAGTTCAGATATTTGTGTAGCTATATATGGGGCTCGAACCGGGCGAGACGGATGGTTCTGCTGCGTTCTAGACACAACCAGGACGATTTTATAGTTTCTTCTTTGTAGTCATATAGTTCATAGTTTCTTCTTTGTCCACTCGCTTGAACTCTTTTTCTCTTTCCGTCTTGTTGCTTGCTGTGTTTCTCGTTATAATCTTTTGTACTGTCGCACAACTAGTATATGCCTCATGCCTCCGGTCAACGGCTAATCAGGCGTGGCCCCTATCGCCGATCAGCAGTCGAACCTCATCTTTTGCACGCGGGGTGGAGAAGTTTGTCGCTCTTCCCCCTCCGAACTTACGGAGAGTGCAGTGGTGGGCACGTTGACCCGATTAATTATAACTTCAGCGCCAACCAACCATCAAGCCGCCCACAATATCGTCCCAAACTGGCGTCCGCGACAGGACCTGCTGACCACGATTAGCCCTGACCGGGAGGCGTAGGGTTCAAGCCAGATCTGACGTGCTGGCCCGATTGAGTGCCGCAGGGTGTCTGTGCGATGATGCCTTAGAGAGCCTCATCCGACGAGGAAAGGCTCTGGGCCTCGAGGGACCTAGCCTTAGTGAATTTTATGTAAATGAGAGTAAAGCTCAAAGGGAACCACATCGTGAGGAGCATGAGCGGCAACGCGAACGTCGTCGCGAGGAAGATGAGCGCGTCCGCCAGGAGGACGAACGAGACAAAGCGCGCTCAGCACTTAGGGTGCTCGAAATGCAAAGGGAGCTTGAAGCTTTGCTAGCACGAAACAGGCCTAGCAGGAGCGGAGGTTCTGATGCGGCCTCAAAGGAAAGCGAAGTGACTTGTGAGACGGCCGGGAAGGCGCTAAGGCCGGCGAACTGGATGACGGGCAATGCGACCGCAGGGCGGAAGCAGAAGTGGCACCGGCAGCAGACCAGGTGGGTTTGCCGACACCTCCTGAGCACAGTGAGCCTGCATTCAAAGGAAATGAACATTGTATCGTCAAAAGACGAGGTGGCGAGCTCGACTGCGCAATGGGGGTAGAGGTGAGCGCGGAAACGCCTGAAGCGAATATGCTGGAAGAGCGGTTCAGCCGAGTGCTGGCTCCACTCACAGACGTCGCAACGGCGGCGACAGTGCCACCCGACCTGGAAGACGGGACTAAGGGGCAGAGACTCGGGAAACGAAAAGATCCCGTCGATGTCGCGGTTCTCGAGCGCCTGACCGAGCAACGAGCTGTGGAATGTCCCGACCCTCACGATGTCCGAGAAAGAAGGGCCGAGCTCGACGGTGAGCACGGTCCAGGTAGAGGACCGCTCAAGGACGGCTCAGGTGAACAGGCTGGGCAGTTATGCCAGCGGAATTGAGGAGCATTGCTCAGACGCGTCTCCGGAAGAACAAGACCTGGAGAATGGAGCAGAGTTGTGCCGCTTAAGGGAACCAGCGGATCGCGATGATGCCGTAGTTCCCGCGCGGCTGTAACCGCTGAAAGCGGCCGATACGGAGTCGGTCACTTTTGCAGTCCAGATGAGCCAGCAGTCCAGATGAGCGCACAGGCATGCGTGGGGGTAGAGCGAGCCGGATGCTGCGAGACTGTCGTCTCCGCACAGCCAACCGCACAACCCGCAAATGAAGTAGAGTCGTCAGGTACCCGCCAATCGGGCTATTTCCTCGAGCAGCCAGATTACACCACCTGGACTATGAGCCGCTCGACAAGAGTAACTGAGCAGACAAGCCCTGCCAGGCAGCACCTGTCTTACGTCGCTGCACATCGATGGGAGCGAGAAACAATCGCGGTGTCTCTCAGTAGCCATATGCTGATTGGCATGAGTCCTACCGGGCTAGTGAAAGGCTCAATCGGCGAGGGCTGCTTTCATGACGAGTTCAAACGTTGGAACGAAGCTGGAACAGCTTCTAACTCCTACGGCCTTAGTATCGCGGTAGGGGAGAGGAAATTTCTGTGCGGAAAGTTCCGCGCCAAGAGGTACGGCGAAGTCCCCCTCAGTACCGTAGTAAGTGAAGACACGAGGCAGGAACGGATTGCCTTTGCCGGTACCTAGACGACCACGAACTACGAAAGCTCTTATCCACCTATAGGTAGTCATTCCTTTTCTTTTTCTTTGCGTTTTGTGGATTGTCTTCGAGCGTTTTGAAATGTTATGCAGTGCAAGATGCGTGCGTGTTGCCGCGTGTCGGTGTTGAACTGTTTGGACTGAATGTGCAGCGTCGAACTGTTTTGGTCGACTGCGACGTGACTGCGCGAGGTGTGGCAGTATGCGGCGTGAGGCGTTGTCAGAGCGCGGTCCGGCGAGCATCTGTGGAAAACTGGTGACGCGATGAAGTGGTGCGCGCTCGTGACAGTGAAGTGCACGCAACTTCATCTGAGTTCGCTTGACCACCAAGATGGTTTGTGCTATTTGTGCATGCAAGACATTTGTGTGTTTTGTTTGCGAATGTTATTGAGAATAGCATTCTTTTCGTGGGGGTTGTGTTACAAAGTTCGTGCCTGCCCTGTCCGCTTTGACTCTTGTGGCAGCGGTAGCCAAGGCGCCGCTGTTTCCCAGAAACATGTCGCGGCGCGGCGGCGACGACTTTGCCCCCCCCCCCCCTCCCTCCCTCGCGTGGGAACAGCTGTCCCATCGCGACGCGGGCGGGGTCACTCAAAGCCACTCCACCCCCTCCCAGCATTGTCGCCGTCTAGGTGGCAAGCGCTTGCGAGCTGGGGAAACAACAGAAGCGGGTTGACTGCCCGGCACCCTTCGGGAACTTCGGGGACACCCCTCGTTGGGACTAGGGCTTTATGCCGAATTCTTTCGACATTCCTTCGTGTTTTTTTTATTTCAAAATATGCATTCCTCTGTACGCTTTGCCTGAAGATTTTTTTTTCTGTGAGTTGGTTTTTTTTTTTTCTTTCCCGCCGCGCGCTGGGCAGTTGGTCTGGGGATTTTGGTGCGTGCGGTCGTGTGTGTGGTCAGCCAGGGAAGTGGTCGGCAAGCGAGCCTAGGCGGTGGTCTGATGCGTAGAGCACGGCGAAGGCGGCCCCGAAGACGCCAGGCCCAAGTTCGCCCGTATCCGCAAGCCCCCATCAGCCCCGCGACGAGCAACCGCAGCCCGACGCTCCCTGCGACCGGACCTTGCCACTCCGCAGCTAAGCCACCGTTTCTCCACACTCTCTTGAACTCTTTTCTTTCTGTCTCGTTGGTTGCTGTGTTTCTCGTACTAATATTTCGTATTGTATTTCCTTCTCATAGCCTTGTTGTATACTAATCGCCCTGTTTTCTTCCTTGTGTTAATTGTTGTGTTCGCGTATTCATTTGGTGCTTTTGATTTGCGTCGCGTCAGTGTACGGCGTTGCTTTATTAGGCGTATTTTTGTAATATAGTGTGGTTGTGCTTTACCCAAGCAAAGGGATCTGTTGCACAACTAGTATACGCCTCATGCCTCCGGTCAACGGCTAACCAGGCGTGGACCCTATCGCCGGTCAGCAGTCGAATCTCATCTTTTTCACGCGGGGTGAAGTAGTTTGTCGCTCTTCCCCCTCCGAACTTACGGAGAGTGCAGTGGTGGGCAGGTTGGCCCGATTAATTATAACTTCGGCGCCAGCCAACCATCAAGCCGCCCACAATATCATTACATCACGACGCGACAAAAGCAAAGGCACACACGGCACATAGAGGAACCAGCTCTTTGACAGCGTCATGCATTCCTGCGTGCATTTTATGTTGTTCTCTTCGTGGACCATAATTTCAGGCAAATCACCTGCCCGAAGAAAGTGTTTAATTGTCAGAAGCATCTTTCGAAAAAGTCCAGGGATATCAGCAAGGATGCATCCCGTGGTCTGGGCGCAATCGAGAATAAGCCATTTTCATTCATGTGAAACAAGTTTCCCTAAGCCAAAACGACCACATCAATTCGAGGGTGGGTGCTGCTAAGAATGTGTAATTTGTGGTGATGTGAATCAGGCGTGCCTCAACCAAAAGAACGATGTCCGCCGGCGTGTGGGCACCCTCGACAGCATTTCATTTGTGATCATCTGAACCAAGTGGCCCTGGCCAAAACAGCCATGTAACTATACCTATACATTGGCCGCTCTCGTGAGCGTGCCATATGTGGTGATGTGAAACAAGTGGGCCTGAACGAAAAGGGCAATGTTTACTGGGATGCGGGTGCTCTCTAGAATGTTCCACCTGGTGCAATATGATCCCAGTGTCCCTGAACTAAAATAGCCCTATATACCCGAGGCCGGGTGCGGTCGTGCATGTGCCGTCTGTGCATGTACCGCACATAACACCCATGTGGACTCAAGGGCGGACACTACTGAGAATGTGTGCCATTTGTGGTGACATGAACTAGGCGATCCTATGTCAAACCAGCCATGATGACTCGATGGTGGGCGGTCTCTAGAATGTGCGATCTGCGGTATATGTGAACAAAGTGGCCCTAGGCCAGAACGGCCATTTGCATTCGAGGACGGGCGCTACCCTTACAAAAAATTTTAGACAGTCTATAGACTGACCATAAAGTCTATAGACTTATCTGTTGACACACCCTAAAGAACAGTTTATAGGCAACACAAATCCTATAGCCAGTCTATAGACAATATATAGATTTATGGCCATACACTTTTAGTAGACTTTTCTCTATAGATAGTCTGTCTATGAATAGACGAAAAGAAATATCTATTGGAGGGCAATCTAGTCTATAAGAAGTCTATTGACTGTCTATAGATAATTTTTGTAAGGGCATTGAGAACGCAAATTGATGTGATCTTCAGTAGATGGGCGTCAAGCAAAACGACTATGTATGCTGGGATGTGGGCGCACTCAATAATAATAATTGGTTTTTGGTGGAAAGGAAATGGCGCAGTATCTGTCTCATATATCGTTGGACACCTGAACCGCGCCGTAAGGGAAGGGGTAAAGGAGGGAGTGAAAGAAGAGAGGAACAAATAGGTCCGTAGTGGAGGGCTCCGGAATAATTTCGACCACCTGGGGATCTTTAACGTGCACTGACATCGCACAGCACACGGGCGCCTTAGCGTTTTTCCTCCATAAAAACGCAGCCGCCGCGGTCGGGTTCGAACCCGGGAACTCCGGATCAGTAGTCGAGCGCCCTAACCACTGAGCCACCGCGGCGCACTCAAGGATGTTTAATCTGGGCTCATATCAACCAAGGGGCATTAAGCTAAAGCGGCCATGTTGATTGGAGGACGGCCGCTAGCGAGAATGCAATTTGTGGTGATCGTGAGCAGATGGGCCTGAAACAAATGGGGAACTCCGAGCGTTTTCTTAATATTTTGAATTGATGATTCCTTTGAAATGATCAGATTCCTTAGAGTTCCCTCTCGCCGGCGCAAAAAACATTCTTATAATACACAATAAATGTATTTTAAAATTGCAATAACAAAATCGAAACCGAAACAGGTTTTTTTTTCTTCAAAGTATGACGTTACGGCAAACCAAACTACGACGTCACGGATACGGTATCTCACAAAACTTAACGTGTTCGCGTGGATGTGCGTTCTGATGTGTGCGCACTCAAGAATGTTTAACCTGTACTCATGTGAGCCATGTGGTCCGTCCTAAGCCAAAACGGCCATGTAACCTGGAGCGTGCACAGTCTCGAGGATGTGCCATATATGGTGGTTATGTGAAGTTAGGATCCAAAAGGAACTTATGCGCTGAGATGTGGCCACTCTCGATAATGTTCCATCTGTGCTGATGTGAACAAAGTGGCCGTAGCCAAAATGGCCATGGAGACTTGAGGGTAGTGCTCTCGAAAATGTTCAAACTGCGGCCGTGTGAACCGAGTGGTGCTAACCCAAAAAGTCCACGTGCGAGCTCGTGGGAACGTGCGACTGATATTGCCATTTACGGTGATCTTAAAGGAGAACTCCGGGTGGTGGTTTCTTAACATAATGAGGTGATGATCACGTCACATTCCTTAGTCCCCTCTCACCTTCGCAAAAAAAACCTTCTTTAATATAACGTCTAATATATTTTAATACAGAAAAACCGAGGAAGAAGGAACTGGGTTGAGATCAAAGTATGACATTACGGCAACCTAAGCCATGGCATCGCGGATACTTTCACAAAAACCGAACATGTGTGTTTATTGTCTATTTGTTTGGAATGGCCTAAAGCAAATTAGAAATGCTGTCCCTCAGAAAATACAAAGCGAATATCGACGGCCGTGATGCTTCAGCTTTCACACCACCAAGGTTGCTGGGTGAAACTCGCCCAAATGACGCCACACAATATAAAAATTTAAAATTCTGTTGCGCGAGAACAGGACACCTCCAGGAAGCAATACTTGGCACATCGGATCACAAGACTGCCAATAACGTACCGCGAAAGTTTCAGTAATATCAGCGGGGCTCGAAAACACTCCGGAGAGGTCATAGCAGTTAGTTGGGCGCGAACCAAACTGTCATGTACGCCGGTGCGTGGGCACATTCGAGAATGTTTCATCTATGTTGACGTGATTCAAGTGTCCCTAATTTGAACTTGGCTGTAGGCGCTCTCGATAATGCGTCATCTCTTCTCGCGTGAATGAAGTGGCCCTAAACCAAAATGGCCCGGTAAATTCAGGCTTAACGATCCCGAGAATATGCCACATCTGGGGATGCGAGGCAGGAAGGCCTCAAGCAAAAGGCGCATGTGCGCTGGAATGTGGGCTCTCTCGAGAATGTGGCATTGTGCTCATGTTAACCAAGTGGCCTTACGTTAAAACAACGCTCCGGAGAATCTTTCATGTAGTGACATCTGAGGTCGGTAGGTTTGAACCGAATGGGCTATGTGGGCTGTGAATGGACGGCCTGGAGAACGTTTCATCTGTCCTCATCAGAACTAAGTAAGTCTGACTAACTTGAGGATGAGAGCGCTCCGAGAATGCGTCATATGTGGGGATGTGAAGCTGGCCTCATCTCAATCAAGCAGCCCTAAGCCAAAACGACCACGTGTACTGTAGGGTGCGTGTTCTCCCGATCCTGCAAACAAGTTATGTGAAGCGCGCTGTGCCAACAAGTGGTGCGGGCACGGCACTTTTATCCTTCTTTTCTCAGCCCTCTCTAAACTCAATAAAAAGAGAAAATGGGGAGGGGTCGCTCTCCCCTAAGCGAAAAACATTTTGCAAATTTTAAACCACGCTCAACCCCATTTTAAGTGAAACAGTCCAAATAAATTACATGGTTTAAATGCACCCCCCCCCCCCCCCCCCCCCAGACAGCCTGTATAAACGGTGACCCATAAATCCACTCCTGAAAAGCCCTAATACAAAACACCCTTGAATACTCGAGGGTGGAGGCTTTCAAGTATGTGGCATTTGTGGTGATGTGATACAGGCAGGCCTGAACCAAAAGCGCCATTTGCGCGGGGATGTGTGCGCTCTCGAGAATGTTTCATCTGTGCTCGTGTGAACAAGTGGCCCTCACCAAAGACAGCCGCGTCAATCGTGGGTGAGCGCTTTCGAGAATGTGCCATCTGTGTTCGTGTACCATACGGACTGGAGGTGTAGCCGCCTTCGACTAGGTGCCATCTGTGCTCATGTAAACCGAGTTGTCTACGCTAAAATCGGCCATTTGAACTTGAGGGCGGGCGCTACCCACAATGTGCCATTTCTGCTTAATGGGCAATTCTGGGCATGTGAAGCAGGAGCCGTAAGCCATTACAGCTATGTGGACTAGAGGGTGAGTGATCTCGAGCATGTGCCATTTGCGGCGGAGTTGAACAGATTGGTCTGAGCAAAAAGGGCCGTGTGCACTGGTATTCGGTTGCTCTCAAGAATTTGCTTATGTGGTCATGTGACCAAAGTGTCCTTAAGCTAAAGCAGCCACATAGACTCGAGGGTGTGCAACCTGTGCTCATGGGAACTAAGTAGCCCTACCTCAAAACAGCGGTGTAACAACGGGTGGTTGCTCTCGACAATGTGTCATATGTAGTGACGTGAAGCGGTAGGGTTTAACGAACAGCAACATGTTCTCTGGGACGTGGGTGCTCTCGAGAACGTTTCACCTGAACTCATGTTAATAAGAAGACCTAATTGAAGGCTGCCACGTTGACTTGAGGGTAGGTTCTTTCGAGACTCTGCTATTTGTAGTCATATGTACTAAGGTTTCCGAGCCAAAACGGCCATGTAGACTCTTGGGTGAGCGCTTTTGGTAATGTGACATCGGTGCTCATGTGAACCAAGTGGCCCTAAGCCCAATCGGCCATGTGCGTTCGAGGATGGGTGCTACCGAGAATATGTCATTTGTAGTGAAATGAAGAACGCGGCCCTAGCAAAAATTGCCGTGTGGATTCGGGGGTGGGCACTCTCGAAAATGTGCCATTTGAGTTTATGTGAAGCATGAGGTAGGGCTGAACCAAAATCGCCATGTGCACTGGCATGTCGGCGGTCTCGACAAAAGCCATCTAGCTCAAAACAGCCCATATAACTCGAAGGTGAGTGCTCTCGAGAGGCCCATGTGAGCTGATATGTGGGCGCTCTCGAGGATGAGCCATCTCTGCTCATACCAACCAAGTCGCCCTAAGTCGAAACGGCCGTGTGGATTTGGAGTGGGTGCTCTTCGAAATATATGTGGTTGTGTGAACCAAAAGGACCCAGGGGAGGAGAAAAACCATTGAAGAGCATGAGTCCCCTCTTCTCCGGAGCGAGAAATTTTGCATAATCAGACCATGTTGAGCCTCATTTTCGACAAAAAAGTCCAAGTAATACAAGGTTTAAATCCGATCATGCCTCGTGTTAAACTGCAACTATCTCGCACTGTGCAATTGCTCATCGTCGTCTTCTTCAACAAATTTTGTTATCGGACTGATGTACACATTCTCGCATGCTTTGCATTGCACATCGTCTCCTTCGTAAACTAATACTACTATCGAACTAATACCGTCGCCAGATGTGCCGACGACTCAGAAAAACAAAACTATGAGCGTACAGAGCCTGGGACATCAGCTGAGCTGCGCTCAAATTTGTCAAATCGTAATCGTCCTTAGATTTTTTTTGCCAAAAAGGTATTAGGCTTGTCCTCAGGCGCTCTATAGACTATCTGCCATCTATGCTTATATGGACCATGAGACACTAAGCCAATACGGCCATGTTGGCTCGAGGGCGCGCGCTCTCGAGAGTGGGCCATTTGTGGTTGTGTGAAGGAGGCTCGCGTCAGCCAAAACAGCCACGTAGGCTGGAATGTGGGCCATCTGTCTTTATGGGAGCTAGGTGGATCCCCTTTCCCCATCCCCCGCTCCAAGCTGTGCCCCCGCGATATGGGTGGCAGAAATCGAGCACATTCCCCCCAAATAGCCACAAGAAGAAACCAAAACGTCTTCAAGTGGCTGTGCCGGTGCTCTTAGGAATGTGCTGTCTGTGCTCATCTGAAATAGGTGAGCCTACACAAAATATCCATGTGGGCATCTGTGCGAGCTCTTTTGAAAATGTGCCTCCTGTTCTGATATGAAGCAGTTTTCCTTAAAGGGACTATGCAATGAATAAAAAGTCGCTTGTAAATGTTTTCAAAGCTTAGAAATGATTCTAAGAAGCATTCACACCAAGTATGAGTCTTCGGAACTGAGCCAGCAATTTATTATGAATTTTTAAAAACCGTGTTTTTTTTTAAATTCGCGGGCCTATTGGTGTGTTCGTAGTGACCGATTTTGAAACTAATATCGTGAAAAAAGACGTCACACTACCCAAGACGTCGCCAGGCCACCACACGCTCTCATTCGCTGGAGCCACGGCAGCCACGACGTCACGGACACACTTCCGGTAGCCGTGAAAATCGTCTGCTCGTGCCGCCGCGCGACCCTCTCGGGCAAGCGCGAGCCAGGGCATTCATTGCCTTCGCGCATATGGTTTCAATTTTCCTCTGCCGCCTCCTTCTGTCGGGAGTTCCGGCGCCACTCGCAGTGGCTCTCCCAGTCGCTACTGTCGTCGCTGGCGTTCGGCCGGTACGGCGTGAACGCATAGACCTCGATGCCCATCGCGGCCGTAAGAGCTAGCAGTCGCGCCTTGAGGTCCGGGTCCATTACTGCTAACTACAACAGAAGACAAACAAAGAAACCCGACACGCGCCGCAATCACGCCACGGACGCTGCTGCTGGGGTGCTAGGAGCGACAACCGGAAGTTGAAAAAGTAACGTCAGCGGATGACGTATTCATGGGCGGGGCCCAGTCCCAGAACTGTTTTCTTTATTTTTGTCTGATGCCCCACGTGTACGAGTTGAGGCGGGAGAGGAGGAGCGTAATTTTTAATCGTCTATATCTTCGGTGTTATTGACGCTAGCTTAAAAATTCTTGCGTTGGGGGTGACGAGTGATGAAATGCCTATCTCTCGTCAGCTTTACGTAATCTCAATTAAATTATTGCATAATCCCTTTAAGTCATAAGTGCCATGCGCGCTGGCATGCGAATTGTCAACAGTATGTGCCACCTGTTGTCTTACGTCCGTTGTGTTCTCGGTAGTGAGCGTTGTTGCGAGTGGGGAGGGCGGTTCAGGCGCAGCCACCGGCGGCATTTTTTCGCCTCTCAAGATTGTGAAAATAACAGGGCCTTATGCGAACACTGCCTGTTTTGCGCTGCGACAGGCATACTTTCGTTTCATCTTGGCGTTTCCCCAGCACATTAAGTAAAATATGTATAAACATCACCTGTTATCGCGATAGTTATACGATCCTATGAGCAACAGACGACAAGCAAAATGAATTTCTTGCCTTTTTTTTCGCCGTTCACTTGTATTTAGCACGTTTCGGCTACTATTTGGTACTTGCGACTCGACAGTCGCCTCTCGGACATGAAGACCAAAAAATTGTTGTTTTAGTTGGCCGTTGCTCCTTTCCGCATTAATTTTTTTATTTTCTATACACATCGCTGAAAACTAACACAGTGTGTATAATCGTGCTTCACGCCGACGAAATCTGCTCCTGCAGCAGAAAAGACGGAGGCGACGTGGTGAGCACGCATAGTGGAGAAACACGAGAACTCTACAGAGGGGGTACACAGGCTGTGGAAGGGAGTGGTAGAGAGGGAACTTGTGCACGCGGCGACGACTTTTCCAGGAAGCATCGTTTCCAGGAGCCCACAGGGGCCATATTGCGGAGAGGCCAGACCTCTATCTCGCATAGCTCTTCTGCTCCCGCACTTCGCACCACCAGTGCATAAGCCGGCGCGAATTCGCTTCTGCGGTGCCGTCGGCAACAAACCACCTCCGCGAAACTAACATTTCCCAAGTACTCACGCGCAAACGTCTGGCCTCTTGGGGCGCATATTGCTCAGGTATATACTACTTGGAGTCGCAGTTAACAGTTCCCCCGGCTCTCGCAGCGAGAGACGATCGGCATCTGCCTCCACGAGTGAGCCCATGTTTTTAACAAGCAGGTCGTAACCCCCCCCCCCCCCCCCTCTCACCTCCCACCGCGAGTCATGTTCACCCGGCACCTTCGTTCACATCACCACCACCACCACCGCTGCTGCACCCGGCGCCGGTGCTACTGCCGAGGTCGTAAACGCTCCGAGCGTCACTAAACCGCAACTCGCCGAGACGCTCTCTCTCGCTGCTGTGGTGGCCCCCATTATGCAGGCGCGCACTCACGCCAACCGTCGGAGGCGCGCATTCTTTGGGTCAGCTTGTGTGTTTTACGAGCCCTCCTGGGTTTGTGTGCGCTGCTTATCTCGTTTTCCTTTATTTTTATCTTTTCGCATTTGTTTCCCGCATTTTGTCTGTTTTTCCAGCACTGCGAGCTTTTCTGCAGGGGCGATGTGTCACAGGCATATATACCTGCTGCTGTTGTTGTTTGTTTGGCTGTGCCGTGTTAGCAATTCGGGCTGCATACTACACGCGAGGCGGGTCATAAACGCGCGGGAATTTCAGCGGGAAGACTAGAAACAAGCTTGAGGGGACGCTGCCTGCGCAGAAGCTTTCGGTCGAAACCTGGAGACAATGCCGCTTTCCGTGGGCGCCATTGCGGAAGAGAATTTGGAATCGCAAGCTCGTCCTCGCTGAAATATCTGAGTGGCCATTTGTGAGCGTGCATCTATTTCAAAGTGCTTCAGTCTTGTTGTGGTATTTGCTTTCTTTCCATCAGCGCGACATCCAAGATGCGAGACTTCAAGTAGGGCAATTCGATTAACTGTAAGCGTACCACCTTGTCCTTAGCCAAAAGCTATGCAACTATACACTGCAGCCCCCGCACGTTTTCGCCGATAAGGTCGTGAACTCTGACCTCGGTATCGGTCTTCGATTAATCTAAGCAATGCTGCCATCTTGGGCTTATTTGCGAAGTTGGCGCGCCAAAGTTTTCACGGAATGTTTTTGCTTTGGGATAATGAGTAACACATTGTTCAACACTTATCGGCGCGCTGAATTCAACTGCGCATTGTAAATAATATTTAACTAAATTTCTTCTCCCATATAGCTTAATTTTCAATAGGTTAATAGGTGGTTGCGACGTTACAAGTAGGTATGAACTCACGCGAGGCATAAAAAATTCGAACTAATCACTGCTCTGTCGTTTTAAATTGCTCCATATATTACTCTAGGCAGCCCCACAAGTTCAAATTAGAGTGTGTGAAGAAACAGCTATCATTTTGCAGTTTTTGCCCGCCTCACGCGATCTCATATCTGCTCATGACGTTGCAACCACTGTTCGACTGGTGGTGCCGAAAACGAAACTACATAGGTGAAGAAATTCCTACGTAAATTATTTATTGGGAGCATGCGAATTTCACGTGGAAATCCGTGCTCCCTAATGTCTTACACGTGACTACAAGTAAAAGGCACACAAAAATATTTGGCGTCCTTGCCTCTTTCAGCTCAGCTCTCGACTGCAGAAAATGCAAAATCTCTCTTTCACCCCAATCACAACGACTTGAGAGTCCGACCAAAAACCACACTGGTCGTTTAAAATTTGACAACACATTGCTTACGAGCACTGCCTCTCATTCGTTTAATTTTGTATGAATTTTCACAGCTTTATTATATCGTAGGGAATCGCAACGACATTTCTTGCTTTTAGGCTTTTTTTTTTTTCAGAGGGCAAATTCTGAGCTGTTTGTGTAACTTGAAACTTGAGCTGCCTGCTGCTTTGAAAAACGGAAGCAGATCACTGCTGCAATGCTTCACACGATTGGCGTTATCGACTTCAAATGGCGTAACGAAACGCGCGTAGTATTCAGGCTTCATCCAGAAGACATAACACTTAATTGTTGAAACAAAAGCTACAGCATGTATCTCTGAGCACTAAAACCCACATATATATACCTTACATGAGTACATATCCGACCTCGAAAATGTTTTGTAGATGTACAATCGGGGGGTAAAAAGTCTCCAGGGCACACGAAAAGCGATTTTGGGGCATATGTGTAAGGTTGTTCATCAGACACCTAATTTCACCACGGAACATTAAATCTTGCGTGTGCGGCTTTTATCCCAGAAACATCGTGAATTAAATCCTGTTATGTTTCTTCAATTTCCGGTGATTATATATATATATATTACAAAGGTGTAATCGTCGGGTTCAGCTGATGTGTTCTGGAGACATCTGTCCCTGACAGTACACCAGCGAAACGCTTTGAGCGACCTTCTTCTTCTTCTGTTTCTTCCTCTTAAAACCTCTAATCCTACCGTCTTCGCCTACTATTTCTTCCTCTTCTTAATCCCAATATTCTTCGAAGCTTGTCTGGTTAACATTGATAGCATAACCTGTTCTCACGTGGTGGTGACGTCCATCCGATTCGTAAAGGGCTTCCCAAAGAAACTGTTTAGTGGGCTGATTCGCGCCCACAAAGAACTGAATGATTCGGCGGCAGCCGTATACCAACAAGCATGCTAGAGGGTCTTCGAACAGAATGCCCGCCGGTTCGACCGTGCTCAATTTAAAGCTGGCAGTGGACTTTCGAGATACGGCGTGCAGAGTAACCACAACGTATAGTATGGCTTCCGCCTGGGTGAGATCTTTCTAGATAAATCTGGTCGCGCCTCGGTTCATAAATAGAGCGATAAAGCACCGTCCCGGCGACATTGGGCTTGAACAATTAAACATTACAAAGTTTTACCCTTCTCTGAAACACGCATTTACCAGATGCTATACAATACAACTAAATATGGCCCAAATAAACACTGAGAGTACAAACACGGAGTCTTTACCGCGCATAGTAGGGCTTAGACGCACAACATGTACAACTTCTGGGGGTGCGCGGCGCCGCTGTGATGCTGTCCATTCGTCGGGGGCCACTTTGTATAGTCACGCTCTCGCAATTAGACGAACGGTCTTGTACGGGACGAAGTAGCGGCGCAGACGCTTTTCAACTCAGTACGCGGTGGCGAATGGGCGTACACACCCATACATAGTCACCCGGCTTGTATTACGCGCGGCATTAGCTTAGGTTGTGGAGCCCTTGCGCTGGTGGCCTTTAATGCGCTGCGAGGCTAGGCGTTGCGCTTCTTCCACGTGCTGTAGCTAGGCGGCAACTCCCTCGGAATTCCCGCAGACGACTTAAACACAACGGATTTTCAATTTCTACTGGGTACACCTACGCTGACATAGTGTATACCGTATACCCAACAGACGTGTCCACGTCTGCAATGAACGTTTGTAAAGAGATGGCTGCGCCTTACTGTTGTCAAGGTTAGCTTGGAGATTGTCGTCCGCGTGAGCAGTATGGGCATAATACGATGTCGCAAAAATGTGGCATGCGAGTCCTAGAATGCACTTTTGAACAGAAAAAGAAAGGACTAGAAAATCATACTCACACATGCGAACGTGCTCCAAATTCTCCCAACCTAAAAGATGGAAAAAAAAAACGGCATTTCAGTGCGCCATATGTCAATACTCATATATGGCACATGCGTGTGCAGGCAGACGCGCGGGACCACCCAGATAGATGACCAGTCGCAGAGACGCGCGCTTGCGCGCAGCAGCAGCAGTTGTATGGAACCCGAGCAAATGGCAGGCGCGTCTTCCTGCCAGAGGAAGCGCACGGGCAATCCGCAGCAGTAGCACGCGGTATGCAGCGAGGTATCGCGCATGGCAGCGCCCTGCAGCCATCACTGCGCGACGTGTTGTCTCCGCTACGGGTGTCCACGCGTCCTTAGCAGCGGGTGATATGCGGGCCGCTCAAGCGGACACGGCGTGGCGACCACCTCGTCGCCGCGCGACGCCCCGTCGCCCCGACTTGTCGCGAGCTCCCCGGTCGTCGTCGTCGTCGCGATGTCCCGCTGTGCCGAGCGACGCGTACGTCCGGCCTGGCGTCGTCCGCCACCCTCCTCCATCTCCCCCCTCCCCTCCCCCGGCATCTCGGCGTGTTGGGAAGAAGAGGAGAAACAAACAATCAGAGGAGTTTAAACAAACTGCACGCACCCTGAAGTGTATGCAGTGACGCAACGAGAAGAGGCGTCGTGTCATATAGCAGGTATATAGGTATGCCTTCCGAAGGTGATCCTTTTGTTACCTTTGCTTCGGAGCTGTCGCCTCGCATATTAAAAGACGTTGCCATTGTTCCCCTTCCGTCGCACTGTCGTTCGCTTCGGTGCACGCATGCAAGGGGCGTCAATTTTTTTATATACTCGCTTGCCTCCGTCACTGGTGTCATCGTAGTGCCATATATATACATATATATATATATATATATATATATATATATATATATATATATATATATATATATATATATATATATATATATATATATATAAGAAGTACTGGGGAGCGTTAGAGCGCAGGAGGCCATATGCATAAACTGAGGAGCCCAGATGGAGTTGCTGAACATACGCGCCTTGCTGCAATAATGTCACAAGATTCAGCTTATACGTGTGCAGTTAGCAGTTGGTGTTGACCCGAGACGAAATATCAGTGGTATTCAGTGCGCTCTGCATTTAGAGATAACTCGTAACAGCAATGTGATATAATTACAGAGGGAACACGTAGAGTAGTAGGCTTCGATGCATTTGCTTCCCACACTAATCCATGCGAACGCTGTACTTTACTGTAAGGCCCACACCGGTGCGGACACGCACCCAGATCACACAACCCGCACAGAACAGAGCCTCGCGGGTCCACCAGCGTATATACCAGTACCAGCAGCATCAAGGGAACGCAGTACGTTCTTACGTGTATCAGCAAGGGAACGACACTCTCTGTGACCTTGTCTTTTTCGTACTGCTCTTTCCGCCTGATTTTCTGCGCCGTCTCCAGATCGAACCGTATTCCGCCCTACAACACATCGCAAGCTTCGTAAAACTTCCAACGACAGGATCAGACTTATCACCGGCGATACATTGTACAAAGACGTGTTCTCATCTATGCTGGCTCCAGGGATAAGTCCACCAGTGCATATCCTGGCACCGCCGCTCCAGGAAGACGCGCGACGTCGCCCTCATCTGTCACACACTTCTCACGAGTGCGCGTGTGTTCCTGTCCACTAAACTAACAAACAAGGCGCAAAACGCTCGTTGCCTGCCTCGCGACGGAGCTGGGACCTGTATACCCCTGATGTCAGTGTATGCGGGCCACACTGCTTCCCAAACCGGAGCAAGTACAAAGAAGATCCCGGTGACAGCGCTCGAAGGGAATGAGTGGACGTCCAGCAGAAGAGAAGGGGGGGGGGGGGGGAGATGAAGAAGGGAAGAAACTAAAACGAGGAGGCATGGAAGAACAGATAAGCAAAATAAGAACAGCAGGGGCAACGGGAGCAGAAGCGCGACGGAGCACGCAGAAGACACCAAGTGACGCCCGACATGTGACAGGCGCCGAGAGTGTCATGCGAGCGGGCCGCTTCTATCCGTGCCTGCCTGTGTGGCATGTCCGAAAAGTGCGGGCACCCTATTGCGCCTGGGAGAGCGGTGTCGCTCACGGTCGTCGATGCCGAGGAGCTTCCACACGCTGCAGCCTTCGAGGCGCGTTGTCGGAAAAGCAGTGCGCGCGGGGTCCGAGAGGGGGCAGCACCGTCGTCGTGTCACAACAGGTTCGTGGTCGTCTGCGACGACAGCGAAGAGGCGTCGCGCCTCCGTCTCGCCCATGCCTTCCGCGCGTGCACCGCGGGGTTCGACGCGATGGCCACGTTCGAGATCACGTCGCATACCTCCCACGTGCGACGGTGCAAGCACCGAGCTTATAGCGCAGCGCCATCTATGTATACACGCACGCGATGGTCTCGCTCTGGCCGGCCGGTGTGCTATGCTGCGTTGGAAGGAAGCGCAGCCTGCGAGACTGGGCGGAAGCGTCTTTTTCCGACAGCGACAGAGTGCTCTCGTTTCTTTGGTGGATGCCAGCTTGTGGGCGCGTTTGCGTCTCTGCTTCGACGTTTAGGCCATGTGCGCTGAGGCCCTCGAGGGTGTTTGCGAGACCTGTGCTTTGTTCAACAGGGGCAAATCATTATAACATTCATGGCTCCCGTCGTATCTACTGATTCTTGGTACCGCATTCTGAGCTGAACCGAGAATAAACAAAACTATTCATCACATTCTCCGGATAGACCTTGAAAAGGCTATAGCTCCTCATGACCCACCGTTGTTCCACCTAAGATGCTGTGCAATTTTTAAAAATTGGCTTTTTGAGTTAGAAGAATGCTTTTTTACGCCATAGCATTGTGAGTGCTCAGCGCATCAGAATACAGCTGAGACTTGCTAACTAGCATGCTGGTTAGCTAATGTTGAATAGTTAGCTTTTTAACTAATACTAATACTTATTGATAGAGTTTCCAGAAGTTCAGGAGCGCAGTTATACCTGGCGCTGTGGCCCAACAAATGCTGCTTACATCGCGCCAAAATAGACGCGATTTCTAAGCGCTTGCAGGCAAAGCAAACCCTTCAGTGCATGTAACTCGTCGAAATAGCCGAAACATGTTCAGCTACAGCGCCGAGGATAACTGCGCTTTCTAAATTGTAAAACCTTATATGGATATTACTTACGATGGGCTGTACGACTCTCAATAAGACTAACATTAGTTAAAAAGATAACTATTCAATATTAGTTAAGTATCCTACTTGTTAGCACGTTTTCGCAGTATTCTGATGGGCTACACAGCTGGCAATTCTATGCCGAAAAAAGCGCCCTTGTAACTCAAACCACCCCTTTTTAAATTGCAAGAACATCTCAGGTGAAACACTCGGTAAATGAAAACCACTTAGACTTTTCGTCCGGGTGGCGTAGCTCATGCACGGATTACTAAACAGAATATGCACGCGCACTGTGTTCGCTGGCAAGTTCACCCGCACCAGAACTGAAAACCGACAGGTGTCCACCAAGAGTGAGGCAGTTACGGTGCCTTTAATTTCTGCGTGACCTTCTCCTCTTCCACCCAACAATCCAGCACGTCACAAGTCCAAAGGAAGAGCTTAGTGCACGAGCCAGCAGGCGGATGCGAAGGATGTTTTTGGCAATTGCAAACAAGCAATAAAATGGAAACAAAGCTCGGTGCGGCACTGCAGCGCGAACACGGGAAAACGATCAGCGAAGCAAACGAGTGCGGCTTGAATGAGAGATCAGCGCACACCACGAAGCATGCAGTAGACCAGACATGGGAAGCACTCGCACTCAATTCTGCGCCGTTCAAAAACGGATGCGCCCGTCGAGGATGGCGACCCACGTGCATGGCTCGCGCGCTTTAGTTGCTAAAAGTTCATTATTCTCCTTTTCGCGGGTCATTGATTCATCAGTTGGTTGATAAACTTCCCGATTGATTGATTGATTGATTGACTGATTGATTGATTGATTGATTGATTGATTGATTGATTGATTGATTGATAGTTGTGGCTGTGGTTTAGCTCTGGTTAAACCTGGAGTGACGCGATAACTACACCTGGCCGAGTGGAACTCGCTCAGTCGAATTGCAAAGTGAGTCTTTCGCCGCTCCGTTTCGCTGGGCGTTCCTTCTTCATCTCCGTCCAACTTGACAGGGCGCATGCGCACAGCTGTTGCAGCTGTTGCGCGCCGCCGGCAGCAGCAGGAGCTGCTCCGCACCACGTGACCAACGGCCGCACCACGTGATCAACCCACGTGACCAACGGCGCCGCCACGCCGCTCAAATGGTGCCACGCTGAGGGGTCGAAGAGGTAGCGTAGTGTAGCTATCGCTACAAAACGGATGCACACGTCCAGGATGGCCACCCACGTGGCTCGTGCACTTCGGCTGCTAAAATTCCATCGCTATTCGCCATTTCGCAGTTCATTGATTCATCAGTTGGCTGATAAACTTCCCGATTGATTAATTGATTGGCTGATTGATTTGGGCAGCGTCGAATTCTAAACAAAAGGAAAGCGTTTCTGTTTCCTTTTGAGAGTACACACAGTTCTGAAAGAAAGAAAGCGGATGCACTCCCACAGGACACACATAAGACAGGCGCGAAATCTGCGTATGCACGCCTCCTTTGCGCTCTCGGCGCTCGCCACCGCTCTCGGCGCGCGCGCGTCGAGGTGCTAGAATTCACGCCTCCCGTGCTCGCAGGACCCGCCCTCCTCTACGCACATTTTTTCTTCCCCATTCGCGCCTTTGCGGCTGCAACCGTGGCGGGGCGTCGGCTGCGGTCTGGGCCCCTCCACCGCAGCTGGTTCGCGGCACCACGGCCGTCCCCTGTTCGCCGGGCGCGTATCGACGTTTTTGCGCGTCTGGGGCGTCGGCCGCTCGCATTGGCGCCTGCCGCCCCGGGAGGTGTGAACGGCGACACCCTTGGCGGACCGGGGAGGCAAGCAGGGCAGGCTGCGATCACACCGCCATTGGTGCGCCGTCCCCTCTCCCGCGGTTTTGACGCCTCTGCCGGCCGTCGCCATGGCGACCGCAGCCTTCTTTGACTAGCACGCCGGAAATCCGTGCGGCTGCATGCGGTGGTGTGGCTTTTGTTTATGCATTCAATCTGTTGCAGTCCGAGCCACTGAGGCGTAACAATACGAACTGCTGCGACACTGTCGGACACTTCGTCCCGAATACTATGTCACAAATCTCTCTTCCCAGAAGCCCACAAGTCGTACCCGCGAAACGCAAAAACATCTAATTGCAGTAAAAAAATATGCACCAAGTTGTTTTCATGTCTAGTAGGAGTCTAAATTGAAACCTCATATACTCGACTGATGACTTCAAAACCTTAAAAACCGCTTGCAGCATCGCCTAACGCGACGCTGTCTTCAAGCTACAGAAAGTTTATCTTGACTTCTTGTGCACTTCTAGGCAATACCTTCCGTTACAAAAATTGTTTTAGATAGTGTATAGCCTCTCCATAGATTTCTGTCTATAAACCCGATATACTCTCTATAGACAAACCCTAGAGAACAGTCTATAGGTAATACAAATCCTGTAGACAGTTTATAGCCAATCTATAGAATTATGGCAATACACTTTTAGTAGACTTTTGTCCATAGAAAGTCTACAGACTATGAATACACAAAAAGAAATATCTATAGGAAGGCAATAGAGTCTATAAGAAGTCTATAGACTGTCTATAGACCATTTTTGTAATGGTTATTTAACTCTATACAAGCCTTTTAGCCGTATTGTCGTTGTGGCAATGTATAATGTTGTTAGTCGACTAGGCGATCGAGGTCTTACTTGAATTGTATTAATTTAACGCTATTAGTCGATCAGATAAGAGTGCATCAGAAATGACAAAATTTTGCATGGTAAGAGTGCGGAAGAAACAGCGGCGTCGTCTGATGCACTAATTCCAGTACATGGACTTCTGATCACAGACGATATGAATTTTGTTCGCAGACAACAGGCCAAATGTCAGGCAACAGAGGGAAGAGGCAGCACAGAAAAGCTTGAAAGCTTTCTTACACCCTTAATACGCACATCTTGTCTCCAAAGAGTACCAAACAATTTTATTTTACTTAAAGCTTAGTTGCTGACACTTGTGAGACATCAAGTACAGTCTTTTCGCACAGTGCATTTTTCACTTAGCCTGCTATGTAGAACTGCGCAAACGCGGCATGCTCCTGCAATGCCTGCTGTGAGCTGAAATTTTTGGGAGGGCAGACTTGGTTAATTAAACACGATCATTGTAGAATTTCAGGTAAAATGCGCACTAAAGAAATAAAACGAAACAGTGTGGTTGGTTCTCAATGTAGGCAGTGTACTCATTGTAAAAAGAAAGAAGAAAGAAAGAAAGAAAGAAAGAAAGAAAGAAAGAAAGAAAGAAAGAAAGAAAGAAAGAAAGAAAGAAAGAAAGAAAGAAAGAAAGAAAGAAAGAAAGAAAGAAAGAAAGAAAGGAATGGTTTCAGATATAGAATTAATCGTTTTATTGTCTCAATAAAACATAACTGCTGTGGGCTCGAAATAGCGAAACACTGAATCAAGACACGCCAGAAATGACCTCCAGATAACGAAAAACCGTCACTTGTAAAGAACAGTTTAATAGTGTGCCAACAGGTTCATGTGGCTCATGAAGGCTCCAATATGTATTTTTTTTTTTGCAGTTTCATGCCACAGATGGAATGAAGGAACGCCATTGTTACTGGGTGAACGGAATGGTTAATGTCAGTCGCAACACTTAATATTTGGGTCTGACTGTTTACAGGTGAACAGACACAAAATATATAGGGCAGCCCCCAAGTAATAACTATTTATTATATTTCATTCGTGATTTTTATACATGATATTCGAAAGCGGGTGACACAACAATATAGGCGAAATGTTATTTCCGTGCTGAAAGTAGGATAAGAAAATTGGCAGTGGCTTAGCTCGGCTATGCCAGGATATACGTAGCGAAAGCTAAGTCATAGCTTGGTTAGCCATGGTTAATCTTGATTGCAAGTCCCGGTTAGTCTGGTTGTCTGGCTAGTTGTTGTCACGTGGTTCGTCACGCGTTTGGTCACGTGACCAGTCACGTGGTTGGTCACGTGATGCGGTGCGACCACGGCTAAACTGTGAGTTCGTGGCCAGTGTAGCTTTCGCTACAATAGTCCAATTTCCCTCCCTTCATAAACCACTCTTGTCTATGAAAGGCGTACAAATTGGCCGTCTATTTCTTTAGTCATTATAAACGCTTTGCTATTTTCCCTTCAGTATTCCAGTTATGACTGTTTTCAAAACTCGGCATGCAGCGCCACCTTTAAGAATTCACGTTAAATTTTCAATGTTTGGAATCTGCCTGCATGTGTACCTCCGTTCGTGCAGAAATTCGTTCAAGCACTTCCCTATCAACCGAAGGGAATTTTTGGTAGAAAATTAGCATATTGCACTCTGGATGGTTTTAATGTTTTCAAATTATTGTGCACGTTTTATGCCACAGCTATCTGCCATTATTTTTTATTTGAGCTACCATTTACCAGCTTCCTAGGGCTCGACGTCACAAACGCCAATAAAGCCACGTGCACATCGATTTAAAAACATGCGCGGTAAATTCTGAACAAAATTCAGAACAACTATTCTTGCTGCCTCTTGTTCTGGCTTACTAACGTTCCACGTGCTCTAAGTTCCTGCTACAATTTTTTTTCTTGACTGCAGCAACTATTTGTTCTGATAACCACTAGCTTCAAGTTTCATTATATCTTTAGCAACTCCAACGGACACTTTCCAGTAACATGGCTTCTTAATTGGCTGGTTCGTACACAATATTCCGACATTTTTTGAAAGTTTTGAATAGCCTGAGCTGTAATACATTACTCTCTTGTCACCTCTGCCTTGATACAACCAACTTATGTACTGTTCATTGATCAATCAAGTCATGTCAAGAAAACGCAAGCTTGAGTGATGCAGAAACTGGAAACTCAAATGTATAATCAAGTTCAGCAAATGCACACTACCGTTCAATCACCGCGCTGTCTACTGCCAATTTAACACTGGCCCTTAAGTAAATGCACAGAAAATAATTCTTGCGTGTGTGATTGAAGCTGGGGTGTTAATTTTACCTAGAACTAGAGAACTAGAGTTTCCAGACAACTCAAGCTTGCCATTTTTCTGCGTCATTATCTTAATTAAAGTCCTACGCGCTAGATGCACGAAGTCAAGGGCTAAAAAGCAAAAATTCAGGCTATTCAAAAGTTACACAAATACTGAATTGAGTTTTATCTATGAACCATGAAGGAGTCAAGTCCTCATGAAGTGGCTGAGAGCATGGCTATAGGCAGTCAATAAAATTTGAAGCTTGGTTCCCGAAAAAGTTAACAGGTGGAATCACGGTTAAACTGTAGCAGGTTAAGAGGAGATGACACGCTGGTAGGACAGAAGAGGCAAGAAACGTTGTTCAGCGGTTTGTTCAAAATCTGCTGCGCAGGCTAACAAAGACAGCTACCAGATATGACGTTTTAATTTAGTTTTTATTTAATTGGTTTTTGGGGAAAGGAAATGGCGCAGTATCTGTCTCATATATCGTTGGACACCTGAACCGTGCCGTAAGGGAAGGGATAAAGGAGGGAGTGAAAAAAGAAAGGAAGAAAGAGGTGCCGTAGTGGGGGGCTTCGGAATAATTTCGACCACCTGGGGATCTTTAACGTGCACTGACATCGCACAGCACACGGGCGCCTTAGCGTTTTTCCTCCATAAAAACGCAGCCGCCGCGGTCGGGTTCAAACCCGGGAACTCCGGATCAGTAGCCGAGCGCGCTAACCACTGAGCCACCGCGGCAGGTAGATATGACGTGCAGTTGGCGTTCTCGGGGCATTGGTAAAGTTGACAGGGCTGCAAAAGGTAACGACTGAAAGCTGCCATCGAGGAAATGAGAGAGTTGTGGCATGAGAACTGCGCAAAAGTACGCTAATTGTAATCCGCATGTGGGGTGCAAATACCGCTTGGCTGTCAAAAAGCTTACGCAGAGAAAACGGGGCGATGCCTGAACAAGCAGCTGCATGAATGCAGGTATGCATGCGAGCATATTACAAACCACGGAAATAGTGTCGCATTGTTTAAGGTGCAAGAGAGCACCAAGTTTTGAAGATGCAATAATTGAAAAATTATGCTGGTTATGATGATGATGAATTGATCTGCGACACACGGGCTACGAGGAATGTCGTAGTAGAGTTCTGGATTAGTTTAAACAACCTGGGGATCTTTAACGTGCGCTTGCATGGCACAGAACCCGGTGTTTTTATATTTCGCCTTGATCGAAATACGGGCGCCAAATCTAAACCGCTACCTCGGGATCAGCAGCCGAACACAAAAGCCACTAGCCACCATGGCGGGCCGGATGGGATAAAACAATTGTAATACAAGAATGGTTTGTCTTGAGTCTTGACTTCGTTTTTCCTTACTGGATCACGTGACACAGCGCCCTCGACGGTCACGTGACTGAGCGCTGGGGCGCGCAACTCGGCAGATGCTTCGGGCTGAATCCAACTGAAGTTAGGATGTAGAGGTGAGGCTGTTTGCCGATGATTGTATAGTTTTTAAAGAGGTAGTAGGTGATTCTGACCACTTGTCACTTCAAAAAACTGTATTAGCAATTGCGGACTGGTGTGAGCGCTGGGGCATGGATATTAACCCAAACAAAACCGTACTATTAAGAATCACAAGGAAAAAAGTGCCCAGATTTCACAGTTATATACTTCACAATCATCCCATTTTAGAAGTTGAAAGCTATAAGTACCTCGAAGTAACCCTCACGAACAAACTTACTTGGTCCACTCATATCGCTGACATCTGCTCATCAGCAGTAAAGAAATTATGGTTTATTAAAAGAAAACTCAGAAACTCTCCCGTGAGCACCAAAATCACTGCATACAAGGCTTGTGTTAGGTCCCGACTTGAATATGCGGCAGCAGTGTGGGACCCGCATAACAAGAAAGACATTGCTCAACTGGAGCGTGTTCAGCGAAAAGCAGTTCGTTTTATTTATGGGAAATATAGAAGGATAGACTCTCCAGCTGCATTAATTCAAAAGAGTAATTTACAGTTCTTGGCAATAAGAAGAAAAGTTACCCGTCTAGTACTGCTTCATAATTACATGTCTGGAAATCTGAAGGCAGATCTTCCTGATTGTGTGAAGCTGGCGAGCACTAGGAGAACACGTCATGTACATGAGCAGTCATTAGCACCAATTTTCGCGCGAACTAGTGGGTTTAAGAACAGTTTTTTTTCCGAACACTGTCGCGGAGTGGAATGGCCTTCCTTCGGGTCTATGTAAGTCTAGGAATTTTGAGAAGGAGCTCAAGAACTTATTGTATGGCTCCCAGTATCTTGTTTGATGACTCTGGTTTTGTGTCCTGTTTACTGACTCGCGGTTTTGTAGCTGGTGCTCTTTTAGAATTTTTTTTTTAGTTGTATGCCCCTCCTGCTTGGGCCAACTCTGGCTTGCAGTATACTGAAATAAATAAATTGGTACCGTCTCAGAATTATTTTTCTTAGTTTCTGCTTCGTTTCTTCGCCGGAACCACAGACAGCGCAAAACTCAAGCCAGCAGAAGAGTCGTATACCCCCCCCCCCCCCCACCCCCCCCATATAGTGCGAAATGTAACAACCCACAAGCTTGCCAAGCTCGTGTAAGCTTCTCCTCTGCCTGGTGTTGGCCGGTAGTCTATTTCAGTCGAGATAGTCTTCTGATTGATTTATTGATCGATCGATCGATTGACTTCTCTTCAGCATTTCAGTAGAAATAAAGTATCTTGACTGATTGATTCAGTCATTGATTGATTGATTGATTGATTGATTGATTGATTGATCGGTTGAAAATGTTTTCTTCCTACACCCTGATACGCATACCACTAACTGAAACTCGCCTCGCGTAAGCGAATGTAAAGTCCGCCTCCATCAAGGCTAGCCGCCCATGCCCGGTGGCGCCTCGACACAGAGCCAACGAGCCGTGGTGTCGCACCGGCGGTGCCGCTCGGTCGCCGACCGGCTGCCTGCCTGTCGGCACCGCCGCAAAGAAGCGCCCGCCGGTGCTCAGCACTGGCTCCTTTCTTTTTTTTTTTTTTTTTTTGTCAATCGAGCCTCCGGCGGCATCGCACTATCCTGGCTCGCAAGCCGCTGGAAGTGAGTTTCCCTGGAGACGCGCACGCTTCTCTGTGATGTAGAGATGTGCCGTTACCGCGTGTGCGTGTGTGTCGCGGCAAAAAGAAGACGCGGCGGCAAGGAGCGAACCTGGCGGCGGGAGGCGTCCACGAGATGAACGCATAAAACATGAAGCGCACAACCGCGTCCCGGCGTCGCCGTCGAAAAGCTTTCCGCACCAGCCACCATCGATGCTCGGAGCACTCCGCTGGCGTTTTCTTCGTTTTTTTTTTGTTTTTTTTTTCCCTGGGTGCGTGCGCGTGTGTGTACCTATCCAACCGGCAGCCCTCCAGAGGTACGGTCAATGCAACACCGGTGGACACGTGGAATAAGTGCGCGGGCGCGTCGCACACCCCGAGTGAAGGAAGGCGCATGCCTTGTTGCCTGTACTAACTTAACTATTTCTTTCTGTTTAGTTATTTCGTGGTTCATGCATGATATGCGCTTAATTTCATGCTACATTTGCTTGGCCGACAGGCGCGTGGACATGACCTCATGATGTTCATATGGTCTGACAGGCCTAGACCTAAAAGGCTTCGTATATGCCGTACTGCAGCTAGGCCTCCATAACATCCACAGTATCTTACCGCCGTCGGGATGCCTGTTTCTTTGTTTACTTGTACGATGTGCATGCGATTGAGACGCTGACGATAACAACAGGCATTATGAAAGTGGGTTCACTATTCACTACAAAAAATATATTAAAGACGTATAGAAAAGTTAAGTAAATATTATCCCACAGCTCCAGCTCCTTTCCCGACCCCTTACCCCCTGTTTGTTTATATATGAAAGCTCTCCTGTGAGGGGTGAATCGAAGTGACTGAGCTGCAGGTATATACACTGTTCCTCTTAATAATTGCCAGATGCGTTCAATAAGCTTGAGTCCCTGAATGCTGATCTTTTTTTTTTAACTTTATGTCACTATATTGAAACGAAAGTCTGGAATTTACTTTTTGGGCAGAGTAGAGGATATGCATTGAGCTACCACACATCAGACTTAATGCATAGCTGGAGCTATCCTCAGCTATATAAAACATTTCTTTGGGTTCTTTTATATTACAGTACAGAAGTTAAAAGGTTGAGCTGCAAATAATTATGCTAGTAGTTTGCTCTCTGCTTCAACAGTGGCACTTGATTGAACTGAGAAAGGTTTTATGGGGATGCAGTCATGGTCAAAGAAGAGAGTGCTTAGTAAGCGATTATGTTAAAGTGCGTTTATTCACGCAGCTTAGATTGATGCGCCCCTGAGATATATTGGCCTTAAGACTACTATTCAGATCGCTACGCTGTATAGATACATGTGCAGTCGACCTGCGGCGCAATGTCTAAAATTAGACCACCAGTAAAATAAGCATATGCAATGCAACAATTCCCAATTATACGATTGGTCGTGTAACGGCTGCGAACCAGTTCAAAGTGATCTCGTATCAAGCCGCAGCCATACAGCAGACCTCCACAACGCCTTCTTCCTCGGTATATCATTTCCTCCTCACGTGGGAAACTCTAGCCCCCCTTAAGAAGCTCCTATTAGGGAACATGGGGAAGGGGGCTAGAAAGGCGGGACCTGGACTGACAACTGTCACACACGATTCCGCAACAATAAGGCGAAGCCTATCGCGCGCTCTGGCCCTGCTCGATCGCATATCCGTTGAGGCCCACATCAGCGGAAACGGATCGGGAATATATATCCCTCGGGCATTCATTCCTGTTGCTGTAAAAGAGAGGGAGAGAGAGCCAACATGTCGGCTGGCCGCGGAAACGGATGATCCGGCTTCTTCTAAAATAGAAAGGGGCACTTCAGAGCTCGCGCCTGAATGCAAAGTACAGAAGGACGAGGGCTTGATACCACCAAGGCGTGCCGCCATTATAGCGGGCCAACGGAGCGAGTGACAAATTTCGAGCGCGGGGCGTCGCATCTGTCAGCCTGCGGTGTCAGCGCGGACACTTCCACGACAAGGGCGACACAAGAGTTAGGGCGCGCGGACACCGGCAACCACCGAACCGACAGCGAAGACCGCGCAGCCGCACTCCAACCCGGGTCTTTTTCAAAGCGTCGCCGCCGACACCGATACGTGTGTATACCGGTCGGCACGCCACAAAGGAACACACACCAAGCTCGACAGCGTGGCACCCGTGTGTACGCGGGTTGTCTGCGCGGTGATCGCATCTCATTGTGTGCACGCGCCGGCACCCGTCGTGTGCGGGGATGGACAGGGATCCTGTATGTCTACATTCCTTTATTATTTATTTCTTCTTTTCGAGTGAAAACGCCGCCACCAGAGAAGCCGGGTAGCTGCGCAGCCCAGGTCTGCCTGTTTCGGCGCCTGTCGCCGCAAGGGCGACTCATTACGCCCGCTGAAGAATGAAGAGCCTCGGCTGGCGAACCGGGATCACGGGCCAGCCAGCCGTCCGGGAGAGGAGGGTAGGAAAGGAAGCGGCTGCCGTCGCTGCGACAGCGGTGGCGACCCCGGACAACTGTAGCGCGTAATCCTTCGCCTCGGCCTGCCAGCTCTTCTTAATTCTTCGGCCCGTTGGCTTCCAGCGCCGTCTCTTCACCTCGACAGCTGAGCTCTACTTTCTTTTTTCTTTTCTCTCGTCTCTTTATCTCACTTCTTCTTTCTCTTCGTTTGCGGTCTGTTCTTCCGCGAAAGAGAGAGCTCTCTCACAGAACCGCACATATACACACACACGCACACGCGCGCGGTGGCTGGATTCGATCGGCGCGCTGCTCTGCGGGAGCAGGCCGAGGGCGCATCAGCGCGCTGTCGCCGCCAGATGCCCCGCGTGCGGGGGCCTCGGTGGTGTCTCTGACGCTGGCTGTTGTGCTGCCGGCGGAGTCTCGCCCTTCGCTCCTCCTTACCATCCAGAGCTAGCTGGCTGCTGGCCTTTGTTGCGCCTTGCTGGACCCAGTGGACTGGACGGACCCGCACTGTCTCTTCCTCATCGCAGATTGTCAAAGTTCTTGCCTTTTGTAAGAGTCGAACTAAGAGCGCGTTCCTTACCTTTAAGTGCATTCGTCCTGGCAAAGTATTATTAGATATATAAAAGGATATACGGTCTTTGCCGGAGCGTTTAATCCTGCAGTGCATTGTCGAAGTTCTTGCCCCTGCTACAGTTTCGAGAGGATTCTACTTTTATCTTCTCTCTTTCTGATTTATTCCCGCATAACTTCGCACATGTGCAGGAAGAAAAGGGGACGTCACAGGCGCGAGCCCTGCAAGAGCTTATCAGGCATGACTATGCGGCTGATCCGGATTCAAGGGTCACTGTGAACGAATTCGGTGAAGTCGGTCTTTACCGATTTATTACCGCGTTCTAATGACAAATAGGTTTCTTTTTCTGATAATTGAATTTTTGTAAGGTAGAAAATAAGAAAATAAATGCAGGCGTTGCCGCAGCAGGAAGCTTTCACAACGAAACTGCGTTGACCGCAAGTGGTTTTTTTTTTTCTTCGGATCCCTGAGGCTAGGTTTCACGGCGATACAGTGCCAGCTGTCACGAAGTACTTAATGCACTTGACGTTGTGACTAAACATACCGAGTTTGAATGAATGATGGAAAAAAATATTCCAATTTAACTTCCAATTCTCACCAATAAATAGCTATTCTGCTGGTGAAAGAGCGTCAACATAGCCATATATAATACGCGAAACAGTGGAATATTACTCAGAAAAAAAAATTGATAGGCTTTTAACGTAGTTAAACCAAGTAGACGTGCGAAAGCATGTGTTTAGCCTGGTCGTCGGCACGTCTGGCGACGATATTAATTCGATAGTATTGAAGGGTGGTTTATTGAGACGTTGCAAGCGCCGGCGACGAAGACTCTTGCACAAGTAATCGATGAAGCAGCGGGGCGAGAGGCAGAGTCACAAGGAGCAGTTCTCCAGCACGAGCGTCGGCCGTCCGCCTCAAGAGCTTCGTCATTGCTGGCGTCGTCGCATGATCGTCCTCTTCACTCCAGTAGGGAAGGCGTCTATAGGGAGGTCGTGAAAGTAGGAACGGCGTCTAGAATTCAACAAAGGTTCAATGGTTGGCATCGTGATTACTGAAAGAATACTCTTGCATGCTTTTTAGGTGGTTCGTAACAATCGTGTTTCAGTTTGAATTATTCATTTTAGTACCTACTTGAGAACGAACAGGAAATTCGCTAGCAATTTGTTTCCCATTACGGCCCGGAATTGGAGCGGCATGCCCCCAAAAGTGGTTGAGGGCTCTACAGCGTTTTTTCCATGAGTGCATTAGATCGTGTGCGGAATGTATAGTGATGTCTTTCAAGTTGTACCATAGAAGAGTGTTTCCTTTTGTTTTGCACGCATTCTACACCCGCAGTCTAAAGCTTATGGAAGGCAACATTAGCGAAATTTTTTAATTTCATCGCCATTTTTCAGTCATGCTGGTATGGATATATGCAGCCTTACTGTGGCTACGGGAATTACACAGTGCAGAATCAAGTCTTAGTCAATGTGTTTTGGATGTAAAGGAATTATTCTTTTTTGACAGTTTCCTTTCGTGCATATTTTGGCGAGTGTGGGCATGTTATTTGTACCCAAACATTCTTTTGAGTACGCATACATTGCATTCTTTTTAATTGTGTCTTACTATGACACTCCTGCCCAACGCCTCGGACCCAAACCGTTTATCTTGCATTTAATAAATAAGTGTATATACACCAATTTCCTCTTCATGGTTCTACAGAAAAATTAACTCTTCACGTTGTCCACTGGAAAGAGGTGTCGAACGCGCATCAACGATGCAATTTTCCACCGCTTCAGGGGACTGATTGCGACGCCTCCACCCATCGCTACCTACGGGCAGAGCACGTACGCACGCTGAAACGTGCTGCAACACCATCCTGCCGAGGAAAGTGTCGCTCCGTCTGTCACTCGTCTGCCTTGCACGAGCGGCGTCCTTCGCCTCTTGAGGAGGGGGCATTGAGCGGATCTCATTGATGTCTTTCGCCCTTCGTTGTCTCCCCTGTTTTTTTTTTTTTTCAACACTCTCCTGACCGCCGGGCGGATGAAGCCACTATGCCGAGAGGCGACCCTCTGTGAAAGGGGAGGGCGTCTGTTACACACGGCCTGGTCTTCGCCGCATTTGTCATGCAGCATACGCACCACACGCGCGCTAAGAACCTCGCGCCGCGGGGGTAGAGGCGCCGCCGTGCTGAATGCCGTGTCTTCCGGTGTATAATGACGCGCCCGCGGTGTCGCTAATCTCATGCAAACGAGGCCTCCACCGAGTCTGCATAGCACGCGCTATCTCGCCGACTCTCTCTGTGTATAAATATATACAACTTCGCAGAAGACAGGAAGAGAATGGTCTTGGAGGCAATGCAGACAGGCGGCATATCGCTGCACCGGGGCGCATATGGCCGTGGCGGAGGCCCCCAAGTGTTCTTCTTGGTACGGCTGCGCAGGCGACGAACGACGGCGGCGAGCGGAAGCGGCGACTTCGCGCTCCGTTACAGCTGGAAGTGAGCGATGCTGCTCCCCGCCGGCACCTTGAAGCGGTCAGCGCGCACACGGACCCCTGCAGGAATCCCACCCGCGGCGACGCTGGGGGATGCGTGCTCTCTCTCCCTCCACTCGGGGTGACGAGCCGACCGCGAACTCTTTTCTCGCCTTCGGCGTGCTGCGAACGGCTCTCGACCGATACGCGCGTGTTGCGTAGTATAGCATAGTATCCGGTGCCTTCCGGTTTCATCTTAGCAGTTGTATGCACCATGCTATAATGCGCGGTCATCATATACATGTAAGTATCATGAAGTAGATTCTCACACAGGACATTATATAAGTTTAAATACCACTATGATTTCTGCTCCTATTTGCTGCGCTATTATAATATATTAATCCTTGCTGATGACCATCCATGATGAACCTTGATGACATGATGAATGCAGGATCCTCTCATCAAAGACGTGCGTAGGTACGAGCACTTTTCACAGCCATGGCTGGATAATTAACCTGATAATTGATAATACCCCCCCCCCCCCCCCACACACACACACTTTTCCATCTATTCATACTGCGTTGAACCTTTTGTTTGCCTATATTCAGGACACTGCGGCGTTTTACTAACTCTGAAAACCTTTTTGCATTACCCTTCCATGTGTGGTCACGACAATTCCAAATACACATTTTATATTATTTTATTTGCCTTTTCGTGCACCCTACTCCTACTCGCTTTCTCACCCAACAAATCCCCCCCCCCCCCTCCCTCCACCCAACACAGAGTTTGATATGAGTGCGTTTCAAACGCCGGCTAAAAGATTTTTCTGCATTTATACGCAGGATATGATATAGGTGTGTATGCAGCGTCCGATTGGTGCTCCTTATTTATTCCGGTTAC
Source organism: Amblyomma americanum (assembly GCF_052857255.1). Classification (NCBI taxonomy): domain Eukaryota; kingdom Metazoa; phylum Arthropoda; class Arachnida; order Ixodida; family Ixodidae; genus Amblyomma; species Amblyomma americanum. The sequence continues at coordinate 49,656,918 of NC_135498.1, forward strand.
TGCATATATAGGGTGCATGGTGTTTAATGTAAAGTACCTCCGCATAGGCTACGGTTATCCATCGGCTATCTATTTGGGATTGGTCTTGCGCTGTTAACAAGACGAAGCAGATTCCCACACAAGCCCGTGTTTTCTGTTAGCTGTATCTTATTCTTGTTATGCATGTTTCCCCCTACTCGTCCTGCAGTATAAGCGCCCTTGAATAACATGAATAATGCACCCTACCTACGCGCAATAATATTCAACGTCTGCCACATAATATATACTGAAAAAAGATGTGGGTGATATTCGTTTTCATCAAAATCTGCCAGGCCCGCCCAGAGACAAACACTATGTTGCGATGGATAAAAGAACAAAAATAAAAGTATCCCGACCCGTGTTCAGTCCAACGGCAGGCGGACGGACAAAATTGGATGGAACACGCGTGGGCGTAGTGGGTTAATTTTACATTCATAGATCCCTCGAAGTCCTTATACCCCTTCCTGGCGCAGTGGTGCAGCGGTTCAGAAATGCGCCACTGCCCTGCGATGGCACGTGCTGCCATCTGTTGGGCCTTGTGCGGGCCAGGTTGCTCTTCCCAATTAGCCAGTCACTAATGTAACTGCCACCTGCCACGCTGGGCAGCTTGCTCACGATCCGGTGGGCAGGTTGAGATGACGCCGCAAGGTCACGTGACCTAGGTGGCCCACGTGCCTCTTATGTTGCTCTTTGGGCACCGCCTGCCAGTGTCATAGTGTCATGCTCGTGATTTTTCGCCGACAACACTAATGCCGGATTTTCTGGACAACGAGGCCTTTAACGATAGCGCGTTAAAAACTAGTGGGCCCCGGATAATAATAATAATAATAATTGGTTTGGGGGAAAGGAAATGGCGCAGTATCTGTCTCATATATCGTTGGACACCTGAACCGCGCCGTAAGGTAAGGGATAAAGGAGGGAGTGAAAGAAGAAAGGAAGAAAGGTGCCGTAGTGGAGGGCTCCGGAATATTTTCGACCACCTGGGGATCGTTAACGTGCGCTGACATCGCATGGCACACGGGCGCCTTAGCGTTTTGCCTCCATAAAAACGCAACTGCCGCGGTCGGGTTCGAACCCGGGAACTCCGGTTCAGTAGCCGAGCGCCTTAACCACTGAGCCACCGCGGCGGGTGAGTGGGCCCCGGAGAAATAGAAATAGGGACACCGGGAAAGGGCACACATGGTGGGCAGTCGCAGGAGAAGCGGACCCGTGTAAGAGCGGACGGGGGCATAGCCAGCAGAGGAATGTAAAGAGAACGCAACAGTACAGTGCATTTCATGCACGAAAAATCAACCTCAATGACAAAAAAAATAAAAGTATCCTGGTCGGGGTTCAGTCCAAGGGCAGGCGGACGGAGAAAAAATGGCGGTGGTTTATCTCTGGTTAAACCTGGAGTGACACGATAGCTACAGCTGGCCGAGTGGAACTTGGTCACGTGACCAACCACGTGATCAGCCACGGCGCTGCGCCGCCGGCAGCTGCTCCGCACCACGTGACCAACCACGTGACAGCGTGGCGCCGCAACCACAGGGTGGAGCGCTGGCACGCTGAAGGCCCGAAATGCTACCGTAATGTAGCTATCGCTACAAAACGAGTGGGCACCGGGGAAGCGGACACAAGTGGAGGGTGGTCGCGGGGAAAGCGGACACGTGGGCTGACGGGGTGGGAACGGACACTAGGGCATGCGGACAGAGGCATAGCAGCTAGGGAGAGGAAAATAAAAGAATGTAACAGTATAAGGTATTTCACGCATCAATAATCAACCCGGAGTACGAAAACTAAAGGTATGCCGACCCGCGTTCCATGCAAGGACAGTCGGATGGACAAAGATGAGTAGGCACCGCGGATAAGCGGACGCAGAGAAACCGGACATCAGGATACGGAACACTAAGTAAGAGGGAGGTTGCGGATAAAGAGGACGTGAGGGAGTGTGGACAGAGACATTGGGGGAAGGGGCATAGTGGGCAGTGGAAATTCTTAAAATGTAGCAGTATAATGAATTTCACGCATCAGATATCAACCTAAAGAGCGAAACACATTTGAAATTTTAAACACATCTAAAGTTGGGGCTTCACTAATCGTCCCATTTATGCGTCATGTGGTGAAGTTTTATTCCTGCTGAAGTGTATTTCTTTATTCATGTGAGGAAGTCGTATGCTTGTCTTACGATGTTTAAAGGGCCTAAGCTAGCTATGTCTTTTACAGTCTAACCTAGTTATAACGAGACGGTTTATGATGAAATAATAGATGTAACGAATGAATGACGGTTCTCCTTGGAATCTCGGTCAACACGGGCTATAACGAAGTAATCGCCGGACCCCTTCAATTTTTATATAACGAGATTCAACTGTATAAATATAACAACTTCTGTTTGCCGCAGGGCTATATGGATCTGTAGAAGAAAAAAAAAACGGTCCTTCCCATACACCAACGCCCGCCTGAGTGGCGCCTTTCTCGAGTCACGTGCAAGTGATTCCGCTGGTCTGCGTCTCACGCCTGCTCTCTATATGAGCTAGCCAGAACGTGTACACAAAAGGAAAGCGCGGTCATTTGTTTCGGCATATTCCTTCCCGCGAACTCGAGGCTTACAATAAACACACGAATGCCCCCAACCGCGGTCGTCACGAAAAACACGGACGTGTCGATGTTTTCCAGGCGAATGCACCGAGGGCCTTTTTCTTGCCCTATACGAAGCTCCTGACGCCTGCCAAGAAACGTGTAAGAACGAGAAGCGAGGCGATCGGCCAGCCACGCAGTCGATCAGCGGGCAAACACAGCCGTGTGTATACAGTACACATAGAGAGATGTGCTCCGCGCAAGTCTCTGCGTTTTCACGCCTCTTCCACCATTAGGCACAATAACACTTATCAGCGCCGCTAGGGGGAAACAAAAAACAAAAATCTCGGAAGCACGCTCCTAGGCCGCGTTGCCGGGTGTTCGTCTGCTTACTCTAGCTGCAAGCAGGCGACGCGCGGCGTCATGTCAGTCCGTGGCCCGCCTTTCCGTCGTCTGCTGCTGCTTTTTTTTCCTTCTGCGTATACAAAACGCTGACGTTTGCTTTTTTTCACCCTGTTTTGCTTCGTGCGTATCCTTCTAGCAGCTCGGGCGCCGAATAGACTAAACTCCGTAAAGCGTGATGAAGAGAGCACCTCCTCGAGTTGTGCTCGGAACAGATGAGCCTTGGCGCCTGGAAGTCGCAGTAGGCGCTAAAGACAAAAAGCGTTGCACGTTTTTGTATATAGCGTTGCGTGTCCAAATGACAGGGTTTTGCCCCGAGAGCGCGTGTTCGAAGCAGACGGAAACATGTCATGGCCTGCAACACAAGCGTGGCGGGGGGATGTGCTGGACGTAATGCCTGCTCGCGAGCGCGCGCGCGTGTGCATCTAAGCTGAAGGTTACGGAAGGGGACATAAAAGAAAAACCGAACCAGCAGTCGGTGATTTGTCTCCGTGGCCGAGGAAGGTGTCCATTGAGCTTGCATGGCAGCAGGCGCGAAGAAACAAACCTCGCTGAGTCATCTGGAGGAAGCGCGGAGGGGTAGTTTGCCTGAAGGGAGTGATTGAAGCTGTTAGGCGCCGCGTATACGAAACAAGCCCAGCTCCGTTGAACGTGCTCCTGGAAATCCGGTTCCAGGATGGGCAAACAAGGTGGACTGCGCGGCGATTTAACGCTTCGGTAATAGAATACTAGTGGGGTAGGGTAGCCGATACACGTATAAAGAGCGAACGCACACCTGACGCGTCTCGAAAAGGAAAAATAAAGTAAGTGGGAGGCAGATGCCAGGCAGAGAAAGGGAGAAGGCCCAAAGATAACCGAAGACGCTCCTGAATATATATATATATATATATATATATATATATATATATATATATATATATATATATATATATATATATATATATATATATATATATATATATATATATATATATATGCAGCTTGCAGGGGCTGCCTCTACGAATCTCGTTGCCAATGATCTGCAAATTGTAATATCTTGTATGACTGTTCGCAATTTATTTGTTTGGTTCGATCGGGAATTGCGAGCAGAGGGGAGGAAAAACACATTGTGATATTTCATCAGCATGTATACGGACACATGGAACTGTCAGATGGCAGCTCGAAATGATATTTTTTTCTTATATCCTTCTCTGCAGACAACTTTAGTGCGATACACAGGTGTGACATCGGATTTTTGGAGTTGGAGCCTTACTTTGGCTCTATTACGCAGCTGCTCAGAAAACAATGCATAGTACGCTACAGTATAAAAATGGCGGTTGTGCACCCGAATTTGGGAAAGCCTGCATGTTCTTACGACCTTTAAGGTATGGTCTAAACCAGAAAGTCGATGCCGATCGATACTCCGCTCATCCCTTTGTGCAGGCTCTGAACCGTACTGATACAGCCAACACAACGCGGCATTCCACTCAAGCGTCAGAACAGCATATGCGGTGCAAAAATTACGGGGTCGCTTAAATCACCTTAACAGTGGAATGCGACATCATTTGAAGCAGCGTTCCAGCTACATGTTTATGTGTGTTTGTCAATTCTTTCGCCCCATATACAAAGTTGGCACCGTCACACATATTTTTTTGCACACACACAACCATGCGGTGATGTGAGACCGCCGAGAACCTGTTCCAATAACAATAATAATAACAATTATTATTATTATTATTATTGGAACAGGTTCTCGGCGGTCTCATGTCTCGTACTTTCGCAGCGGCGCACTCCCGCCTTGTTTTTCAGTTTTTAATTATCACGCCCCGCTGGGCAGGTGGTCACTGAATTTAATTTTATTGCTTTAATTAAACAGCCCCTTGCCACGGTGGGCAAATTGTTCACAACAAGGTGGGAAGGTTGTGATGACGTCCCCCTCCCAATGTATACAGTGGGAGGGTGGCACTTGCCACAATGGGCAGATTCTCATGACCTCACAAAACCACGTGACCTCTTTCGACCAATCAGCGACTATTGTGGCATGGAAGCGAAATCGTATTATGTGAAATTTAATACTGTCGCATTAAAATACATTCCCAGCTTTACAGAACTTTCAGTAGCTATTTCCGACCTGCCGTAGAAAATCACTGGGATGTACCGAGCGTTCGAAATTCGAGCGGTGATTTTATTGTGCAGCCCCGCCTGGCACCTGGTGCCATCCGTGCAAACTAGAATCGTGTGTCTAGATTTTTCTGGGATTGAACACGTCACCATGCAGTTTTAATGAGATATAATTAGAGGTCCCGTTCACGAGAAAAGCTGGCGTCTATCCGTCCGTCCGTTTGTCCGGGTCACGAAAAAGTGGATAGTGGGAACGTGCTCACCTGGTTGCGAGCAACCTGCTCACAGTGGCAGGTGGCGATTAAATTATTTCACACGAATCCAGGCCAGTTGCCACCTTCCCACCATGGCGCCGCGCATCAGCCCATTCATTGGTGGAGGGAGAGCCAGCCTCCCATAAAACTTTCGGGGCAAAAATGAGCCTTACGAGATCTCCGAAAGAATAACATGGGTCTTACAAGACCCACCGGCGGGGCAGTGTATACGATCGCTTGGCAACTGCATAGATTTTAGAAATAGACGAGCTTAAATGGGTCGAATGTGTGAAACTTTCGGGTAAAGCATGCGAAGACTTTTTGGGCTAGCATCTGAAATGGTGACGTAATCTCCGCCGATTAAAAATCGCAACGGCCTTCAAGCTCCTCCGCAGCGCTCAACGCGAAGCGGGGTCGTATGATGACGTAATCGAAGGTATCGGCACATTTCCAACGCATAAACGCCTGCTTTGAAGGAAACAAACCAACGTCACCGAAGGCAAAGTCCGCCAAGCGTTGTTTGGCGACATCCAACGAGGCATGGCAGGGTGTGGCTGACGGCAGCGGTAATTTGAAATCATACCTTCCGTGACGTCACACTGAGCTTCCCCGCGCTCCTTCAGTGCTTTTAGGAGAAGCACAAAATTCAATTGTCGATTAAGTCACTATTTTAAACGGTAGCGCAAAAACACTTGGCATGCTTAATCTACAACCTATATAATTTTAATACTTGAATATTGCAAAATTCTCAAAAAGTTGTGCAGTTTCCCTTCAAGCGCTTCACTATTGCGCCAGTACTGGTGTGAGGGCTCCCCGCGATCTATGAAATAATAATTGGTTTTGGGGGGAAAGGAAATGGCGAAGTATCTGTCTCATATATCGTTGGACACCACCTGAACCGCGCCGTAAGGGAAGGGATAAAGGAGGGAATGAAAGAAGGGAAGAGAGTGGTGCCGTAGTGGATGACTCCGGAATAATTTCGACCACCTGGGGATCTTTAACGTGCGCTGACATCGCACAGCACACGGTCGCCTTAGCGTTTTTCCTGCATAAAAACGCAGCCGCCGCGGTCGGGTTCGAACCCGGGAACTCCGGATAAGTAGTCGAGCGCCCTAACCACTGTGCCACCGCGGCGGGGCACCCGCGATCTATGAACACTTCACGTTTTGAAACACTTTCTGCCGAAAAAAAAAAGCCAGACAGTTATTGAGCGGTAATCTAACCGCTGGCCTCTGGGTCGCAAGCCAGGCGCGCTAATTTTACACCACTGTGCCTACCTAATATGTGCCAACGCGACCGGAAGCGGGACAGGTACGAAGTGGTTCTGTCGAGACAGCGACCACAGTAGTCTGCAGGGTTGTGAAGTGACCACAAGATCGCAACCTCAGCCACCGGCGTCCGTCCGTCCGTGTCACGAAAACGGTGACTGACAGGTGGGCCAGTACACCGTGTAGTAGGCAACCTGCCGACCGTTAGATGTCGCGACCACGATAAAAGTCGGCTTCCGTGCAACCGTGTCACGAAAAAGGTGGCAGGTGGGAACCTGTCCATCGTGGCAGGTAGCGATGAAATTACTTCAGATAAATTCAGAGCAGTTGGCACCTACCCACCCGCCTGGCAGTGCGCATCAGCTCATTAGTCGAGAGGTAGCCTCCCGAAGGGCTATCTGTGCGAAAATGAGCACCACTGTGCTCGTAGGGGTATGAGGACTCTCTGCGATCTATGAATCTACAAACGAGAAGTAGTATTCTTTCGTTAAAATTTAAGCAGCGCTAACTTTTAGGACGAATACACAGAAGACATGACATGAAATTTTAACGAAAGAATATGCATAACCAACTAGCCCCGCAACGTGTTTTACTAAGTGAACTTTCTTCTACTGTGGGCCAGCGCCCGTCCTGTCATGTCTTCTGTGTATTCGTCCTAAAAGTTAGCGCTGCTTAAATTTTAACGAAAGAATATGCATAACCAACTAGCCCCGCAACGTGTTTTACTACGAGAAGTAGTACTTGCGCGGAAGGGACCTCTAATGCCGTCGTAGGGTAGGTTAAGCGTCGACCATATTTTTATTAACACTTTGAGCGCCAAAGTAACGTTTCAACATCGAATATTGGGGTCCTATATGTGTCAACGGTTTTAGAATCCCAACTTAATTCAGGACGGTGGGCAATATCATAGTTGGGCAACAGTTATAACGCTAACAAGCAGCACTCATAGCAAAAGCGCAAAAAAGCTGGCCTCCGTTTTGGCTTTGGTCTAGCGGCCGTGTTTTCTGCGGCGGAGAAACACACACACAACAGTTTGCGACTTATAGGGAGGTGGAAAGTAAAGAGTCGAGCCAGCTTTCAACTGCTGCCTTAATTTCTATAAATAATTAGCAGCGCAGCTTTTCTCTGAGAGCCAAAGCGATATGGGATTGATTTCAATCTTTACAAAAGCAACGAATGTACAACGCTGTCGCCGGGTCGAATACAAACTACAACAACAATACAAAGGAATATAAACTGAGCCGGATATAAATATTGTAGTTTGCTGACGAATAGAATACGAATATTGCTGCTAAAACCCGAATTGAATACGAATGGAATATTTTTACGTATACGTGCTACCTGTGCCAAATATATTGTACGAAGTGAATTATCGTGCGAAACTCTACCGGCGGCACTGTGATACGGCGCTATAACTTATGAACAAGATTCCCTGCAAGGACTGCAAAGCTGCATACATCGGCGAATCAGGCAGTTTTATTAGGCGGTTAAAACAACATCAAAATGACGTCGCCAAAGGCCGCACGAAAGAGAATGCCTTGGCTGAACACTATCAAGCTGCATCACATGCCATCGATTGGAACAACGCCTCAGTCATCGCGACGGAGAAGTATTTATCGCCCCGTTTACTTCTAGGATCACTTCACATCCAAACGACACTACATGTTTTGAACCGAACGAGGAGTAATCTTCCTGAGATTTACGCATGGTCATTACGCCACCTGCACCGTACATAAGTCACCATCTTCGCCCATCCGCTGCCATTGTGAACAAGGGACCCGTACGGGTCCCGAAATGTCTTTGTTTTTCCCTTTTTTCTTTTTTGGCGAGTGCTCCTCTTTTTCTGTTATTAACTTATGAAGTTATCGCTATAGCTATAAAAGGAGGCTAAATTGATCTCTACTGTGGGGTACGTACACAACAATAATTCATCGTATTAGCTGTATGGCCGTCATGTAATACATATACGAAAACTACCTTTTGCTACTGATGGCGAAAGCGAATTATCTAGCTCCACATCTCAGTGCATGAGACAGGCGAGGCTGCAAGCTCGCGGCCTCACCCGTCTAATCTACTGAGATGCGTATTAGTCATGGTCTCTGAGATCGCGCATCAAAGTATAGGGTTTGCTGAACCTGGCTGAGCCCAGCCGCGTCGCCTGGTATTGGAGGCCACGTATGACCATTATGAGCATCGCTACTCGAATAGAGCGCGTGGCAGCGCTGAAACCTCCACTACTAGCAGACCGGTCGCGGCAGCACAGTGTGCGGCGTCGGTGTGGGGCCTGTTTCTGGAAGAGTCACCGAAGAAGTCAAAGAGGTGCCTTACTCTAATTCCGGTCCAGTTATTCGAACAGAATTCAGAAACTTGAGAACATATTTATTCGCTTCGAATATTGCTGAGAATTATTCGCTTCGTTTGTAAAAAAATAAAAAAAAGGATATTTGAATTCGGATCCGAAAATTTCGAACATTTGCACGCCTCTAGTGAATGTGCCTGTGATTATTGCTTCGCTCGTGTTCATAAAAACGCCGGCGGTTTTCCTTTCTTTGCTCCTCAGTAAGCTAGGTTACAAAAGCTCGGATAACCTGGTGAAGCCTTTAGCTTCTGCTTGGGCTAATTATGCTAATTCAGTTACACCTATTGGGCAATAAACATACCAAGCCGAGCTGCATCCTCGACTCACCGACTTGAGATATCAACTGGGGACTGGGTCGCGCGATTTGATTTCTCTCTCTCCTTCTCCACGACGAAGCTTAAGAGGCATTCAGATATGCTCGCGTTATAGTTTTTGTTCCGTTATATCAGCACGGAATAACGCCCCATTGCAATAGAAAAAATTTTTGATTCGTTATATGCAGAACTTCGTAATATCAGTGCAATGATATAACTGGTTTGTCGCGTGAGAAAACTGCCTGAAATTGTATTCAAAAGACTAGCCATATGGAGGATAATTCAAGTTAATTCCTGTTCTTATCACAACACGAATGTGAAGCGCTAATTATACACACATGCTGCAGCTGTGACTGATTTATTCCGTATTCACAAATAGAAGTCTACTGATATGCGCGAAATCTGTCGGCCTGTCGAGTTGGCGGCGTTTTGCTTGTCTTCGAGCTCTCTCTCCATGCAAGTTAAAAGAAGCTTGATATGAGATCCGGGCTCGGTAACCGGGGATGTCGGTGCCTTTCGAAAGTGCTTGCAGCGGCATTCCTCTATCGTCGCATTGCCAATGAGTCATCGATTCTTAGAACAAAATAAATTTTTATAGCATAAAAAATGGCGCTGAAAACTATTCAAGAACTATGCTCTTGCTTCCTATTCGGCACTCTTCATCGTGTTCTTCCCGGCATCAATTTCTTCCGGCTCACTTCAGTATTTTAGTCGTGACTGCAATATACGCAACAGCTACAATGACATGTTAACGCTTTACAGTTTGCAAACCGGCCTAGGTGCGAATGCATTGACTTGTAAGTGGAGGTGTGTAGGGATTAACTTTTAGAAGCTTCACGTCCGTGAGAGACGCCTTGAAGTGGAGCAGGGCTCCGCATTAAATTCGCCTGGTTGGATTGGGACGCGATACCCGCACATATGTAGCTGAGGGAAATGTTACGGCACCGAAGGCGACAAACACGCTAAGCATATACCCCCGTCACGCGTCGTTTTTGCTGCGTGAACGCTGCTCGCATCAGAAATTGGTAAGCGACAAGTCCAAGCTACTTGTAGCATAACCGAGACAGTGTAGCATGTACTAGTGGTCTGTCCAGTGTATGTGCGCGCCAAAGACTAACGCTGGCTGCTTCCTTGAAGCGTTTGGACAGCAGGCCACTCTCGGAGGACTTACTGCTAGGCACTTGGCCGCAGAGTTCGCAAGCAGCTCTGGCAATGGGGGCGTCTTCCACGGTTTTTGAGTGACACGGGCCTCGACTCGTGGTTGTAATGCCAACAAATGTGCGTGCACAGACTCTCATCTCTCTTCTCACCACAGCGCCACACCCATCACGACACTCTTTCTTTTTCTCTTGCCCGCCTTACCCAGGGCAGTGTAGAAGGCCAGATATGAATCTAATCTTTTTGCCTTCGTTTCATTAAATGCGCCTATATCTGTAGTACACGCTCCGCGCCCGAGAATTCCACAGCGCCAGTCACGCTGCACTATATACAGCCAGTAAAGCTATAAAAAGCACTTGAATGGACATTTCCTGCCAGGTATACCGCGCAGACACTCCTTCTGACAAGCACACATCCCGAACGTGTATATTAGAGAGTTTTAGCAGAGCCGGACTGGCGTATGGCAAATACGATGATGCGTTGCTCTTGCTACCGTCGCCAGGCAGTTTCCGCAGTTCCGTGTTTACTGAATGCGGCAATTCTAAAAAATTTTCTTTATAATCGAACGTGATGACTGCAGAAATTTAGGTTCTAACCAAAAGTGCGGCGTATTTAAGAATTGATCATTCCCCGCATCGCACCAGGCGTCGAAATCTCACTGGCCGGCCACTCTCATCAAGTCGGGCGGGAGAGTTTATGCGCGTACGCGTGAATGTCTGCCAGACGCCCCCGAGTCTATTATAACAGCTCGGTGCCGGCCGTGTCCAGATGTTTGGAAGGAGAAATAAAGAAGCGAAGCAAAGCGCCCTTCATTGCATCCCAGGCGTCCGTGGCCAACGAGCGAGGGCCATAGACGCCAAGGGGGTCCGGGCGGGAGGGCAGGTCGCCGAGTAGCGGTTCCTGCCTGCCGCCCTGACGCCGATTCACAGGTGGAAGGGGGGGGGGGGGGGGGGAGACGTCGTCTTCATGGCGGACAATGACCGTTGATGATGCGTGATCTGCAGGCGCTGCCGCCGATTCGGTCAGCTGTGTGCCAAGGGAGAGGAAGAGGCGGGGGTCTGCCGTGGCGGCAGCGACGTGTCGCATTCCAAAGGCGGACGCAGCGTCGTCGGCCAAACGACGAGGACGAGTCCTCACCTCGTCGTCGACAGTTCCGAAAGAAGCGTGTGGATATAACGACTCGCGCTGGGGCGGGCCGCGAAGGCGGTGGCGCTGCAGCGTGAAAAGGCGAGACAGTCCATGCGACGACGGCTTGATATGCAGGCCAGCAGACATGGCGCTAGAAGGCGACGACGGGCAAGTGATTGCCCTGCCATTACAGAGCCGACGACGAGGAGACGGGCGTGCAGTTTGTGTGCGTGTGTGCGTTGGTATGTGTGTGTGTGTCCGCGAGGCTGGTGGTGCTGGGTTTCTTCTGCAGCGCACATCACGCTCTCCTCCTCCTCCTCCTCATCCTACGAACCTGGTGTACCGTCTCTCTGCTGCTGCTGCTGCTCTGAAAACTGTACGGTCCGTACAAAACGCCGCCTCCACCTCCGCCATTGTCCGTCACCTCTGGCGAGAGGATCACCACCGCCCACCACCTCACGGCTTTTCTGTTCACACAGAGCGCAGTCGCAGCCGCTCGCCTCCTTTTTGCAGGTGTATACTGCGCACCACGCCGAGGAGAAGAAAAAGCAGCTCGTATACGGCGTATATATTCTTTTCCTCTGAAAACGTTTAGGCGCTTTATTTCGCGCGCGCGGGTGTGTGTGCTTTCCTTCTGCCATGGTGGGAGCCTCCCACCTCCTCGTTTTTCCACGTCCACCCCCGTGATTTCCTGCTTGGCATTGCTTTGTTTTGTTCCGTCTTCGAAAGAAACAAAACGGCCTCGTTGCGCAGTCCGTTCATTCGTTCTTTTCCCGTCCTTCTTTTTTCTTTAAGGCAGACCTTCCTCTGTGGCGTGAGATCGCACACGTCACTGGCGAGTTACTGCGCGTATGATGACCGCCGCCTCTGTGAACGAGGAGATCCGCGAGCAATAGGCGGTCCCGCTGCTTGAGGAGGCTGGCGAGAGAGAGAGAGAGAAAGACGGAAAGACAGAAACGGCCGGCCTCAGGACCGACTAACTGTAAGCCTTGCGGTCAGAGCAATGTTTACTCTGTGACCGGTGACTTCGAATCGCAAAGCGTCGTTTCAAAGAAGCTGACGCTGAGAAACGTTCGAAGAGACCATGGTCTTCGGGTCAGCTGTAACTCAGCTGATGTGTTGCTCTGTATGAAAATTGAAAGTGGAAATACACACGCGCACGTATCTACGGCTTTGGAGGGGCGGTGTAAGACGGCAAACTATATACCTTTTCATGACCCTCGGGATAACCGTTTTTTTTTAGGCTGTGGGGAGAACGTGAGGGAACTAAATCCTCAACTGTTTCCTGTACTACGAGCACAGTGCAGTGCCCAATATTGCGGCGCCAGTGGACCTGTTTGTGAAAAGGTTTTGACAACTTTTCTCGGTAATGCAGCAGAGGCTAGGCAGGAAAGAGGACGCGACAGGCCTTTGTCTCCTTGCTGTGGGGAGTGGGCTTCTCAGCCCTAGCAACCCTACGCTCTCTCCCCAACATTCCCTCTACACATCTCCACACCTCTAGCCCGAAGGACGAAAAACCTACCCCCCCCCCCCCCCCCCCCCCCAACCGCACTGAGGCAAGGGTCCGTCTCTCTCCTTTTCCTGCCTAGCCTCTGCCACATTGCCAAAGGAAGTTAATTGACCCCGAGTATAGATTGAGAGATCATGCAGTGTACTGTAAAAAAGCAAATCCCTCCTTTTTTAGAACAGAGCTTAGATAAGCTCCAAAAGTGCGTGAAAGCGCCAGACACGTAGTGACACCCCACGAAAATTCTGGCAACCTTGCCCGCTCACGGTCCACTCTTCGCTGGCCGCGATTGGTTCGTCGCTTTGAGGCGCACCCCCCCCCCCCCCCCCCCCCCCCCAGCTACCGACTAGCAAGAACTCCGAAACAGAACAAAACTAGCACGGCGAGTGCTGCGCGGATACGAGAATTCGAAGCGTCGCTGTGGTATAGATGCACCATAGCATCTGCAGCTTCTATCTTGCGTCCGTATCTTTGCAGCGTTTCATAGAGTTTTATCCTTACTTTTGGTCCTCTGTCATTGGTGGCTGCTTCCTCCTGATTTGGGCCCTTACAGAAGACATAAGGACCGGTTGCAGCTTCATGGCAACGTAGGCCCTGACGGAAGACGCCCTGACATTAGAACTGGTAGCGGTTCTAACCGGTTCTAACCAGGCAAGCACAGACGAACTGGTGGCGGCTACCTTGTGGCGTAGGCCCTGACTGAAGACACTAGTGATAAAGGAACTTTTGGCAGCTTCCTGGTGACGTATGACATGACGAAAGTCACCACCGACAGAGCACCAAAGGGAATAACGAAACGATGCCAGACATGGCAGTAATCTAGTTACCGTAATTACATTAGAGTTAATTATTTCACGGTAGATTTTAACGTAATGTATTGCATTACTAGTGTAGTAATTTATTAATCTAATGAATTACTTCGCGGCAGTAATTTTGCAGCAAGAATAACAAATTCCTTTCGAAATTACGTTCATTGAAATGAACCAAAGCTTCCGTCTCCTGCACGCATGGTTGGGTGCCTTAAAGGCAAGATCAACGGGCGGCAAGAATTGCCTAGAACTGCACCTCTGAGGCCGCCGGTGTCCTCTGTTGTCGGGTCGCGGTCTGCAGTTATGTAATGGGGGGGGGGGGGGCGGGCGGGGGGGGGGGGGGGGGCACATTTCGCGAGCATCCGCCATGCGACATGATGAATGGCTGTGCTTGAGGCAGGTGGCGCGCGTAGCAGCTCAAAACTGGTCAGGAGTGTACCGAGGCACTCCCAAGGTTACGTCGGCTAAGGTCACAGCACTGCTTGGTTATATACTCGTCGCCGTGGGAGCGAGGGAGAATCGGAGGAAATGCGCATGGCACGGGCATTACCGAGCGCAGGCTGCCGAAGTCGATTCGTGGGACCGCCGGAGCCATAAATAACCTGCTTCGGAGGGTTCGAACGGTGGAGACAGCTGCGCCCAGCAATGCTTTGGTTCCGCCACTTGTTTCTGTCTTCAGTGCAGTGAAAGCGGCGAGTGCTCGGCCATACTTTTGTTTTCTTTTTTTTCTTGGCGTCGTCTTTGATTCGATTAAGCATAGAACTTTATTCTACAAAGTTCATTTTTTCTTGCATCATTGGCGTTGGTCTTACTTTGACCCACGGTTATCTGACAGATAGATTTTAGTTTACTAGCCTTGGTTGGCATTCGTCTAACTTAGAACTGATAATATATGGTGTCCCACAAGGTTGAATTTTAGGCCCTTCGCTTTTTATAATTACTATCAATGAAGTCCGTAAATCACCTACACCGGATATTATACTGTACGTTATTGACAACAGCCTGTTTTTTTTTTCTTTCTTAGAACCGCTTAACCGCTCTTGAAAATATAGCCAACAGCTGGTTAAATGAACGATTTTCTTGGCTCCGATTAAACGACCTAGAACTAAAATCCCACAAAACGCAATTTGTGGCGTTTAAATCACATAACAATCCTGATAATTTCGTACCCTGATCAAGTATATAGACTACGGGCTTGATGGCTTTTCAGTTTAAATATTCTTAGGAGTCCTTTATGAGGATAATTAGAAGTGAACTCCCCATGTAAATAAAAATAAGGTTCACACAAATAACTCTAGACCAAGTGGCATTTTGTGTAATATTAGGCATTAAGTTCTCAGCCAGCTTAAACGTCAGTTACATTTTGCTTTAGTTCATTACCATTTGTATTGCTGTCTTTTAATTTATGGCACTAAAACCAAATAAACTTGCACAGTCTTCAGGTACTGCAAGAAAAAAAAAGAGAACTCCACTGCATAGAAAACATAACCAAAAGACAAATTTGCTGAAGATAAACGAAATATTTAAACTAAAACTTGAAATTTATATCGATAATGAAATTATCCGTGATGAGGTTTATTTTTCGTTTCACATCTGCCCAGTAACAAAACCCACGTGTAACAAACATCCGCGTATATAACAAACACCCACGTATAATGGCACTTCACCAGAAACCTCGTGCCCGCCACAACTTCAATAAAAATTTTAAGACTTACCGCCTGTCTGCATCTCCCTCATAAACGCTTTCCGCATTTTGTCCTATTATTTCCTTTTGTTTGCTTCCTGATGTGTTATTGGCCATTTCTTTCTATAACTATACAACCGATGTATACCTATACTGTGGGGTTGTCTGCTTTCCTGCTTCATGCATCACTGTTTAAATTTTTTACAGATTGTATAGTATGTTCTATTGCAAAAAGTACCATTATGTCATCCTGCTGGGCTATGTACGGAAGGCGGGGCCTCGTCAGTAATTTTCCTTTTGTTCTCTCACCTCGGAGCGAGTTTGTCTCAATCAATCAATCAATCAATCAATCAATCAATCAATCAATCAATCAATCAATCAGTTATGCATATTTACAAATACGATTGACAAGTAAATCGACATGGTTTTACATTCTGTTAAACTGTACGGAAAAGTTAATGCTGGTAAAACAGGGCGCCGCCTATATGACAAACTGCTAGAACAAAACAACCACAATATAAAATCATCACATGACGTCTGGAACTTCGGCATGGAACTTCTGCCGTCAGAACGTACAGAGACCGACTAACGAAGCAGGCTGATCACAGCGGTATAGAGATTATTGGAAGTAAGGATGACGCATGTGCTGCTTCACGTTCCACACACACACACACACACACACACACACACACACACACACACACACACACACACACACACACACACACACACACACACATACACACACACACACACACACATATATATATATATATATATATATATATATATATATATATATATATATATATATATATATATATATATATATATATATATACTGTAGACCTACTGTAGACCTGCACGGTTCTGTAGGCAAGCACTGGCCATGCGTTTTACTTCTCTAGTGCCAGCATGCCGAGTGCCATCACGACAAGCGAGCAAAAAGGCATTAACAGGCCTGCAAATGCCTCAAGACTGCAGCGTGAACGTTGGATGACTTCAGACTGCGTGCTTTTCCAAAGGTACGTCCTTTCAGAAGACATATATAAACAAGAAATCGTGGAGACACTAGGGCGAACAGCACAAGAGCGAGTTTGCGACTTCCTTTTGCAAGTAGAAGACATTTTGACGCCTGGCCTGTGGATCAGGTCGGAATAAAAATAAACACTAAAGAAGCACCAAGAAACCTGATAAAGAACAGCGTGCAGAAAAGCCAACGGTCGCCTCCGAGGGACATCAGCCAGGCATGTGTCGAGCGCAGATACAAAACCATCATCAACGGCCAAAATGCCTCCGTCTCCAGGTCCTCTGGATGGGGGCTAAGAGACAGTTTACGGCCGTTCTATGACGCACGCACCCGGCGAGTTGGATGTGGGAGCGTGGAGCTAGCACACTTGTTGAATCGCACTATTTGAGGATGTGCAATGACAACCGGAGTGGATGCCTGCGAGTGACCTGTGAAGGAGGCACTCGTGTCAGGCGAGAACTCTGACCTGAATGGCAAGAACGTCTTGGCTGCAATTTCCTGACGGATATTATGTGCAGACATTCCGCGTGGGTATTCATGACCACTTCATTTCAAAAGAACAGTGAACAAGACACGCCAAGCGATTTCTTTATCCCAGAATCCAGACATGTCATGGCAGACATCCTGGTCGGAAAGTCCTGTTGGTGTTTTCTGTACTTTATGTAGGCAGGCCCTAAGTGATCTGATTGCGAAGACAGCGAAATTAAACAGTGTACCAAGAAAGCATCGGCCTATTCAAATGTGGTTACCTTCTGTTCAGCAAGCCTTGCTCTTGGTTCCGTCGTTGCTGCGCTATACATTCATCGACTTAAGCCAGAAGTACTATAGGCCTTCTCAATACAAAAGGGCCAGAAGAATTGAGCACTGCAGTCATTGGCTCCATGCGTTCCGGTGCATGTCGGTGCCATACCGCCAGGGTGAAACGAACACTTCCACTCCATTGGCTCTCAGCGAACCCTCCGGAAGGAGATCTGGCAGAGTCCATTCTGAGGCCCTCACCTCTCGTCTTCGCGGTGTTTTCTGTTTGTTTGTTTTATTCGGGACGGCAAACTGCCCACTCAGCCCGGCTTGCCTGGCCAACGCAGAATGTCCGGGGTGTCCATCGCAGCGTTGATGGTCCCTGGAAAAACAGGTGTGAAAAGGCAATTCCTCGCACTCCCCTCCACACCCCTGAATTCCCCCCCCCCCCTCCTTGTCCCTCCAGCCCCCCTTGCTAGCGCTTTCTTCCAGCTTTCCTCTTCTTGAGGCTGCTAAAAACCGAGCGCGTTCGTTCTTCACGGCTGGGTACCGAAATTGCAGGGTCTGCCTGTCGAAGGGGCAGACAGCAAGGTGCTAGTGTGTACATTGGGGCCTCACGACAACAAGCTGCGCACGGCTCGGTTCGCCCGTGGCGCTGTGAGCGGAAAATGAGGCGTTGGCCTCTGGTCGGCGGTAGGCTGTTATTACTCGACGCGAGGCAATGAGCTCAGCGGACGTCGTTACCCGGCCCCGATCGACACTCGCTCCCCGCAGCTACGGCTTGGCTTGGCTTACACTCGTTGCTTGCTTGTTTGTTCTCTCGAATACGCTTACACCGGGTATGCATGCATATACGCGACTGTGTGTCTACGTCTGTGTGTATACAGCAGTTTGCGTGTGTTCTGGCACTGAGAGAGCAAACGCCAGCCACCAACGGCGAAAGCGTTGCTCGACTTTTCGGATCGTCTACTTTTTATTTTTTTACTTTTACTCGCGCATTACGAGAATGGCTCTGGCGCGGGAGGCCGACGTTGGGGGAAGAAATGCGAAGACCTGGCCCGTATACGCTATACCGGAAAAGCAAACAGTTTTCTAACGACGGCTACGCCACCACCTAGCCTGCAGCCTCGTATAGGAGGAGTGACGCGGTGCTAAGTGGGCGGAAAAATATTCCCGATCCAGATGAAGCTGGCGCCACTTTCACGCTCTCCCTCAAGTCTACGCAGACTGAGAGACTCGTTCGCTCGCGGGGCTCATGGACCACACCTCTTTCCTGCTCTTTCTTATTTCTCCGCACTCCCCTTTTTGCGACGTCGGGGTGCGAAGCTTTGCTATTGTTTCGTTTACAGATCACGCTGTGAGCAGACACATTGCGTGATGTTTCTGCACTGAGGCCCGCAGTCCAGATTGGACGGGCAGATAGCCGAACGGATGGGCGCCAGAAAAGCCGGAGGGGCTTCGCGCCTCACCTCTGGTTTGGCTACAAGGTCGGCAGCAAGAACATGGCTTCGAAACGTTTCAGTGGACGCTCTCCAAGGGAACAGCGTTGATGGGTGCATAGAAGGAAAGAAAGAAGAAGGAAAGAGAGAATGGTAAAACAAAGAGCAACGCCAGGGGAAAGAATAGTGTGAAGGCTTCGCGGAAGATGGATGAAGGTCGCCCGGTCAGCCTGCGAATTAGATTTGCCCGATACTCGCATCATGAGCGCCAGGCCAATCAGGCATTCATCTTGTTCGCCGGGCTGCTTGCGAGGATGTTGCGGCTGGCACGTACTCTAGGGAGTGAGCAGAAGCACAAGCGCGCATAATACTTTGTCGCGTGCGTAATAAGGCCGAGAGAGCTGTGTGTTTCTTGTCCTTCGTCACGCGCTATTGCGCGCGCCGAACACGTGGCCGAATTGGGCTGAATCGTGCTGCGGATGACTGAAGGGTTTGATGGCGTGTGAATCTCCACAAAGGTTCGCGTTTACACGTGGTTAAAGTTAACTTTGTTGCATCTCACGCTGTTCGTGGAGTTTATACGACGAGCACGGCTTCTGTATGTGTACAGTTAGAGGCAATAAGTGGAACAAGCGCTTTGTCAGTGTATAGTGGGCCATAACTACACAAATTGAATTAAAAACATCGTACCTGTCATCGTCGTCACAACCATCGTCATAATCAGCTCAATTAAGCGTCCCCTGCATGAGTAAAGGCCAACTATGGACAGGCAATTGGAAACAGACTTGACATAAAACGAACATGCGCCATTGCTGCGTTGTAAGTAAAACGAAGGATTTGATTCAAAGCAGGTTTCATCATTACTTTTACAATATTTTCAAAGGCGTTTGTCCACCTCATTGTGCTGGTAATTTGATATGCTGAACACTCGATGAGGTTCCGCGTGCAACTGTAAGACGCAAAACATTTGACTGATGTGAAATCAGTAATCGTATTTTTCATCCGTTATAATAATAAGATAATGAGTATAGGCTGCCTCTTGTACAACTATTCGTTCAATGAATGAATTAACTCTTCCGCCCTTGCTTATATAGGCGAATGCGGTGACAAACAGTGATGTTTCGTGCTTAAGTTACAGTCATTTCATTATTTGTATAACTATTTCGAGGCATACAGCAAAACGTAAAGAGGTAAGGCTCATGCGTAAATTCAAAAAAGAAATAGAAAAGAGGGCCATGATGTATTTTTCTGTTCACAATTCGATCCATGTTTGTGCTATAGCACAGTCTTTTCTACAGAGCCACTTTACTGTGGCAATAATTTAATTAGACGGCCGTCTTTTTAAGCTTACCTCAGTCTCTTGCTCGCACGGAAAGATCGCCAGCCTTAACTAGACGGCGTTCTTCTGTTTGCAAAGCGGTTATCCTAAATTCTTCCCAGAGGGAAAAGTTAAAAAATGCTATGTAATCGAATCCGAGCTTTGGGTTCTTTAAGTGTTAATTTTTCCAGGATAAGTTACGTACATCAGGCTTCTTTACTCTCTTCCTAACCAGGTTTTAATATAAAGAAATCGGGTATATTTTTAACGAATTATCTTGGTTTCTGGGCCGTTGTGTACGGCCTGGTTGCCATAATAAACCCGCTTCGTCTCCTTACCGCTTGAAAAGAAGAAAGTGAGAAAAGCTCTAAAAGCGTGGATGATCTTGGTTAATTTACCCTTTTTATTACTCTCACTGTTCAGCAAATGTGTCCGTCGCCATCCGTTAACAGGCACAAATGCGTTCACGTAGGGTAGCGAACGAGGTAATGATGTAAGACACCGGACAGCCAAGAGTGTACAGCTCAGCCCACGGCACTGCATGGCTGTACTGCTCTTCGTTTTCGGGCAAAACTCGGTGCTTTGTAATTAGCGCAACTCAAACAAACTTCATTAAAATGAGGCGAGGCGAGGAATGATTTGCGCCCTAAACCTTTGTTTTTTTATTTTAATTGGTTTTGGGGGAAGGAAATGGCGCAGTATCTGTCTCATATATCGTTGGACACCTGAACCGTGCCGTAAGGGAAGGGATAAATGAGGGAGTGAAAGAAGAAAGGAAGAATGGGGTGCCGTAGTGGAGGGCTCCGGAATAATTTCGACCACATGGGGGATCCTTAACGTGCACAGACATCGCACAGCACACGGGCGCCTTAGTGTTTTTCCTCCATAAAAACGCAGCCGCCGCGGTCGGGTTCGAACCCGGGAACTCCGGTTTGTTTCAGAAATTTATTTTTCTGCTGGGTGGAATTAGTTAACACGTACGTACTGCATAGAGGCAAACGCAACACAAAAACACGAGGGAAAGCTGTATGGACTTAGTTAATGACAACAGCCCTTTGTACTTTCCTGTCGTTTACATGAGGGGGAGGGGAGAGGGGGGCAGAACGCCCTCGCCCCGACGATCACGGGGGTTCATGACCCGCACCGTCCGTTTCACGTTTCTGGAAAGACATGACCCTACGCTTGTTGCTCAAGACAAGGCTACATTTCCGGCCAAAGTCGATGAGTGCCCGTTGGAAAGGATTGGGAAGTCCTTTAGAAACAGGATGATCACACTGCATCAAGTGCTCTCTGTTGCAAGCGCTGCTCTTGAGACGTTGACAATTGCCCTTCGAAATGGGATCTGTGAAATGGATGTATGTTTTGGCAGTCTGGGTTAATAGATGCGCCTGCAGACCTGAAATGAACACGAAAATGCTACCATTGCATAAAACATTAGGAAAGGGGATAAAAAATAATGAGGACCTATATGAAGACCTGCGAGTTGAACATTCGCACTCTGTAACTTTTTTTTTTGATTTCGCGATAACTTTCTATGCTGCAAAAAAAGAAAAAAAAGCTGCTCATAGCACGATCTATTTCAAAATTAAGTATTTGTCCGAACCCCTTTGGGTCGGGATTGTGCATGTGGCCACCAAATGTAGCTTTATATGTCTTTTCTTATATATCTTTCCTGTAACAATAATTCGAGAAATGTATTTTTCAAATATTCGCTTTCTACCTACGACTAGACTAATCACCGGATTTTCAACCCGCTAATTTCGGATAACATAAAAGTGCAATCGAAAGGCCCCGTCTATGGGGCTATACGCCGGCCCGTTAGTTCCTCTGAAACAGCAAGGTCATATGCTCCGTGCGAACGAGACGTTATATTAGCGTTTAGACTTTTCCATTAAAGCTTAACCGAATCCGTGGGGCAAAATGCTAAATGATATTTGAAGCTGCTTGAGTCAGAGGCCAGGGGAGCAAATCTTACCCAACACGCATCAGTGCACAGCAATGAAGTGACTTCGCCAATAATGATAGTATACGCGCGGAGTCCCTTTACGTGCTTAAACCGTGCTGGCCTTTCCCCAATGAATATTAGACTCTATACATGTTCGACAACCCTTAGTTGTTTTTATTCTGCTTGAGTTCTTCGCTTGATCAATATTGCGGCTCCGTGCACATGCACGAGATAAGCTCCGTGATAAGCGCGATTACAGAGCGTTGCTGTCGTATGCTTCATGCCTCTATCTACGCCGTTAACCTTTCCGAGGTTGACAAAAAAAATAGATGTATTCCCCGTCACGCTTCTTCCTCATTGTACTCACATGTATGCGAGATGCTGCGAAATGGGAGAAAAATTTAGTACCGATTATTATTGCGGCAACCTCTGTCAGTCGACACCGCAGCGATTCTTGTAATGCTGTTGTGTTCTTTCCTTCTTTTCTCGATTTGCACACTTCGGGAACATTTGGCCCTGCGTAGTTGTAAAAAATGAGAATTGATTTTTGAGGAAAGGAAATGGCGCAATAATTGTCTCACATGGGTGGACACCGGAACCGCGCCGTAAGGGAAGGGAGGAAGGTGGGAGTGAAAGATGAAAGAGAGGAAGAGGTGCCATAGTGGTCTCCGGAATAATTTCGACCACCTGGGGAACTTTAACGTGCACCGACATCGCAAAGCACACGGGTTCCTTTTTCGTTTCGCCTCCATCGAAACGCGGCCGTTGCGGTCGGGTTCGAACCCGGCTACTCAGCCTCAGTCTACGAGCGCCTTAACCACTGAGCCACCGTGGCGGGTACATAGTTGTTTCAATCCTTTCTTTCCTGCACACATCTGAACGCTAAGGGGCCCGTGTGCTGTGCGATGTCAGTGCACGTTAAAGATCCCCAGGTGGTCGAAATTATTCCGGAGCCCTCCACTACGGCACCTCCTCCTTTCTTTTTTCTTTCACTCCCTCCTTTATCCCTTCGCTTACGGCGCGGTTCAGGTGTCCAACGATATATGAGACAGATACTGCGCCATTTCCTTTCCTCCAAAAGCCAATTATTATTATTATTATGCACACATCTGCGACTACGGGTACCGTGATTAGCGGACACCTTTTCCGGTAAGATGCAGTTGTAACGCATATCTGAAAGAAAAAGAAAACCGAATGCTCTGTCCACAGTTCCATTCAAGTTTTCACACTCTGCACGGCTGCCAGCACGAGCGCCTCACGTGCACCATCACCACCGAAAGCAAACAAGCCCAATGAGCGCCGTCGGTGAGGAGATAGCCGCGGCGATTGCGGCGGGAGGCCCTGGTCGGCAGCGCCTGCAGGGGGTGGGTGTGCGAGGAGGCGACCCAGCAGCAGCAGGATGGGGGCGCGCAGGACACCAAGGTGCGAATTAGTGCCCTGACATGCATCGTGATTACGGGGTATGTGCGCGTGTGGTTCAGCTCTCACCTTCTCTGCAGTACCAGCCTCTTTGGCATGTTTCTCGTCCGGCGTACGTTAGTGGGTGCAGATGTTCTCGTGTATGTGTGGACATGTGCGCGTGTATGTACATCAGTCAGTGTGGACATTTCCCTGCACCACGCTCGCTGGCGCATCCCGCGAGATTGGCTCGTTTAGCGAGCATAAAACCGCGCTCCACAAACAACAGGCTGTACGCAGAGACAACAGGGAATGATGATTTCTTTCCCTTGCTTTTTTTTTTTGCTGACATTTCCCGCTCGTTCTTTCCTAGAAGCCGGTGGTTCCGAAGGTTAATGACACCACCACAAGCTCCTGTTTGCGTTTGGTTGGCCCTACGTTGGTCCTGCGTTATCCCTACGTACACTCACACACACACACACCCGCGCACGTGCTAATGGCAATTATTATGCGAGATTTTGACGCGTATCTCTGTCTTGCCTCGCGACGGGACCCCGCTTTATCTAAAGCGCGTGCGCGCATCGGGACTGTGTGTTTCTGCGCGACAGCCCTTCCCCACACCCTCCCTCTGTGCGCGCGAGTTTTGCGGCGCTGATTGCAGGGTCAGCGGCAGCTGCGAGCCGTGTAGGAGCAACCTGAAAATGAGGCTCGTTAGCTATTACGCCGTTAGTCACCAGGGGGCGCGCTATGTTTGCATAACCTGCCCTTGTCGTCACTTCGAAGGCCGCATTCATCTTCGACGGATGCTGCTGCACCCACGAATGAATGGGGGCAAGCGTGCTATTTGCTTAACCGCTTGCGTTTACACAGCGGAGGTTTGGCGTTTCGTGTGGTGCGTGGTTTTAATGACAGGATGGACGGGCCTGAGAGCGCGTTTTCTTTATTTTTAGCGCTTTAGGGGTTTGAAAGGACCCTCGTAGAAGGAAGAGGCCCTCCTTACACTCGCTCCAGCGGAAGAGGGCAGGGTTGCGAGCTAAGGCTTTTTTTTCGTTTTCTTTTATATTTCACGCTGTCATTTTCCTTCTTTTGCGTCGGGTCCGCGCACCTTCTGGAGTTCCTAGACAGGTTGTGTGTCGCTTTTGACTAGCACGGTGCTCTTTTATTTCCCATGTTCTGTGCGACGCTGGGACATTTCTCCGTTGCGCAGCTCAAAGCTCTTTTGGGCGATTGGCACCTGATGATGCTGAAGTGCAGAGCGAACACCGCTGCCGGCTGATATCTCACAGACGTGTTCCGCCAGAAAAGGTAACTAAGAGAATTTCGGTGTCACCTGATGGTGTGTTTAGGAGAACGCCAACGGTGGAGTAACCTTTTAAAACATGGAGTACAACTCGGAGAAGTAACTACGTGATCAAAATAAACGTTTACGTAACCATGCAGCTGGAAACGAAAAAAATGGAAGAAGTTGAGCTTTCGGGAATCTTCGTCCCCAGAAAAAGTCAAACTTTTCCTCTGCTGTGTAGTTGTGCTTTGCTGCCGTACAGTTGGGCGTAGGTGGTGGTTAAGAAAGTGCTCAACCTGAGGCAGACGTACTGAAAACCGACGCAGCATAAATTGTCTTCAAAATACTTAAGGGCAAGCGAGCGAACGTTACAATCAACCCAAAATCAACTTCTCGAGAAAAGCTCACGCCGAGCAGGAATGCCGGGCCTGTCTTGATTATTCTTAGGTGAACGTATATATACAGCGCGGACAGCAGAACGACGCGAAGAACAAAGACAACTGACACACAAGCGCTGGATAACCAGCTAACCCACACCCATATACCTAGGCTGTTCTTAGGCGTTAGTAAATTACGCAGGCAAACATTTGAGCCTGTGAGTGAGTGAGCGAGCGAGTGAGTGAGTGAAGTAGGGAGTGAGTGAGTGACCGAAGTAGGGAGGAAGGAAGGGAGAGAGTGAGTGAGTGAGTCAGTGAGTGAATTGTATATGTGAGTGAGTAAGCGAGCGAGTGAGTGAAGTAGAGAGTGAGTGAGTGAAGTAGGGAGTGAGTGAGTAAGCGAGCGAGTGAGTGAGTGAAGTAGAGAGTGAGTGTGTAAGCGAGCGAGTGAGTGATGAAGTAGGGAGTGAGTGTTAAGCGAGCGAGTGAGTGAAGTACAGAGTGAGTGAGTGAGTGAGTCAGTCAGTGATTGAGCGAGAGTTGTATACGTGAGTGAGTAAGTGAGTGAGTTGTATATGTGAGCGAGCGAGTGAGTGAGTTAGTGAGCGAGTGAGTGAAGTAGAGAGTGAGGGAGCGAGCAAGTGAGTGAGTGAAGTAGAAAGTGAGCGAGTGAGTGAGTAAGTGAGAGTTGTATATGTGAGTGAGTAAGTAAGTGAGTGAGTTGTATATGTGAGTGAGCGAGCGAGTGAGTGAAGTAGGAAGTGAGTGAGTGGGCGAGCGAGCGAGTGAAGTAGGGAGTGAGTGAGTGAGCGAGCGAGTGAGTGAGCGAGCGAGTGAGTGAAGTAGGGAGTGAGTGAGTGAGTAAGCGAGCGAGTGAGTGAGTGAAGTAGGCGGTGAGTGAGTGACCAAAGTAGGGAGGAAGGAAGGGAGAGTGAGTGAGTGTGTCAGTAAGTGAGTTAGTTGTATATGTGAATGAGTAAGTGACTGAGTTGTATATCTGAGTGAGCGAGTAAGCGAGCGAGTGAGTGAAGTAGGGAGTGAGCGAGCGAGTGAGTGAAGTAGGAAGTGAGTGAGTGGGCGAGCGAGCGAGTGAAGTAGGGAGTGAGTGAGTGAAGTAGAGAGTGAGTGAGTGAGTAAGCGAGCGAGTGAGTGATTGAAGTAGGCGGTGAGTGAGTGACCAAAGTAGGGAGGAAGGAAGGGAGAGAGTGAGTGAGTGTGTCAGTAAGTGAGTTAGTTGTATATGTGAATGAGTAAGTGACTGAGTTGTATATGTGAGTGAGTGAGTGAGTAACCGAGCGAGTGAGTGAGTGAAGTAGAGAGTGAGTGAGTGAGTGAAGTAGGGAGTGAGTGAGTGAAGTAGGGAGGGAGGGAGTGAGCGAGAGTGAGTGAAAGGAGTAGGGAGTGAGTGAGTGACCGAAGTACGGAGGAACGAAGGGAGAGAGTGAGTGAGTAAGTGAGTGAGTTGTATGTGTGAGTGAGTAAGCCAGCGAGTGAGTGAGGGAAGTAGGGAGTGAGTGAGCGAGCGAGTGAGTGAAGTAGGGAGTGAGTGAGCGAGCGAGCGAGTGAGTGAGTGAGTTGTCGAGCGAGTGAATGAGTGAAGTAGGGAGTGAGTGAGCGAGCGAGTGGGTGAAGTAGGGAGTGAGCGAGTGAGTGAGTAAGCGAGCGAGCGAGTGAGTGAAGTAGGGAGTGAGTGAGGGAGTCAGTCAGTGAGTGAGTGAGCGAGTGAGTTGTATATGTGAGTGAGTAAGTGAGTGAGCGAGCGAGTGAGTGAAGTAGGGAGTGAGTGAGTGAGCGAGCGAGTGGGTGAGTGAAGTAGGAAGTGAGCTAGTGAGCGAGTGAGTGAAGTATGGAGTGAGTGGGCGAGTGAGTGGGCAAGTGAGTGAAGTAGGGAGTGAGTGAGCGAGCGAGTGAGTGAAGTAGAGAGTGAGTGAGTAACCGAAGTAGGGAGGAAGGAAGGAAGAGAGTAAGGGAGTCAGTGAGTGAGTCAGTAAGTGAGTGAGTTGCATATGTGAGTGAGTGAGTAAGCGAGCGAGTGAGTGAGTGAAGTTGGGAGTGAGTGAGTGAAGTAGGGAGTGGGTGAGTGACCGAAGTAGGGAGGAAGGAAGGGAGAGAGTGAGTGAGTCAGTAAGTGAGTTGTATATGTGAGTGAGTGAGTAAGCAAGCGAGTGAGTGAGTGAAGTAGGGAGTGAGTGAGCGAGCGAGCGAGTGAAGTAGGGAGTGAGTGAGTGAAGTAGGGAGTGAGCGAGCGAGTGAGTGAAGTAGAGAGTGAGTGAGTGAGCGAAAGAGTGAGTGAGTGAAGTAGGGAGTGAATGAGCGAGCGAGTGAGTGAGTAAAGTAGCGAGTGAGTGAGTGACCGAAGATGGGAGACAGGAAGAGAGAGACCGAGTGAGCGAGTGAGTCACCAAAGTAGGGAGGGAGGGAGGAAGGGAAAGAGCGAGTGACAAAGCTCCTAATCACTTTCTATATGCAGGGCCGATCGTCTCCACGGGCACGTTTTCCACGTGCAGCCACGTTTTCACTTGGTGCTTTTCCATAAATCGTCGCAATAGTCGCATTTAGCTCCGCGACACCCGCTCGTTTAGCTCGCGACTCCCCCTTTTCTGCGAAGCAACCCTTACACGAACGTGCCTTACATTTCCCTGATATCTTCGTCACATACTCCGTTCCCTGCACTCTAGATCAAGGCCAACAGAACGCCCGTTTCTCCAGAAATTCTCAGCGCGCTATAACTCACTGGGATCCCTTCTCAGACAGCCGTTCTCGTTACTTGTGTTTCATTTTACCTCTAAAACAAGCAAAGCGGTCGGCACAACTGATATCGTCGGAATCGGCAGACCAAACAGAAAAAAAAAAAACTGCCGACAGGTTTACGTGGAACTCCACTGTGGGCACCAAAACGGCGGCCTTCTATCAATACAGCATGCACCGCGTGGGGCACCCAAGCGTCGGGGCGAAGAGCTACAGAGGAGCGCGTAGGCGCTGGCTGCATGCGCAGGCGTTGCTAACCGCAGCGTTGCTTATTTGAACAAGCGCAGAACGAGGGCCAGACAGAGGAAGAAAGCGGAACGCAACGGAAACAAGTTCAAGGCAGCGCTGGGCTCCTTTTCACAATTGGGACTAAACAGGCGCCTGTCCGCCGGAGCTGTTGTTTGAGATGCTGTCTCCCAAGCAGCGGGGGGGGGCTTTGAGAAACAGCTCCTCCGCGCGGGGAGGCCAGCCAAAGACGCAACCGAAACGGAGAGCGAGACATTGCGCTCTGTGCGGATACGCGTGTGAGCCTCTCAGAAAGTGTCGAAAGCTCTCTGATGAAGCCGTCTGTGCGCTGCGTTTGGATAACGGGTTAAGAGCGCCTTGCCTGACAGCGAGTCTCTGTTTTAGCCCCACTTTCCGGTGTAAAGTTTTCGCTCGCTTTCGAGGTTTATACAGCTCAGGCGAGGCGTCGCTTTCAAATCATACCCTGAAATTCTGGACAAGGGCATTTTTTTTCGACGAGGTGTAGTTTACGGACGCAATTCTCTTGCATAACAATCAATATATCCGCAGGCATACCTCCTCGCTACGGTCGTAGTTTTCTGTTATTTATTGTAAAGAAAGCACCCACCCCCAGGTATTCTAAGACAGTCCTAAATGCTCGCTGCAGAGCGCAGGACAAATTTTATAATAAGGAAGTAATTTACTCATTGGCATCCACCCAAGCGCAACCATACGGCTACAAAGTTAAGCTGTACAGCTTTCTCAGCAGCTTTCGTAGTTTCTGAGCCCGGGGTTCAAACCCCACAGTTTGTCCCTTAAACGTTTGACCAGCACAAACTTTAGAGCTGAAGAATATACTGTTCACACCACCAATGAGTTCCCAAGAGTATCTTACAATATTTCACATTTGCCTCAAAATTAAAAGTGGAGTCCAAAAAAGTCCAAAAAAGTCAAAAAGTAGTGTCCAGGGTTCGAACCCGACCGCGGCGGCTGCGTTTGTTGGAGTAAAAACGCTAAGGCGCCTGTGTGCTGTGCGATGTCAGTGCACGTTTAAGATCCCCAGGTGGTCGAAATTATTCCGGAGCCCTCCACTACGGACCTCTTCTTCCTTTCTTCTTTCACTCCCTCCTTTATCCCTTCTCTTACGGTGTGGTTTAGGTGTCCGCATATATGTGAGACAGATACTGCGCCATTTCCTTTCCCCTAAAACCAATTATTTTTATTAAGTCCAAAAAAGCTGGACCTTTATGCTCTGCTCGTCGCTGCCGGCACACTTATTTTTGCTTTTAGTGCTCCAAGCTTGCCCGAATTTTCGTCAGCGCCGATGCTGCAAAAGTGAATTTTTTTTCCTCCTTCCGTGCAAAGCAAACTGCATTTCGATACGAAAGGCGTTTTGCTCGTGTAATCCAATGAACACAATTCTAATTAATTAATTACCTGCAGAACTGAGTTCGAAAAACTATTATTTTTTGTTATTGTTGTCGACATAAATGGAGATGTGGATGTATGACAGCGGCGTCGCCTATTTCTTTTCGCATAAAGGAAGAAACCACTCTGTAACTGGCGAATTAAAGATGAACAAAACACAGCTACAACGCACTTATTTGCACCGTGCATACCGCCATTACAGTGGTTGCTAATTTGCTATGTTATGTCCCGCTGTGATAACCACGTCACTTTGGGCTTCCACAAAGGAAATATATGTATCCATAATGTATAATATGTACAATGTTTGTTGGTTGCTGGTAATATTGGCTCTATTTGTTTGGAATCATCGCGTCTAAAGCTTCAGCTATCCCCTGTGTCTTTTAGTGATCCGAACGTCGCCTCCATCGCCATAATATTCAAGCAGCTTCGATCCACGTGTACCTGAAACCTTTGTCAAAAATACACAAGCCACTAATTTGAATCCTATGTGGCGCTGTCTAGATCCTTTTGAATCGCCATCGCTCGAAGTCCCTAAGTGGGTGACGGCTCCTGCTGTCCTCAGCCCTTGAGAGCTTGGGAGTCCCGGCAGTGCTAAAAGAGTCCCACAGTAGGGCCTAATAGTGAAATTGGTGCCCTCTACATTTCTGGCTGCTCACATGCAGCCTTTGCCAGATGAGTAACCAGGCTGCATGGTTTGCTTCTAATTCGAATAGTAGAGCTCTTACAGCTTCCCTAAAGATAAAAAAGTTCTCTGAAGGTGAGGACAAGGGTTCTCCATACCATACAGAAATTTAGGGACTGAGGGCTGGCATAATAGCTTCAATATGCGACTGAGAAGCAAACCGTCCAGCCTGGTTACTTTTGGCAGAGACTGTACATGCTGAACCCCATTGGGTTGGCAACGCTCATCCACAACCCTGCGCGAAGTTGACAGACCCGTCGCGTCCAACCTCGTTTTTTTAAGTGAAGCGTTCGCCGACACAAGGCAATATAGCCGGCTGGTCTGTGCCGGACTTCATTTCGGACATCGCCTCGGCGTTGCTCGGCAATTTCGCGTTGCTTCCTCGGCGCTTGCATGCATAAAATACGCGAGCGTGCTCAAAACAAGAGCGCGTTTCGCGCGTCCGGCGCCCCGCGTGCACGCCTCGTCGTGCGACTCTTGTTAAGCAGGCACCGAGGGCGGCCGGGTCGAAACTTTGTATACGCTCGCCTTTCGTGTTGTCGGACTGCGGCGGCCGTGAAGACGAAGGGGCGAGCGACCGTTCGGCGTCAGCTCAGTCGTGCGCGCTGGGCAACGCCTCGACGCGCCGTCTCCTCTTCCGCAGGCGCCGGACGCGTGTGCGGAGGAGGGCTGGCCGGACGCCTCCGCTGCTCCAAGACGGATCGCTGTCAACGGAATTGGGATTCTTTCTCCGGCAACTCTCGGCGCGGAGCACCCGGATGCGCCTGTGTTTGTGCCTCTTTGCTTCCGTGTGTTGAGAAAAATGCGCATTACTTCATTTTTAATTTCCGATTTGCAATACAACTCAACTTGTATTTAGTTGTCTCTCAGGTTTTACTGCACTCTATCCCAAAAATGGTTATAACGAGACTAACCGCAGCACTCCGTCCTTGAGACAAACGGCTGGTCAGTCGGGAGACCAGCTTTGACTGGTGAGCCGTTTACAGATAGCCTCTCCGGAATTATTATTTATTCTTTCACGCGTGTAATGCCTGTAACAACTCTGTTTATCCGTGTAGCTAGCGTATCTGCCCGTTTTAGAATTTTCTGCCTTAAAGTGATACTAATCCGCTCCATAACAGCGTCTCTCTAAACAAGCACCGATTTCTGAGATGCACTTGAGGCAAGAGTACATATACAAATAAGATGTCCTAGACAAAGTTGCGAGTACGTTCTTCAATTTCGTCAGATGTACTCAGTGTTATAGAGACTCGGGCCAGCCATGAATCATATCGTTAAAGCGAGAGTTTAGTTAATTTGACGAAGCATTCGTCTCACGTAGTATATATAGCTGCTGAACATTTCGAGTACGTCTCCCGGGCCCATGGCTTTTGAATACAAGGCTGCGTTAAAAATTAAGGTTCGTTAGTTTGACAGAACAAGCTACACTGTAAACAGAAAGGAGTAAAATGAGTCTAGAACACTCACTTTCATAAAGGGATTACACTAAAGGACAGCTTAGTTCCTCTTTACTCCCATATAAGCATATTCGTGTTTACGGTGTTTACAGCGCAATCGATGCTCGTGCGGCGCGCTCTCTTTCAATCGCTACAGAGGAGAATGAAAAACAGATGTTGGCAACGCCGGCGTAGCACAGAAGAGCAGCTATAGTCTGCTCAGAGACAGCAAAGACGCTACAGGTTTCCTGCACCTTTCCGGCATCAGCCAGGATTGGAAGCCTTGTAATCACCCAGTCGTGCAACGTGTATGTTGGTATTTTCTTTGATTGAAACCTAACATTTCATTAGAATATCCTGTGGGTGTTGGGACTTCACTTAAAGGCAAAAGGAGGCAACCAAGGTTTTAATTAAAAAGTCGACGTTCCAAATTGACTGGGTTCCTTCATCAGAGGTGACAGCGGGCAGTCCGGCCTGCAGTTCTAAAGGGTTGACAAAGGTCGGAAGGGGATCTTCGGAAGGGAGCGGGGGTGTTGTTTAAGCTTGGGGGAGAGTGTAGAGACAACCGAAGATTAATTTCCTTGCTTGCTTGTCTTTTTGCTTCCTACCCTCCTATGTCTCTCAGAGTTCCAACCAAAGGCGGCTCCTTTAAACAAGACCGCTTAGCTTTTGCGTGCATAAAAAAAACTCCTTACTTCAATTTATGTCGTCTTGTGCTATAGCTCATTCTGTTCGGCACTATAATCAACCGCCAAGGCCACGGCGCTCATGTGTATTTCCACACCAAACTTCGTTGCTTTCACCCTCTCATGATAGACAAGAGTAAAATAACCTAAGAGCCAACGGAGAGGACAACAACAGAAAAACTCCTAGCCTTACTCGCTGTCGTTGCGTGAAATACGAGTGCGTGTCGAAACGGCGGTTGGGCGCGCGCTCAAATTGCTCGGTTACAATTGTTGCCAAGGCGCGCATGCAAGCGAACGACTGCGCCAGCGAGAGTTCCCGCTACGACGCCTTTGTTTTACGGTACCGTTCGTGCTCGAGGCGTTCGCCGACTCCGGCTACTTTTTTTTTTTTTTGCACTGGGTGGGTGAAACTCAGCCTACCCCTAACGCGCGACGCTGCCTGCGTGCAATCTCTTTCTTGTCACCCCCTCTCCCACCCTTCCTCTTAGAAAATTAGTGTCCCCTCACTTCCTCGGTGCCTTAGGCCTATCGCTCACCCTCTCTCAATTGTTTGCCCCGGCCAAGCGTCTTTGTTGCCCAACTCCCATTGTCCGTCGATAAAACAGTGTGTGGCCCGTTCTGAATCCTGCATCGTCAATTTGTTGTAATGCGGGTAAATGTTTAAGAAGGCTTACGTGTCAAAGCTGAGCGGTTAGAAAGATCAATTAGACGAAATCATTCAAGCCATGCAGCTTCCATACCTGCTTTAAGCGCTTCCTCCTTTCTGCTGATTGAGATCTGACAGATGCTCGCGCGATGTTCTTGAAGTCGATTACAGATGGACAAGTTTGGACGAGGTCGCGTTAAGAAAACCATGCACAGTGTTCTTCTCTTCCTGCTTTTTTTCCTCTGCTAAGTTTTTTCTTACCGTAATTGCGCGACGTGTCCTCAGTCTCTAGGGCAGACGTGCCTACCAATGTTATTATTTGTTACAGTATAATGGCAGCATGCACTATTGCTCATGTGCGGTAAAACATGCGCAAGAAAATACAATTTCTTCCACGGTCGAGACGTGAGCGAAACAATCTAAACGCACGTATTGTGACAGCTGATTATAATCGGCCGCTTCGATAATCACTGAGGGATTTGCCGGTCACTGCTCCAATTACCCGTGCTCCTATCCGTTCTATCTCATTGTCACTCCCTTTTATAAAAGGGTATGCGCGAGAGGATAGCTTACCCCCCTTTTATTCCAATGTAGGCGTATTGGTGTTCAGAGTGATAACATCAGAATTCCGAGATCCTAACGGGACGCCACCATTCATTTATCTATACCAGTACCTGCAGCTCCACAAGTGCATTACTACAGGACGAACATTTGAGAATTCGGCTATGCGAGAGACGTCACTCCGAGACCGAAGAAAGGGACATATTCAGGAGTGCGAAAGTGTTTGTAGCAACTGGCCAAGCCTAAAGAGTGCAAAAATTGCGTTACACAAATATTTGAGAAATAGTTTCCTGGAACAAACTTTCACTATCCCTTGGCTAGTGCAAGACGAAAATCTAAAACAGCTAATACTGCACACTTCTCAAGAGCCCCCAAATCTCATCATCATCATCATCAGCCTGACTATGCCCACTGCAGGGCGAAGGCCTCTCCCAAGTCTCTCCATTAACCCTGTCCTTTGCCAGCTGCGGCCACCGTATCCTCGCAAACTTCTTAATCTCATCCACCCACCTAACGTTCTGCCGCCCCTACATGATTCCTATAGCCCAGACCTGTCCGTGTAGCACTGTGAGAATGCCCGATTACGAGAAGTCCTTGATAGCGATCGAGTGTTCGATAACGATAGCGTTCGATTACAAGTGCCCGATTAAAATCTACATTGGAGAGAGCTGCCTGTACAGCTATCGTCTTAAAAACAACGAAAAGAAAAACCGAAAGCGGACGAAGGTATGGAAAAGGTAGCAAAAAAAAAGTTACAAAAATGCCTTCGAGCTATTAGCGCAGACAAGGAGAGCCCTGTCAGCGAGGTCCGCTGGTCGACTAATAGGCGTGTGCCGGTAATGTATGGGCAATTTGATGAATGGCCACGAAAATGGCCCCTCTCCTCAAGAGTATCGTGTGGTGATTTCCGTAGTTAATTTTTCTAGTCTAAACTTTTCACTTGTGGTGCACTAGCTCGGTCATTTAGCGAAACCCTACCGCTCCTGAAAATGTGACGGATGGTTTGTGATAGCATTGTAATCGCTGATATGCAAGCAGAGAACCCGCCGAAATTGTCTCGCTGATTAATTAATGTCAGGAACCTAATCATAAGGACCTCGTTTCAGGTGTGGTTTTCGTGATAAATCCCGAGTATTTTTTTTTTTGTTCTCTCATCGCCTAAGACTTTCCTTGTCCGGAAGCGGAGTCTTGGACATGGCCAAGCCATTCATCAACACTGAGGCACTGGGTGTACTAGGACATCGCCGGTGTTGCTTTTCAGGGGTTTTTTTTGGTTCCATTATTAACTCTTCGAATTTTTTATGTGCGTGAAATCTCCTGGGGCAATTTTCGGTAATGGTATCCCGCGCGCACGTCCCTACTGGAGGTTCCTAATTTTAAAGCATCCCTCGTATTCCTTTATATCCCTTCTTTTCTTTCCTTTAGTGCAGGGTAACAAACCGGAACTTGCTTCCGGTGAACCTCGTCGCATTTCCTTTTCTTAATGCTCTCTCTCGTGGCACGATTTCAGAATGAGAGACGCACCTGGTGGTAGTTATGTGCCGAAATTTAAAGCTTTGTAGCGGACACAATGAAACGAGTCGCGGTATAGCGCTATGCTGTATAAACAATCCTCATTACGTCAAGAAAAGTGCATGTTTTCATGAAGCCTAGTATTCAGGTAGAGCCAGCTGACAGCCATTACATGTCTTTTACACTTTATACTTCATTTTTTTTGCTTTCCATATAATATTTGCAGTAATCATTACTTTCATGAAGTTATATCATTACTCAATCTGTTGCTGAACGGCCCCAAAAATGCATAATTAATTATTCATCCCTTCCTTAGCCTCGATCATTTGTTGGGGTTTCTTAGCGACTTTTATTTCTTTACTGGCGTGCTCTGGACATGAGTGATTGAAGCAATGTCCTCGAAAGCATTAAATGCAAAATTTATCATAAGCGTCATCATTCGACCCTTCGATTCTTCTACCGGGCCCGAGAATTCGTCAGATCTGCCCTCGTAGTGGATGATATTTCATGGTATGGTATGGTATGGTATGGTATGGTATGGTATGGTATGGTATGGTATGGTATGCGGTGCGGTGTGGTTTAGTGTTGTGTTCTGTGCTTGCATGCTGGGGTGTGGTGTGGTATGGTATGGTATGGTATGCAGTGCGGTGTGGTTTAGTGTTGTGTGCTGTGCTTGCATGCTGTGGTGTGATGTGGTGTGGTATGGTATGGTATGTACGTATGCAGTGCGGTGTGGTTTTGTGTTGTGTGATGTGCTTGCATGCTGTGGTGCGGTGAAGTGCGGTGCGGTGCAGTGTGGTATAGTTCGGTGTGATGCCGTGTGATATGGTGTCTTGCGGTGTAGGGTGGTTCGAGGTGATGTGGTATGGTATGGTATGTTGCGGCACGGTGTCGCATGGGCAGATGTGGTGTTGGTCTATGGTATGGTATCGTGTGGCATGGAGTGGTGGGGTGTAATGTGTTTTGTTTAATGTAATTACTTGTCGTGGAGACCAACTATTACTCAGTTTAAACCTAAAGAACATTTTGGATTGGTGCAATCAGTGGGACATGAAACTTCACGCTCAAAAAACCGTATTTATAATATTAACTAAATAATCAGCCTATATTGTACCCCTACGCTCTTCCATCATTTCCACTTTTGGAGCTAACTGAATATAAACATCTTGGCGTGACGATAACTAATAACCTAAGCTGGAATAAACATATAAGTAACGTATGTGCATTGGTTTTTTTTAAACTTTGTGTCCTCAAGCACGAACTAAAGAATGCTCCTGCAGACTTGAAACTTTTAGCCTATTCATCCTTAATCAGACCCAAGTTAGAATACGCTTCCATCGTCTGGGACCCATTTACTAAAACTAACATTCAAGCACTTGAAATGATCAAGCGCAAGGTCATTCGATTCATCTTTTCAAAATACCGTTCAACCGACTCAACTACTACCATAATGCGAGCACACCGAATTCAAACATTGCAGGTAAGACGTAAAATTCTCAGATTAAAATTTCTTTTCCTTCTCAAACATAACAAGTTGTCAATGTGCCCGGATCCCTACGTCAAGCCATTTTCCTCTCCACAGCCAACAAGACATCGCCACTCCATTCACCTCCAGAACTAACCTATTTAAATAGTCCTTCCCTCGCACCGTAACTGAATGGAATACTTTACCTTTAACAGCACTACATGACATAGACTCCATTGAAGAAACAGAAGATATATATATATATATATATATATATATATATATATATATATATATATATATATATATATATATATATATATATATATATATATATATATATATATATATATATATATATATATATATACATACAGATTCATAATATGGTTTTCAAATATCGAGACAGAATTTGGAATAATTATTAGTGCG
Source organism: Amblyomma americanum (assembly GCF_052857255.1). Lineage (NCBI taxonomy): Eukaryota > Metazoa > Arthropoda > Arachnida > Ixodida > Ixodidae > Amblyomma > Amblyomma americanum. Next base: position 49,693,823 of record NC_135498.1, read on the forward strand.
ATTAACAAAGGAATCTGTCGGTTGCAATGATGAAGCCGTGAAGTACGCAAAACCCTGAGTAAGCTCATAGATCCCACAATGAGGCCAGCAATTTTTTTCGTATTCTCAGTTATTTTCCTCGTCTTCCCCAGCATTTATCATCTTACGATCCCAGTATAGAGATGTGTGCCCCCTACTTGGAGCACAGGCGGCTGGCGGAGCAGACTTTCGAATTTCTATATGGCACTTGGATCATCACTCTGGCAGCAACATCGCCAAAGAAAAATAGCATCTTCCGATTCCGCGACCTTTCTCGAAGGAGCCATCGAAAGCAACCTGAAGAGGTTTTCTCAGCCAGGAAGGAACAAAGTTTTGTTACGAGCCAACCTCGAAGCCTCAAGAGCTGCTTTGTTACCGACAGCTCTGGGGAAGAGCTCGAGGGCAGGCTGATATGGATTGCATCCTGGGAAATTCAAGTCTAATTTGAAGCCAAAAGAGAATGAGAAAGAGGGAAAGCTGTTAAGTGTTATGAGGACGACGGCGTTAACTCTGCGCAGAGTTGAATAAAGTAGGAGGCTTTGTTGTTATTCCTCAAGGCAATTTCGAAGAGAAAGTCATTGGAGCAGAGGTGAACAATATTCAGTCTGTGAAGTTTCTGCCTCAGGAGCGTCAAATGGCTGCAGTATATTCGCTTCAGGTGCCTGATTTACGTGATTACGTGCCCTGAGTTGACATCTGAGGCGTCACCACGGGACTGACTAGCGGCTGTATAATCTGCCACCAATAGTCACTTGTATACCGACAAGTACCGCCAATATAACAAGCAACGACCTCAACTTAAGCTTGTCATGCTTCCGAAATTGAACCCTTACGGCAACAGCCCACGACTGAGGAGTTTGAAGCATAGCTTCAAAGTTGCATAATAATAATAATAATAATAATAATAATAATAATAATAATAATAATAATAATAATAATAATAATAATAATAATAATAATAATAATAATAATAATTTGTTTTGGGGTAAAGGAAATGGCTCAGTATCTGTCTCATATATCGTTGGACACCTGAACCCCGCCGTAAAGGAAGGGATAAAGGAGGGAGTGAAAGGAAGAAAGAGGCCGTAGTGGAGGGCTCCGGAATAATTTCGACCACCTGGGAATCTTTAACGTGCACTGGCATCGCACAGCACACGAGTGCCTTAGCGTTTTTCCTCCATAAAAACGCAGCCGCCGCGGTCGGGTTCGAACCCGGGAACTCCAGATCAGTAGTCGAGCGCCCAAATGGTTCATAATGCAGAATGCGTTTGCGCTGCGGCGAGTATCTGAAGACTATAGAGAAGTATGCAAGGGTCCATAATGCAGAATACGTCTGTCGCTGCCAGTGCATGCTTCTCTATAGTCTTCAGATACTCGCCACCAATAACTTCAACCCCCCCCCCCCCCACCTTTTTTTGTCTCCCAGTCTGTCGCTTTTCCGAAGCAGTGGCCACACAGACACCGCGGCCCCAACTGAAGGAAGGAAGGCGATACATAATTGAATCGCCCGCTCGCTCAGCTGCTCCCCGCTTCAGCGTGCGCCAGCAGGAGACCGCCTCATTTTACGAGGAGCCTGGAAATCATTACGGCTTTTGTCTCCGCGGCCACGCGCCGCTCGCTGCTACTTCCAGACTCCCCCACCTCCACATCCTCCTTCCCCTCTACTTCCACCACCGTACCATTTACGTAATGAGTGCGCGAGCGGCCCCCACTGAGCACACACGCGCACATACACACGTATGGTCGGCTTCCCCGCCGTGTTTTTTTTTTTCTTCCGCCCGCTTTGATCGACTCGCCACACACGAGGCACAGGATCGGCGTCTCCGGCGACGGCTTCCAAGGCAGCGGCAACGCGCTCGCAGATACGACTGTGCGCTTGTGTGTGTGTCTTCCAAGGCAGCGGCAACGCGCTCGCAGATACGACTGTGCGCTTGTGTGTGTGTGTCGCTTCGGAAAAAAAAACGGGGTGGTCTCACACCATTATCGTCGGCCTCACGAGGCTCGATCGCAGCCACTGCATAGACTGTGCACGCGATGCACTATTTGTATGCGTGCGCTCAGCTCATGCGGGGGCCAATCGTCGACGCTTTGCTCTTGGTCGCTGCAGCTCGCGTCGACGCATAGCCGAGCCCAATTGCTACGATCACCCAGTGCCGCAAAAGCCTTCATCGTATGAGCTCTCGCACTGAGCAAGGACACACACGCACATCATCTGTCGATTCAAGGCGGGTGCGCAACAGCCACCCCAAAAGCCCGTTAACGTGCGGCGAACAAACCTGTACACACACGCCTTCGCAAAGCGCGTACAGAACATATAGAGCTTATATAGCTTTGGTATAAGCAGGGACTAAGCATGCGTGCGCATATGCGGCTTCCAGAACCTCTCCCCCCAACCCCGTCTCCTCCTCTGATTACCGCGTTGCGTGCTGGCCTCGCTGCCTGCCCGCCACCGGAGCTGGCCGGGCCGTTCGCGATCACCGGTGTGTCGGCGGTGGCCATGTGTTTGCCCGTCGGTCTCTCCCTCGCAGTAATAGAAATGCAATCGGGGCATTTATTATAGAAGGACGGGTCATTGATTAGCCGCCCTCACGGTCTCCCCCTCCCCACTCCCAATCGCGAGACTGGCACTGCACAGAGCCGGAGTGGTTGGCTCTGTCCCCGCACTGCTGTCCAACTGCACACACTCTTATGCTTTCCTTCTTCTTGCCTGCACCCCCCACAAGACAGACCGCTTCGAGTGCGTGAGCACGCGCCGACTGTCCTCCTCAGCTTCGTGCCCTTCCAGAACCTCCCTCCTGTACCTCACTCGCAGCTCATTTCCCTCCTGGAGTGTCTCGTCTTGATCGCTTAAGGGCCCTTTCCCGTCGGTTTGTTTGCCCGGCCCGAATTGAGCCCGGAGCCCCCCTGTACGAATGGCAAGTAGCTGCTAAGGGCGAGCGGGGAGATTTTGCTGAAGGGACATCGATGGCTTCTGGGTTTCTGGGCGAGGAGGCGCTTCACGCGCTTCTGTATTTGTGTACACAGCTTGAAGAGGCGAAGGAAACGAAATTAGGAGTAAGGCTAGGCCAGAGGGAAGAGGAACTCGCCTCCACTTAGGTGTTTTCCTCTCTGCTACTCGGCGGGCTGGTAGTTCGTCGTCGTCCCTCAAGGACGCTATGGCTGCGCCTCAAGTGTGGGCGCACTTTGTGATGCCCTATCGAAGAAGAGTCGGTGCGGATTTCGATTAGCCTGCTCCGATTGTGAATCCCTGCTCCGATTGTGAGCGTCCACTTCTCTTTCGGTCATATTGCTGCGCTAATTCCTCCGTGTCAGTTTGCTCGAGCTGGTCCCTGACTCGCAGATTTTTATACGGTTTCACCTTCTAGCGTGTTCGCACATTTTTGTTTCCTTCACCGGACTTGCTTTTCTTCTAGGCGTTCTTAATACCGTGAGGCCTCGGGTCACTTATGGCGACAGAGTAGTCTGCAAGTAGTCTAGGCACTTGCGCTATAGCTCACTATCCCGCTAACGCGGCCGCCAATGCTTACAGCAGCCCAGGGTATTCGGAGGTCCAGCGTCGGCTGTCTCCTATACAATCAACTTTGCCTCTTCCCCTGCCGCTCAGTCCGAACCTTTCCATTTCCTCGCTATCTCCGTTCATTCTCTCTGCCAACCATCTTTGTTTGCCGTGGCCCTCGAGGGAGAATTTGAGAGAGGGTGGTGAAGACAGAAAGGGTTCCCCACTTTGCCGAATGATCAGCAGTTTGGGCTTTCCCCCGATGAACCGGGCATGTCTGGTATAAATTGCCGATCATTTTCGCTCGCCTAGTGGGCCCGGCCGTCTGGCCTCCTTGACGTACTACTGCCTCCTTCTTCTTGACGTACTACTGCCTTCTTCTACGGGGCTGCTCTCCGGGCGCTGCATTTGTTCCTTCTTTATAGGCTATTCTGACCAGAAAGCAGTTTTATACGAACTGGGTACTCCTTTTGTTGCCTCTTGTTTCCACCCCATCTATTTTTTTCCCCGGGCTCGCACGAGGTGTCTTTGTACCTGCATTAACGACTGCCTCCTCATTATTGCAAGTTTTTTTTTGTTCTTCATCGGTTATCCCGCCGTTTAGGTAAGGAGAGGGGTTTAGGATGTATCGGATGGTTATCCTCTTATGCAAGCGGTTTGGCGACTTTCACCAAAATGTCAGGGTAGGCGGGCGCCTTCAAGGTCGGCCCAGCTTGCGGCGACTGTGGCATTAGATGTAATACACTTTGCGAAATCGCATCGCTGGCAGTTTCCACCCGGGCGGGTGAGTGGGAGAGCGTGGCAGCCTGCCATAGGAACAAGGTGATGCCATGCTGGCCGAACGATTATGCTTCATGTGTAATCTTCGATTGCTTCCTGGGGGGCGCAGTATGGCGAGTCGGGTCGTGGCGTCTGGCAAACGCAGACAAAATGGCGGCGGCTACTTGGCGCGTTAAGGGCGCCAGGGAACGCAGGGAATGTTACTACAAACGTACAAACTAGACTTAATGCAATATTACACTGCCTTCTTTGTCTGACCTCGACCTGCAAGAACGCCTGGTGCACTTGCGACCACCCCTCACCTCGTTTCCTAATTATGCATGCATATCTCTGGAATTATTCAGTAAGTGGCCCCGGATTATTTGGTGCGAAAGCGTAGGTTGCTATGGAAGTGGAAGGCGAACTATCGAGTAAAAAAGAACACACAACCCCAGTGTGGCCCATGGTAGCCCTTCCATAGTACTGCATGCACAAAATGCAGCATTGTATAGTCTCGGCGCAACTAGTGCGGATTGTCTACCAGTAACACTATCCTCGGAAAAGTCTGGCATTTTATTTAGAGGAGGAGTTACACTGCAATCTGAACCTTAGTAATTTAAAATTAAGCTTTCTCATTAATTCAGTTCGAAGTCTCTGTACAGACCAAGAAGTGAGAGATGAAGTCCGGTTAATCATATTTGGTCTGCATTTTTTTTTTATCATGAACGACCGCTTGAGGCATTTGTGCACTTCTCAAAACTTTTTTATGTAAAAACCATTGAACGAACTAGATATCGCTAACACATCAGTGCACTTGCTCTTCCGCAGTCTTTGCAGTACAGCCATCAAAGATACAGAGCACTCATGCAGAAAAGATTTCCGTACATCAATCATGATCTCCACCCCCTTCGCTTTCACATATGCACTGGAACGTATCTTATAAGTATGGGAATGGTTAATACGCTATGTAAAACGCAAAAACATGCTCTATTAGCACTTAGGCTACTTAAGAGCCGAAAAAAAGGTTTTTCTCGCTTCGGTGTGCTTAGTAGTTTACGCACAGGTGATTTTGCTGAAATCTATAAATAACCAATGCTTTCTGACTGGCTTATCCTTGCTGTTATCCAGAAATATAATAGCATACGCCTGCACTGGCGGATAGGAGAAGGATCGGGTGGCGTAAGCCTGGCTAATAAGCATATTATTTTTCAGGAATAAAATGTAACAGACTGGAATTGGAGCAGAAAAGTAATTCGCCGTCGTAGTCGCACCCGCCGCGGTGGCTCGGTGGTTAGGGCGCTCGACTACTGATCCGGAGTTCCCGGGTTCGAACCCGACCGCGGCGGCTGCGTTTTTATGGAGGAAAAACGCTAAGGCGCCCGTGTGCTGTGCGATGTCAGTGCACGTTAAAGATCCCCAGGTGGTCGAAATTATTCCGGAGCCCTCCACTACGGCACCTCTCCTTCCTTTCTTCTTTCACTCCCTCCTTTATCCCTTCCCTTACGGCGCGGTTCAGGTGTCCAACGATATATGAGACAGATACTGCGCCATTTCCTTTCCCCAAAAAACCAATTATTATTCAATTATTATTATTAGTCGCCCGAAGAGGCAGTGCGCGTTCCTTGCCGCTCCTAGCGACTCCTCATTCTTGCTTGCAATCCCAAGCGTCGCCGAGCTCGAGTGGTAGCTATACCGCGCCTTTCTTTTCGTTCGGCTCCTTTATAGGAAGTTTCAAGGGACTTTAATTATAGCAGGGTAGATAAAATGCCTGATCATGGAGCCTCATTCTAGGTAGTGTAGTCCCAAGCAGCACAGCCCAATATTGGAAACGTATCGACAAAGGTTGGTCCAACACAGTGAAACCAACCATTTCAAATATTCAGCCGATTACCTGTGCTGATTGGGCCGGCATTCTCAATCTCGTTGACGGTTGACGTAGGTAGCAGGACCAGAGGCTTTCCGATTCGTTTGCAGCAGTGCATGCCAGGGGCGTAGCCAGGGCAGCCCCCCCCCCCCCCCCCCCCTCCGAAATTTTTTCGAACTGTCACGCACCGCTGACCAAAACAACCACCGGCGCCGGAAGTCATTCTGGATTTTGCCACCTACAGTGTCTATTTCAGACTAGAAAAGACATTTTGGCGCGAACATTGCTGACTCGGGTTGGATTCCGTGGCACTGCCCACGCACCTGGAGTCATGTAACGCAAGGGGCCCCATCCTAGCACAAACTTTCAAGTTCCTATCAATGGCTGGCTGTTGCGACTAAAATTTCGGTGCAATTACTCGCAATGCATGACCGGTGACAGCTGCTGCTGCGCAGTACACTGGAACGAAGGACAGCGGGTCTGAGATTTTTCCCTGGTCGTTGCATGCGTACAAAAATGTAAAGGTTCTTGAACGACAAGCATTCATTAAAATATTTGTCCTCTACTTGCTAATTTCACGGCCTTCACGTTTTTCATATCATGCAGCGGCATGCACTGCTTTGCTGCTTCCGGACCGGCATAGCTCTAGACTTCGTGTGATATTTTCCTTACTTAATACGCAAAAACATGGAAGCATTGGTATCAGTTATGTCTGCCACGAGTGAACGATAAGGGGGTAGTTGGTATGACATGATTACAATACATAAAACTGAGCAGGGGACAAGACACAGAAGAGAAGCAAACAGTAAGAGCTCGTCCTCTTTCCTTCTCTCCTGTGTCTTTTCCCCTGCTCAGTTTTATGTCTTATACTCATGACTGCCACGATTTTGAAGACATACGAATACATTATTTTATTTTTAAAAAATACATATTTCACTTGTCTAGACAGTGCGTATCGTTATCTAATACACAATGGCATTGTCAATGGCAATGCAGTTATTATTGTTGCGTTTGATCCTTCCACAAATTCCATGAAGAAGCCATGCTGCAACATGAGCCCCCCCCCCCCCCCCCCCCTTTCCGAACAAAATTTCTGGCTACACCACTGGTGCATGCAGAAGGCATTTTCAAGTGCTTTTTTTTGTTTCAAGCTTGTCGTCGAAATGTTTTCGTTTCTCACTGTTTACACAGACAAATGTCCACGCTTTAGCCAGCGTCAAGCTCTCCCACGGCGAAGCTGGCTACCGATACTTCATCGGTGATGTTTTCTATCAGGTGTGCGGTATGTTTAAATAGAGAATTATAGCATACCGCGATTCGCGATCCGCTTCTACGGGGTGCCACCAAGGAGACACAAGCTTTCTACATCCTCCTAAGGTGTCACTGCGCGTGCGCAGGTTGCTCTGACGGCGCCAGATGGCGCAAGTTGTCGGCGAGCTGAGTGCACGCTTGCCTCGTCAGGGCCAGTCAGCTCGTGTGCGCTGGCTGAGCGCGGAAGCGGATTACGATAGCGGGTCTCGCTATGCTATAACTTTCATCAAATGAAATAAAGAAGACAGGAAGTCAGACTTGGCTTGAATGTAATGCGCTCGCTTTTTTTTTTAATTTTTCTCTCACCGTCAGGGTGACATGAGGTTCTGCGTGGAGACCGCAAGAAGTCGGACCACCCACGACTTTACACAAAAACCGCCGCGGTAGTGTCCGCGTAACAGAAAGACACGCTCTCAAATCACGCACCACGCGGGTACAGATCGAATCGGATTGCAAAGGGGACGCGGCTGAAAACGGGCAGCCGGTACGTTGCCATAAACAAACATAAGACGCGAAGAACCATCAACAAAATATTGAAGAAAACGGATAACAGGCACACACAGACACGCACTTTCGCCACAACACACGCTCAGAACGCGGAAGGGGGCGCGGACATAGTGTAGGACAGGAACAAATCTTCTTTTGTACAGAGAAACTAAATAATAAATAATCGCCCCCGAAAACGAATACAAACGTAAATTCACGTATATGATAGAGCCAGAGGTTGGTGGTGCTGCTGATGTTCAACACGACTCACTGCGAATAGTGTGTGCGTACGTTTGCGCTTCGATGGCCCCGGCTTTCGAAGACTAAATTCTGTTAGACAACCCAGCCTCGAATGCAAAGGCATCACAAGCTCACGCATTCCAAGCCAGAATAACTGCCCCATTTAGTCCGTGGGAAAACTGTTTATTGTCTTTTCTTTCATTTTTTGCCTACGGAAGTAGTTGCTTGCAAAAATCCTAATAGACATTCTATGCAGACTACCTGTTGTCTTTCTATGGAGAGTCAAATGAATTTTTCTTAGGTATGCTTGCTGTTTCAGGGTCAGTGGTTGTGGCAGTGCAGTTAGTCCCCAATAGGACTAACCTCTGCAGAAATTTAGTGTTTTCTGGCTTAGAGTGCGTGACTGCGCTCGACTCCTGTTGCTCCCCTGACTTCCAAGTTAGAACTCTACAGCATGAAATGCCCCCGTACAAAAGCATGCCCTATGGGAGTTTTTCTAGGCGATATTCTGGGGAACAGGAGAAGCGCAGCAAGCACGCACACACGCACGCACACTGAAATGGCCGCGCGCGCTCTACACCAGAAAAACATGGATAGAGACTAACTGCACCGTTTAGTCCTAGCAGGCAATGGTTAGTCCGTGAGGGGACTAACTGTGGCTGATGCCCCTTCAGCACTTGACTCTGAAGGTAGTAATAGCCGCTTCTTTGGGGACTGATGGCTGTTGAAACACAGTTCGTTCCCTACAGATCAACCCCCGTCCTCCCCCAACCCTCGGTCCTCTCTGGCTTAGAGCGCGCTTTGCCAAGAACCTCGCACCGACAGGCAGCACTATAGACAGCGCTGCGCACTTTCCAACGTGCGAACGTCTTGTTTGCTTTTGCGTCGTTTTCTTTTAACGCCGTCTTTGTATGTTTAGTGTTGTGTAAAGATGCAGGCATTGACTAGACAAGGTATACACGCAGGACTAACCCGCCTCACGTCCGAGGCAGCCGACGCGGAGTATTGCATAAATCCCACAAGAAAACAAGGACTGATCCTGCTGCCCAGGGTGGAACTATACATCGTATTCTATGCACTCATATGCGGTGCAAGTACAGCGTGAGCTCAGAAGGTTTATTCTCTGAAGCTTGTTTTGCAGACTCCGAGGGGTCGTGTAAATGGCTCAGCAACCTAATTTGTGCATCATCACTTTATGGGAAGGAAAAGGCTCAGCATTTAATTGGCGCACTTTTTACTTTCCGCGCGTGCGGAAATGCGTAGCGGATCTTAGGGCCCGATGGTTACTGCTCGACTATAGCATCATTATTGACTGTTCGTTTTGGTGAATAACTGTGCCTGCTTGAACATTGTGCCAACAAATGGGCTACGGCTTATTTGGCATGCACGTCACCATTAAAGTGGGAAGCCAGATAGCCGCAGATAGCAGCTCAATTGATTTCGCCCGAGCCTGACAGCTATGCTACAGAGAAGCCTAATGTGAGGAATAAACACTCTCTGCAAATGAAATGTTGTTAACAACTGGCAATCAAACATAGTTACAGCATCGTGGTACTGCGAGTGACTTTAAGTGCTGCTGTGTTTAGAGTAAAATGGCATAGGTGAATTGCAAATGCACCACATGCCACATAACTGCACATAAATGAGCCTCTTTATCTTGCATCATATGCACAGAACGATAGCACAGGGTGGCTGATGTTGAAAGCAAGACACCTATAAGCACTTTTTGCTTACCATTCTACAACTTGAACTGTCTCATTTTATTGCGGCTGTCCTCATCGTATTTATATTCTCATCTTTTAAACTGCATATCAAGGGTGATGAATGGTCTGGTATACAATAGATCCTTAGCATAATTTTTCTTTTGTAACTAATGTGCGTGACAATGGTTCATGCGTAGGCCAACAAGACGAAACGACCTGGTGGTGTACGCGGCTACTCCGGCTTATAGCTTCCAGAATACCAGTGTTACGTAAGTTGACTCCTGGCTGCTTTCGTTGTATCGTCACCGACAAGAGGCGAAACCACATCGCAGGAGAAATCCCCTCAGAGTCTGACTGCTGACACTCGAGTCGCTGAGTTTCACGACACCCGGGAGTTCGCAGGAAATGCGACTATGAAGGAAAAAAAAATGAAAAGTTGTAGACATGGTGGGGAACAGGCTACCTACAAAGTATTGATTGCTGCTATTCTTTTGCAAAGACTGTGAAACGTCCCCGGAGTACGGGCATGTTTTGCCGAAAAGACACTTCGGCGTATAGTCAGCGCAGCACTTCAGCACTTGCACAGTCTTTCGCCGGAACAGCGTTCATGTCCAGGCTTTCAGAATAGTAAACCGAGAAAAAAAATAAGTGAAGCACACAGGAATGAAGTGAGAGAAGAAAAGAGGTTGAGTCCAGTTGTCTCCCTCCAGAGCGCCAGTAACACACCGCACGGCCGCGACAGAGTCGTCAACCGCCCGCGTACGTAGAACACCCATCATTCCGTCCCGTACGAGGATGTGCGTATCGCGTTGTCCGCACAAGGTCCCAAAAGGAAATGCGGCACGACACCGGTGCTCCTGGCTTGTTGCCGGCAGTCACGCCACGACTCAGTCATTGCCGTCGGCGACGTCTTCCGAGTCGTGGCCCATTCTGCCGTCTTCCAGTGTGGAGGAAGAGGAGTTTGCCGTGGCAGAGGAACTGTTCCGCATGGCCGTCGTCGACAGCGGACTGCTAGGCGCTGACCTCTCCGAAGACATCGGGTCTTCGGAGGCGCCGTCTCGAAAGATGCACATCTTCTCCTGTCGGAGCCCTCCGAACGGCGGTATCACACCAGAGTTCTTGGTGGTCGGAGGCGATGATGACTCGGGTCGCGGCGGCTGATGCGAACCGCCGGTGGATGGCGGGGGAGCCGGGGGTTGCTGCGGTGGTGGGGAGGTGTCCCCGGATGCCGTGGGCAATCGCCACGCGGGGAGCTGGTACGGGAAGAAGCGCAGTCCCTTGAGGTGTTCGTCGGCGGCTGCTTTGAGAGGACTGGGCGCCTTCAGGTAGCTCTGTTCGTTACCCATCAGCAGGCGTTGAACGGAGAAGGGGTTGAAGCCGTACGGCGAGGGGCGCCCCGTGGGAGACGTGTTGCTGGACGCGGCCGCAGCGGCCGCGGCCGCAGAGGACACGAGCATGTCATGGAGCATGAGGCTCTGCTGGTACAGGCTTTGGTTGTACAGGTACTGCAGCGGGAACGAGGAGTGACCCCCTCCGCCCGCGGCTGCAGCGGCGGCCGCCGCAGCGAAAGGCAGGTAGTCCCCGAGTCCGCCGGAATGCTCGGGCGATCCAGGTGAGCGGCCGTGCAGCGCCGAGCGCGGCGACAGGTCGCCTCCGGGTCCCGCCGACGAGGTTTCGTCGGCCGAGAGTGACTGCTCCGTCCGCCGGTCGTCGTCGCTGTAGTACGAGTCGTCCACGTCGATCTTGGTCGGGCAGCTCACGTCACTCGGCGCAAGTGCGCCCCCCGGAAGTGACTTGGAGGCCGGCGGCAGCGCGTACTTCCTGCGAAGCGCAGACGGCAGGAGAAGGAAGCGTGCGTCAGTTCCTCAGAAGCATACGCTAGCCTCAAAGATGCGCTTCATTCACAATAAAGGGCATAGTGCATGTAACTTATAAGAAGCAAGCAACAACTTGATCGAGGGGCGATGACCAACGTTTTGTGATAAGAGTTGTCTCAGTCTGCACTTGTCCTCACCCAGACAAAGAGAAGTGTTCTCGTACAGAAACACTGGTAAACCGGATAGAGGCTTCCCTCCATCCGCCTGCTCAAGTTGGTACTTGAATAATTCCATCTTTCCTCTTCTTTCATACCAAGCAATAAACAAAGCGCATTAGCGCAGCCCAGTTAAACTATACGCGGAATGAAGAACTAGAAGCGGCATAGCAGGTTCACATTGCCACCTTTCATGCACACCTGCAGTTTGCCATGCAACGTGCTATAAATCAAAAGCCTCTCCGGAAGAAAATTTCGGAATAAGGCGATAGTAAAAATGTCGTATGCCAAATCGATAAGCAACGAGAAGCTACTTTTTACACCGAGACTACCGCGGCAATCATTCAACAAGCGACATATTTCCCTCGCTACTTCGGCTTGACCTGCAGCCGGCGCTTTTCTGGAGTCATCATGAATAATGCGACGGCGGATGACGCTTGCACAATCTGGCTTGAACGCCATATCTTCAATAGGCGCCACCATGTTTTCTGAGAGACACCCCGATAGGCTCCGGTCAACGCATCGCTATGCGATGTCCCGTGAGGTTCCCGCTTAAATTGTTTCGACTGCCGCTAAAATTTGCTAGGGAAGAGCGTTGCAGAACCACTGCTCGGAATGTATCTCAAACAGTTTACGTTGGCCAAAAGGTAGCGTCACAACTCTTTTACTTACTTCTTGTCTTTCCTCGCAGCACCAGTTTCTCGGAATCCTTTTGCAAAGGGGTTGTTGTCAATCTTCAGTTGCGTGATCTGCATGACAAACAAACAACGGTGAGGTTAAAATGGACGGGTTTGTAGCAGAACTGGCACTATGCGAAGGAATGCGCTAAAAGCGGCACAAGAAGACAACACACACACACACGACACAAGCGCAAACTAACAACTGCTTATTCCTTACGGAAGATGCGTTTATATACGCAACGTCAGTTTTTGAAAATGCAACCTTCCCATCATCAAACACGTCACCATCACCACGACACAGCATCTGCACTTATGTCAATTTCGGTTTTTGTAAGTGCAATAGAAGGAGTGCTTACACACGCTCCATTTTCCGCCTTTTCGATTGAAAACGCTTCGACTATCTCTCGTTCAATCCTTTCTTTCTGTTTACCTACAATTGTGGTCCTGTGGTCCGTAAGGAATAAACAGTTGTTAGTTTGCGCTTGTGTCGTGCGTGTGTGTTGTCTTGTTGTGCCGCTTTTCGCGCATTCCTTCGCATAATTATCAACCAACTGGCCCCGGTAATAGCTTTGCGAGAGCTGGCACCTTTACAACATCTCATCACCACTTATATATGACAAACTACGGACTATCACATGCGCCTCACTAAACACACCTGTCGAGTCAGGGCAGTTCAGTCGCTTATGCATTTGAGACACACATCATCTGTTGCAGAGTTCAGGCTATCATAAGCTTATGTGGTAGGTTAGGGAACGTTAGTGGTAGAACAACAAAGCTTTTTGCGTTAAGACAATGAGGAATACGACTTTGATATACTGCAGAGCAACAGGCTGCGCTGCACACCTTCTCGTTCTGGTAGGCGGTGACGGCGATGAATTCAGTCTCCTTGAACACGTACGTCCGGAAGGTGCTGTACGGCAGCTTGAGGATGTCGTTGGCCCGCACCAGGTGGAACCGCGGCTGGTACTTGTGCATCGAGTTCAGGATGGTCTGCTTGAAACGAGAGGAGACAGCGCTGGTTTAATATCGGCTTATCCGGTTATCCTCTCGCCAAACCAGAAGACGAGCGAAACTAATTCACCGAAATTTAGCCGAAGGTACTTCAGCTATTCAAGTATATCGAATAGTTCGTCCCACGTGAAGATAAGCAGAGTCACTTTCTGAAAGGTAAATGGGCAAAAGCAACGCCACTCGGCAAGAACTATAGCCCGCTATTTTTGCGCTGCTGTAGTTCTCTATTCTTCCTTTCAGTGTGTAAGGAGGAAAAAGAAGCAATAGCTGCTCGGACAGCCTGAGAAGGAATCTTGCTCCATGCGGCCGTTATACCAAAGAGGATGCGTATAATATGATAGACATTTACGGCAAGGCATCGCTTATAAACGGCGCACAAACTTTTACAACTTTCCTGTGAATATTATACACCATGACAACACACAAACTAAACAACTCAAAACATTAGTGAAATAATCCTCAAATTTTCAACACAAGGTACAAAACGAAATATTCAGGGTACAAATATAGGAAAACGAATATTCCACTATCTTGCTGCACTGTCACGGATCCCTGTGGCTTATCTGCCGAGCGTTCCATCAGCTGCCACATCAACTGCCAGCACTGCGTTAGCTTAAGCTCGGTAATGCGTGTGTCCACAATTCGTCTCTCCTGGAGAACACCGTTGTTTTTTGAGCTCAAATCCGGGCATCTTTTTTTTTTTTTGCTTCCTTACTACTGCCATGAACACATTAGTGCAGGTAATGGATTCAGTCGCCCTCTCTCAACTGTGGACCCTCCTTCCCGCGTATTACCTCAGTAGTCGCGTACGCAATCCGCGTGCAATGCATGCGCATTTCATGCTTAACACCCAGCAAGCCGAGCAACAAGGGACGTCAACGTGATGAGTCAAAGCGCACCGGAAGAGGTATGAATACAAAGCATGAAATGTATAGGGGTATTTAGGGTATGAACTGATTCCGTTGAAATGTAACTCTATCATTTCCACTCAATTCTGCCGTCCTCTGTCGGCTTCCATTGAACTATGGATGCCCCACTGCTCGGCCATCACCTCTGCATCCTGCATAAGTAATTCATGTTTAATCACGAAATCTCCCTGAGCCTCGAGAGAAACCGGAGAAGGATGCGAGAAAGAGCGCAGAAAGAGGCCCTGAACTGGAGACATTTAAAAGCGAGGAGGCAGCCTTCTATGTCGATGCGCAGAGCAGCGTATACGCACGCACACACGCGCATCACTCTCTGCGTCGAGATTTTCTCTCGCGGGATGCTGCACCGTCGCGCCCTCTCGCCGCTAGCTCCCGGGGCGCGCTTCTCACATTTTTGCCCCGGCGGCCGCGGCGTGCTCGTGAAGCGGGGTCTGCGCGGCGATTCCCTCGGGTCGGCGCGTCTCCGCTTGACGCTCGCGAGTCGTCGCCGTGCGCGAGTGTATCGATCGGAGCCGACACTTTTTCCTCCGCCGCCATTTTGGAAGAGCGAGAGGAGCCCGGGGAGCGACTGGAGAAGATACACCCTCGGCGTATAACGCTTGGCTGAAGCCGGCCAATGGCGCCCGCGCCCTCTCTATCCACACGGGTTCCGCTGAAGCCTGCGTCAAGGGAGCATCGTATACGCTGTAGGGTGTAACGGTGTTTGGAGTTTAAACCGTTTGAATACGGTTTATGGGGGTTTAACGCCCCAAAGCGATTTGGGCTGTGAGGGACGCCGTAGTGAAGGGCTCCGGAAATTTCGACCACCTGGGGTTCTTTAATTAACGTGCACTGACATCGCACTGTACACGAGCCCCTAGAATTTCGCCTCCATCGAAATCCGACAACCGCGGCCGAGATCGAACCCGCGTCTTTCGGGTCAGCAGCCGAGCTCCATAACCACTGTGCCACCGCGGCGGCGTTTGAAGACGTTTGTGCATTGGGGCTGGATAGTCGGCGCATTGAGTTGCACTCGAAGCTCACGAGGGGGAACCTAATACGTAGCAGGAAGGCTACACGAACTGCGTCGGAGTAGCCGGATAGGAGAGCTGATATACGAAATACGAGCCGGGCACTGGTTTGACTGCAGCGTCTCGCGCACTTTGAACGATCCGCCGTTCTCACTGGAGCCGAGTACTATTCCTATATGAAACATCTCGTTCCTATACCATTCTAATACGATCCAGTATTCACTCCATTCCTACATTGAAGGTTGACATTCCTATATCAAAGTTGCTAACCTTTTGCACACCGGATATTATGGCACTGAAGTGCGAAACATGGCGACAACTTGTATCGCTTTCACATGGATACAGGCGCCAGTCATGAAAGACGAAACGGACTCTGATTTGATGACATCACCACCATACTGCGAAGACCCCACGCGTATGAATCTGCTCATATATATAATTTGCACCCACGATAGGGCAGGAAAAAGTAAATCCACGGCGAAACTATCGACATGCAAACTGTTATCAGCGCTCACAGGTATCAACAGCTGTCCTCAATAGAAACAGCCCCTTGAAATGCAGATTAGAATTACCTTCGTTTAGGCGAAGCTTATCGGCTAATGAAAGCCCACAAGATGCTGCAATCACCGCAACATCCAGACAAGCACGCCAACTCGCTTCCGGCAACTCGTGACGGAAAGCGCGACCACCCGAATTTTCGCGCGCTCTCTGTGAACTCCATACCGGGAGAAGAGGCGCCAGAACAACCCTGCGCCGCGCAACGAGCCAACCTTCAAAACCAATCTTGCTCGCTCGTTACACCCCCCCCCCCCCCTCCATCCCCTCTCATTTTTGCCCCGCGCTTCGCGGTCATACATTTATGACGACAAGCAGGCATCCCACCTAACCGGCTTGTGTCCCAAGTTCTCGCCTCGCAGCTCGCGCGGTCTGGTAAACTAATCAACGCGTTCGGGAAAGGGAGAAACGCGAGCACGCATAACGAGAAGCTGCGAACAAGGCGCTAGTTTAACCAGCACACACACACACACACACATGCGTAAGCAGGAAAACAAAGGAAGGTTTGCGGCGCAAAATAAAATAAGACAAAGAAAGCGCGCCACGCGTGGCGCGTGACAAGCTCCAAGGCCAGAAACCACCGCGGTTCGCAGCTTCCGCGACTCGCCTCTTTCCTTCTCCACACTTTTTTTGTTTATTTTTGTTCTGCTGTAAGCTATAGGCAGTATAATCAGCGGACGCGAGAATCCAAGCTCCCGCAGCGCCTGTAGTCAGCCAGCGAGCGAGCACACCCAGTCCGTCACGGCGCTGCAGCAAGAACGGGTCGGTCATAGTAGCAGCAAGATGATGAGGCGACGCGGACGATGTGTGGCCTTCATTGGATGGGAATGGGCGCTGCTGCCGCGTCTCCGCCTCGAGTACCCTGCCCTTCGAGTCTGTAATCACGAGGGTATCGCGGCGGAGACGGCGGCGCCAGAGAAATCAATCCAATGAAGGCCACACATCGTCCGCGTCGATCATCATCTTCGCTTTTGACGCCGTTCTGGACACGGCTGTGCCCGCAGACGTGCGAGCTGTGGCCACATCGATTACACCTTGCAGCAGGAAGAAGAGCTCCGGGCCTACGCGCACACACAGAGACAATAAGAGATGGCGTCTGTGGGAAGGAAAAACAGAAGCGAGTTTTAGGGCCGCCACATCGGCGATCGCTTGTCGCCCGTTTCCTTGTTGTGTTGGATTCCAGATGTCGCGTGGACGTTTGTGTATGCCAACGCCTGGAACAAAACGCCGCGTGTAAGCGCAGATACGACGTTTCAGTTCTACATCACCGCTCGCTCGCGAGAAGCCCTCAGAGAAGCCTTCCGCCGATTAAATGCGTCCGCTACAGACTTGGGATTCAGTACAGCAGCCTTGGGATCGGCAGTCGAGAGCCAGTGCCAGTGATTGAGGTCTGGAAAATTCGTTTATGAAACGAGAAAGACGTCTCCCGGTTATCGCTCCTAACAACGAATTGGGAGAAGACGACGGTTTCAAAGACAGCGACCATCCTTCCAAAGCATGCTAGTCAGAGGAATATTTTGAAAACGGTGCACTCACGACGTCGGCTTGAACATAAACGGATGCGCGTTACAGCGAATTACATGATGTGCGTCAGAGCGAATTACAAACCACCTAAATGATCAAACTAATGCACCCTGGTTTACGTGAAGTGCGATCATGCAAAATCATGCAAGGAGATGTTTTGAAACACTGCGCAAGCTGGCAGTGCAAAAATTATGCGGACGAGTTAAGCCTCCAAATCATTCGGGATAAAGCAATGACAGCAAAAGAGACATGTAAACCATTTGAGAACCATGTGGTTCTCAAGCCGCAACTATAGAGATGTTTCCAGGGCGTTGTATAGCTCAAAAAAGGTCTGATTTTTGCCTTGTTTGGACACCTTGAATACCTTGGAATTATATCCATATCAGGAAAGCATCCTATTGCGATTCCAGAAGACGCTCGCAGCCTTACTTCTATAGAGCGCGGCCAATGTGATACACGTTCGCTACAGCGCATGCAAATTCTCAGGCCATCCCAAACTATCCTTTCTGATTAGTATTGAAGAGTTCCTACTAGGAAGCCAGTACAGGAAAAATATTCTTAAGGCTAAATCAACCTGGATGTGGCTCAGAACCTCAACGACGCGCTCAGGCAGCAACTAAGCGACGAGTCGTAAAGGTGCTTGCTTGACCATAACCAAGTAGCAACCGACTTCTATAGTGCACGGTGTTCAATAAAGGTGCATACGCTAAGAACGAAGAGGGAAAAGAGTGCGAACTCAAATTCTAAGAATTCTAAGAAGACATGGAAACAGAGGAGGAGTGTACCCGCACACAGACCGCAGCAAAACGGCCCAACCATCCAATCATGCAGTTTCGTCATCTCTTGCACAGACGGCTCTGCAAAAAACCGTTTGTGTCGATGCCGGAATAGCAAACCAAACCCTCGACTTCCTCACACGCACTCGGGTGACCTCTACAAGAACACTGCAGTGTGAACGACTCAGCGTCGTCTCCACCGTTAGGACATCGGAAGCTGTTTCCCAAGAGAGAGAATGACGAATGGAAAGGCAGGGTGGTTAACTAGGCGACGCCCACTATGCTACTGTTAAGGACCATCTACGCTGGCTAAAACAAAAAAGAGCATTTTAACTTCTGCAACTTCAAATACTACACCTTTTGATTGCTCCAAACATGAGATTGAGGTGTACCTGTCAGCGATCTAACTGGCGATCTTTTAACTGGTGGAGGGCCCAAATGATGGAGAGATTTTGCAGATATGTACCTTCCGGAGAAGAAGTTGTGGATGAGGATAGCTCAGGACAGGATGAAGTATATAGAGTACAATCATTAAGGAACAGTAACCGCACACAGACAAGTCGGGTAAGCTGGAGGAAGAAGAGGGGCCTGAGAACCGGTGAGAACTGTTGAGGAATCGGATGGCAGGACTCTTCTTCCAATTTCAGCTTCTGAGCTGACTACATACAACCACAGCGGCTATCCGCTTCGAGGCGACATCAGCGCCATTCCCTGCCTCCACTACACCCGAGGCGGCGCGCGAGGAATCGAGCGCGAGGGAGGCAGCGCGCACTCACGCACGCGGCCGAGGCGCCTTCCTCCAGGGCAGCAGCGAAGCCTCCTCACGAGGGCGCCCAGGGGAAGAAGGCGTAAGGAGCAAATCGATGCAGCCGCCGGGCCACGACCGTGTGGCCCCGGGCCGGCAGAGGCGAGCAGCCAACATGGCGCTCTCGCATCGATCGGCGACCGAGAGCGATGGTGGGGTCCAGAAGCACGGCGCCTCCGCCTTGAAAGGACCCGGGCCGCCGCTCGCCACTCCGCTAGGAGGCGGCAGGCAGCGAGGGCGGTGGCGACCGCTTGATATATGACGCCAATATTCCGCCGCCCAGAGGTTTTCGCCTCCCTCTATATCCCACCACCCACTCGCCTCCTTTCTTCGTCGCTCGGGGGGGACTGGAAGACAGCGAAATCGCATTTGCGCTCCGGCGAGCACATACTCTTCTCTAGAGCGACGCTCGCTCGATCGCGCTGGCAGCGCCCCCAAGACTAGCCCGCTTCTTGTAGCGAGCCTACACAGACACAATACGGCGGTATCTTGTAGTGCGTATACAAAGGCGCACACTCTGTGTAGTGTTGCTGTGTGTGCCGCAACACGCCGAGCTGGCCAAGTCGTTAAGGCTCTGCTTCACTTCTTACTCTTCTCCATACGGCATTTCTCGGCAGTCGTGGATTGTTGCCTCGATCAGCCAAAACTGCGGAAGGGCTTCTTTTTTCCTCTTTCCGCGAGTGTGTAATCGCACTGCCTCCTGTACACATATACACAGCACGCGGTATTAGAGCGCAGCGATACCAC